>NW_003805438.1:6572-560384 GCF_000255335.2 Galendromus occidentalis
ATCGAAGATTCTTGGGGGGGGGCCATGGCCCCCTGGCCCCCCCCCTCGGATCCGCCACTGCCGAGGGTTCGTCCTCCGTCGCTTTGCGGCGGACATTCTTCAGCGAATGAGTCGGCGAGTGACATCCATAGCTTGCTGCCAAGCGAGTCATCCAGCCTGGCGGATCAGAGCTCAAGCAAACTAGAGGAGCATCGTCAACATCGCCATCATCATCGGCTTCCTTTGTGTGCTCCAGGTCGTTGTCGTCGAAGTTCAGCTTGTAATGTATTAATGTATTCACCCTCGACTTTACTCGAGAGAGAGCTGGCTGACCGCTTCTTCATTGGTTATTAATACAGGCTCA
Organism: Galendromus occidentalis; assembly: GCF_000255335.2. Taxonomy (NCBI): domain Eukaryota; kingdom Metazoa; phylum Arthropoda; class Arachnida; order Mesostigmata; family Phytoseiidae; genus Galendromus; species Galendromus occidentalis. The sequence continues at coordinate 6,916 of NW_003805438.1, forward strand.
CCTCTTCTTCATGCTCTTCCTCTTTCCGAAAAAATCATGCTAACAGCTCGGGATGACAATATTTATTATTTATTATATACTCTAAATCTTCACGGAGCGATTTCTTCTTTATTCACCCATCTGATCGAGTTCTTCCACCTTCCGTTTCCTGTCTCGCGTCGCGGGAGCCTTTTCGTCAGGTTTGGCCGATCGGCGCCGGGTTTGAGCTCGGAAAGGGTCTCGGTCGAAGATGCCGCAGAGTTTGATGGTCCCTCAAAGTCAAAATCGTTTCCCTCCTCCGGCGGAGCGTGTTCCCCTCTTGCACTCGAAACTGAGCTCGGCAACGAATTTGTTGAAGAGGGTCAGTTCATATTCTCAAACAAATGTGTTTTGTACAATGTTGAAACCCGACGCGACACCCGCGGCTGCGAGGAGTGCAAATCAGCCTCGTGCATGGAGCTGGCGGGCTGCTTTATTTTTTCTTCCCGCTCGTTTGTGGTTGCCATTTGAAAAATCACCCTCACGTGTTCGAAATTTCGGGCTCTGTTGATTTTGAATGATCCCTCAAACGGCCAGATCAAGCAGGGGTCTCCGCGGCCGCAGTGTGTTGGGCCGCTCCGTTTTCAAAGAGCCGTATTTTCCTGCGGATCCATACGAGCTCGCGATCTCTCAGCCGTCAAATAATTGTCTCAAACGCCTTTTGATCGCAGAATTCGGAACCCGCGAGCGATGGATGTCAAGACTAGGAGGATACATGAATGGTTATGAGATGGTATTTTATGCGCAAGCTCGTAAGAAGCATGACAGGTCTTCATTCTAAACAGTGACACTTGTCGCAAGATACTATTCACTCGCGGCTTTTTCCCATACCGGACTCTGAAATCTGAAGGGCAGGCGAAAACGATAGTCGACTATTGCAAAGGAGCGACAGCGGGTGTCACTCTCTCGGTCGCTGCCTCTCCCTACCGCGTGGCAAAATCGCTCAACCTCTTGTGTCACGCAGCTGGTCGAGCGAGCTCCGAATGAGAGTTCTGTCGCTAGGTCAGGAACACGGGGTACATTTGTAACTGATCAAACCCGAGCGGGTTTCTGCCTCGAAGGGGTGTCACAGGGCTTGCATCACGAGTGAGCTGCGCGAGTACAAACCCAAGATATATGTACCAGCTATTCATTCTTCGGCCGAATCAACCCTGAAATGTGCGAGGCTATCCACCCTGTTATGATCAAGAGCGACTCCTGGATGAGAACCGCTCACGGATCGTCTGCAACGTTCACCTCAAATACGCGCCAGAATACCGCAAACCAATGCACAGTGTAGGACCGCGACGACAAGTTCCGCAGGAGACTGAGATGATGGCACCGCGATACTCCTGCTACTCATAGATCCGAATGGGAGATTCATGCTGGAATCACCCGACCGCTGGGTCGATCGAGTGCAGGAGAAGCTGTGCCTTTCCTGTCGGTTCAGATCCGATCCGATGACTTTCTAGCTGATCGGCCAGATACATATATCAATGACACTTGATAGCGCATTGCAAGCCAGAGCTCGGAAATGCATTCCTATCGTAATTACCACAAATCAATAGATTGTGTCTGGCATCCTTGAATTCCTCTCGTGGCAGCTTGAACCCCGGATGGGAGAGAGAAGACGAGCAGAATTTTGGTGACACTCAGACAGAAGTTTATTGGATCATTCCGAAATGTTGTTCTTAGAAAAACACAATCAAATATAACAACTACAGGAGGTGGCAGACGCTATTTTCTGATCTTGAAGTCCATCATCGGTACATGATCGTCATGGACGTCTTCATAATTCTTATCCTCATTTTCATCATCATCATCATCATTATTAATATTATTATTATCATCATCATCATCAGCATCACGATTCACGATCATCATATTCATGGGTTTAATCATCCTCGTGGTCATTCTCATATTGACTTCATGATCATTGTTATCATCAAAACCATCGTCATCATTCTCTATTGAAGGAGGCAGATCGAGAACAAGGAATATTGATGAAGGATGAATGACAGAGAAATTAAATCCGAAAGAAGGAACCAATTCAAAGCAACTGCGATTCGAACGGAAATCTTCGTCGCCCCTCCACAACTAGTAAAGATGGTGTGTCCCTGATCCAAGGGGTCTTGAGACGCGCAGGCTCACTTCCACCACCTGACCGGCGATATATGATACACACGGATGTCCAAAATCCACCATGTGAGCAAGTCAACTTTAGATTATGCGACAATTGATCGTTCTGTCGATCGGGCAATCGATGCATTGCTTAGCGCTGCTTCATTCCGATCAGATGAAATCCCAAATCGCGAATTCAAGATCTCGGATCGCTGAGTGGATCGAAGGTGGATCAGAGACTGTACTTTGCCAACGGAAGATTATTCATGGGCGATCATTCAAGCGAACAGCTCCGAACAACGAGTCCAACAAGATGACAGCAGTAATGATGGAGGAGTCACACTCATAATGAAACGATAGTGATCGTCGCATATATAAATGGTACTGCGAGTGAATATATGAGAGTATTTGGGCGATGACAGCGGGAGTTCATTTGGAAGTCGACCAATGGATCCGTGCTCCATGTGGGAAAGACTTCGAGATCAGCCAGTTTTGCGCGTCCGGAATCGGCGTGCAAAAACGGTTCTTGATGATGTGTGTGAGTGTATGGTCAGTTCCAGTTTCATGGGATCGAATAAATAGCGAGGGGAAAAATAAATCTTCGGTTGGCAAAGTCCGTTTCAATGACACTGTAGCACAAACTTATATTACTTAGTTTCTCGTAGTGATTGTGCGGCGATTTTCGAGTCGATCGCCGCCGATATGCCTTGATTTGATTTCTCTACCAGCTTAATTAGAATCCTAGGGAATATATATTCATAGATCATTTCTCGTATTCGGTGTCGTCCCAAGTATACTCTCACCGTCGTATCAGTCTGCTGAGTCCCGAATATTTTTCTCCACTTCTGAAGTCTTCCTCTCGTTCGCTCCTCCGCTCGCATTTGTTTGATTCCATGCGTTCTCGCGGTCGGCAAGTGGTAATTTCGGCCGGCATACAGTTGGGCAAGTCCGAGTCGGAGGGCTTTCGAAATTTGTCACAGTAGTGGTAGTAAGAGCAGAAGTAAGAGCGACAGGTGATAGTTATCATGATTACAGTAGAATCAGTGGATATTGTACTAACAGCGATGGTAGCAACAATGATCGTTTTGGTATTCCTCCCCAAATACTCGAACGGCCGATCAAAGTCAGTATACTGAGCGGCGTTCCCGAGTGGTAGGACTGGTATCAAGTCTCCTGAGCGTGACGCAGACAAATACGCATCAAAGGAATTGATTCGGCCGGGATCGGAGATTACTCAAGGCGGAAACTTGGAAATTTTGATTGGATTTCTCACTCGGCGGAACACTCAGCATGACCACTGGCCAACTTTGACGTTTATCGTCCGCAGCCGTAGGTGTTTAAAAACTCATTACAATCAATATCTTCGATCTCACGAGATTGTTCATATCTTACACGATGGAGACCGTTCTACGCTCCCGTCCTTGTGGGTTCATGATTATAAGACTTCCTCGCCCTTATGACAGCTCCGCGCTCGCATTCGAGAAGGTCACGCAGAATCAGACTGAGATTCGGATCGTCGGAAGAAGACTCGGGGTTGAGTAGGCAGACAATCAATCCGTGTCCCGGGATCCTCAGAATTCCTCTTTTTGATGTTCCGATTCCAATTGGGAAAGAGTTGATACATTACGGATAGGTGGCAGATTTTTCTTCGTTCGGGGTGGTTGGGAGCACAAGAATAAGAATTATGGTGGAGAATTTGTAGATTAGTACACATATTTACAAGCAGCCCTTCTCGTCCGCCGGCATCGATTCAGGCTTTACCAGTGAGGGGTAAACTCGATAATTCGGTGTCCTACGAGATTGTTGCCGTCATTGAGGACTCGCAAACTGAGAGAGGTTGCTTAGTCTCCTATATTTTTTCTACCTTTCGACTCCGTTCGCTCAAATCGAGAAGACCACGCGTTGCAGAACACCGCGATCGTCAATAAGCTCTCAGATACTCTCGATAATGGTCATTCGCTCTAGCTTTGGCACGCATTTGGGGGGAGGGAAGATATCGGGCTTCGAGGACCTCGTGCCCCCGACCCTCGCCCACTTCTAACTTGCGTCTCGTTGGGACTCGTATGATTGGCTGTTTCGCCCTGAAGCACGTGATGTCGATCGTGTTGTCATCACTAGACGCCAAGTAGATATTTTTCTGTTTATTGCACTGTACACACATCGTCCATCTTCTGATCGGCAGCTTTCAGTGAAAACACATCCAGCTCAAATTCATAAAACGTAGAACTAATACTTGAGAGATATCACGGTGCTCCGACTCCACGAAGCAGTGGTACGATGATGATGATGATTATTAATATTTTCTTTCCATATCATGAAGAGAAGGGACAAAGAGGGGGATATTCTACAGAAACATGGGATCTGTCGCCTTGAGATTTCGGCGAGGTCGAGCCTCGTCGGTGGTTCATATGTGAGCCTCAGAAGGACGTCGACGATCCGGAGCAACGAAGGTTAACTCCGGGCTTCAATCCTTCCCTTTTATTCGTTCTTCTTCTCTCCATTCCGTTTCATTCCTTTCTCTAAGTCTCGCTTGAGGTGGTTCCGATTACTTCGTTCGTTTAACACTCCTTGTTCTTCGGCTGGGCTACAGACCTCATTCGATGGCCTTCAATGGGAGTTGCGCGGATCGAGAAAAAATCGCTTTTGGACGTTTCCTTGTTGTCCAACCAGCGGACTAGTTCGAGTCTCGGTCTGCGCGCACCCCCGGCAAGGTTTGACGTCGTCTCTGTGAAGTGATCTCGTGTCGTGGCGATGAGAATTTCGTCGATCCGTTCTGCACTTCACTTGCTGACTGTCGTGCTATTGTTATTATTGTTGTTGTGGTTGCTGCCAGTGCTGCTGCAGCTGTTGTTGTTGCTGCTGCTGCTGCTGTTGTTGCTGCTACCGTTGGTACCCTGCTTGACCGGCGTGATAGCACCACCGCTTGGAGAATCCCTCGAGATGATGGTTGCCGCTTCTGTTTCTTTCTTGATTCGTTTTGCAGATCGTTCCGGACTTGACAGAGGCGGCGGAGGGGATTCGGTCACGCCGGGACGCCAAATAGGCGCGGGAGAAGACGCTCCCTGCGAATTGCTACACGCTGGGGACGATGGCGGTGACGAAGCTGGCGGGGCCACCGGTGACGGTAGGGTACTCAACAGAGCGCTCCACGGGTCCAAACCTTGAGTCGATGAGGGTCACTGAATCTGCATGTAGGGCCAGTTGAAGGAGTTCCCTGGAAAACGAAACAAAGAAGAGGAGGAATTAATAACGCATCAACGAAGAGGCCGTTCTCTACGAGGCTAAGGATCAAGGGGCGAACCCCGAACTGATCTACATCATCGAAGCATGTTGTCCTCCTCGGTACGTCCGAAGAAAAGAAATCCCACAAAAAAAAGACATCCCCAGTCATGCTGGACTGGGAAGTCGAGAGACTTAAATTGTCGCAAAGAAGGAGACGAGCGTCAGGAAGGACAGCACGGGACGACGACGTCTAGTCACTACCGAGCTCAATGAGTCGGCAATGAACGAAGGTAACGATAATAATCAAAATTATAGAAGATAAACGAAGGAAGATTTCCGGGAGTAGCTGCCCCGAGAGGGGCCGAAAATGGATCCGATGTGTTCACGGATCCATTCGCATCGGAATGCTTCAGCGAGGGAAAACTTAATGAGGTACCAAAGGCATTGTAACTCACCAGCTAGAGGCATGCCGCTGCTTGTTGGGTACTCACCCAATAGCATGTCCCTTATCAAAGTCTCGATCGATGTTTTTCCAACAAGACGTACAAAGAACAGGTGCTCTATCGTCTGGGAGCTCACGGTGCGAAGCGATGGCAGTCGAAGAAGTAGTTTGCCGAATCGCGAAGGTTGTTGAGGGTACTGCGCTCGACAATATTCCTCAAGCGAAGACTGGGTTTTCTCCTGGAGACTTTCCACCTGCGTGACATCGGATAATCCGCAAGCATCTGCAAGGGAGAGAAATGAACGCTGTTAGGGACGAGCTGATTTCTCAACAATGAACTGATGATGGGGACGCTGATTCTCCGGATGCTTCATACGGCTAGAACGCGATTGCCAAGACGAAAACAACACCAACAACAATGACGACGACAACAAACTGAGCAGCAAAGACCAAGTTATCCAGTTGACTAATGGCGTCTAGCTATGCCGCAGTCTAGGCGGAACATTTTCATGAAACGAAAGAAAAAGTGTTGCTGCATCGTCGCCCTTGTCGTCAAGACGAAGCCGAAACAATGCGATGCGCGTCTCGTCGGGAGAAGTTGCGACGGATCGTCAGAATGATGATTTTAGTGTCTTACGACTAGCTCCCGCGTCGGCTCCGTTGGCGGACTAGCGAGTGCTGAGAGTGCCGCCGACGACGATATTCCAACGTTAGTAATAATTGCGACTTGGCTCGATTAAGCGCCGTTTTGCATTTGCTCGAAACGGCCTGTTGGCTTAGTTGTCGTTGCCGTCGGTGATGTCACACGGCATCTGGCACCAAGTGTCGGCCACAATGCTCAGCGAAAATAGTCTTCCGCAATCGGATGAAGTGAAAATCGCGGCCTCGAGCACCCCGTGTCTCCTCCTCCCGTTCTCCTGCACCTCCTCCTTGTCGATTCCGAACTATTCGAGCTGAGTGAGCTTTCCCTCTCTCGCGATCAGAAACCGTATATGTAGTCGTACGAGCATCCGCGAGTCGCTCGGTCGCTGTCGGTAAGCGTTGCCAATCTGATTTTAATTGCTCACAATCTCAGAGAACGAGCATTCGGAAAGCGCTTCTCAAATGATTTGTCGGCGGAGAGGCGGCGTTGGAGTCGCGCTGGAAGCCACATCAGCTGCCAAGTCCGATAGAGGTGAACTACTTGAAATGAATCCATAAACATAGCATTTAGATAGGCGCGAAGGAGCGTCGTGTTTCCGAACTGGTATTTTTGCGCTTCTTCCCGTCGCTGGCGGCTCGTCGGAAGGAGCCGGTTAAGCCCAAGGCCTCCATTCAGCAAAGCCGCCGACACTCCTTTACATAAAGTACTTCGGAATACTCATTCTTCGACGTTTTTCTTCTCTTCTTTTTTTCTCTCCCAAACGACGTAGATCTAATCGCCTTATGTTCCATCCGTCATTAGCTCTGGCGTGTGTGTGCGCCTATATCGTTGCGGGAGTCATCCCTTCGTTGAAGGATTGGAGTAAAACGCGAATAAGCGAGAAATGGATGGATAATCATAATCTTCATCATCATCGGTTACACCGGCTTCGTTGCAATGCGGAACGTCTCGATTCTCCATCTCTGGGAAGTGTCGTCTTTTTTGCCGAATCCATAGGTGGTTCTTCCCTCGATTTCGCAGAGCCTCTACCTACATACGTTCCGATTGGAAAAAACTTTTCGCCCAGGAAGTCGCTGCTCTTGGAACCGTGATAAACATACGAAGGACGCTCCGAACGATTGTACGAGGCCATGTCTGTGGATCAGACTCGATTCGGTCGAGCTTCCTCCTCAAACTTCATCTTTTCCCCGAATAAATATATCCGCCCGAGGCGTTCGCGGTGAATGCTGAAGGGTTCTTGGAGGAAATATCCTGCCATCAGCTGCCTGAACTCTTTTTGTTCCTGCTTCGGTCCCGTAATCCCCTCAGGTAAATCTGTAGTCTGCCCTGTCAAAAGCATTCCCGAGTCCCCATGGGTTGGCGCAGCGACGGCGCGCCGTTACTCTCAGTTTGTCTTACGCCGAGAGTTTGACGAATTCCTCCGTATTCGACCTTCACTTCCGGCTATCACGGGATTCGCTCGAAGGAACAGGCACGGGAGGATGGAGAACAGTCGGGATGAGCTGAGAAACCGAATAATGTCCTCGAATGCCGCCCACGACAACGTCTCTTGGGAGAGGACGCTCGTTCTCTCGAGTATGACGTGGGGACGTACACCATCTCCGTGGAGGAGGAACGGAGTCGTCCACGGTAAGCGTCGAGCCGACGATGACGAGTGAAGAAGCTGTCAAGGGGAAGAGCGCGAGATAGGCAACGCGGAGCCGACAAACCGCTCGATTGTGGCGCGAAAGCCGCGTCCCGGCTTCCCTAATGAGTTCGCAGGTTGGTTCGTAGCTCATCTCTCGCTGTGTACCCTTCAACCTTTGGGAGTTGTGGATGAAATGGATCAACGTGCAAATATAGTCCCTTTTTATCTCTTCGACTCCAAGTCAGTCAACATCGGGGTTCGGATCTCATCATTCCAGATTTGCTTTAGATATCGGAGAGAGGGAAAAAAACGACCGCGGGAAGCGCTCGAACCGCGAGACACTCGAGAGGTGTCGCCGGCCGACATCGTCGCATATGGATCCGACTGTTTCTTAGTGTGTCTCGTGTGTGTGCGTAAGAGTCTCGTTCCTCGACCGCGTTCGTGTCAATATAAAAACTTGCTATGCGAACTGGTTCATTAGCGAGCGATGGCACCTCATCGTCGAGTAGTGAGGACGCGCAGACGAACGAATCAGAGGGCGATCATATGAAACCGCACGAAACCAATCACGGAGCCTTTGATCAGAGGTCGTGAAGTGCGAAGCTCGCTCGCTTCGTCAAGGATACCCAGCCTGATCGCTCTTCTTATGAGCCTACGAGCCCCCACTCCCGCGTTTTCCTTTCATTTGAGTTGTCCCACATCTCCGAATCCACTTGACAAGCTAAAAAGGAAATTCCCGCTGCTCTCCGACGAACAGGTGGACGGAGACTCGATTTCGGCCAAATGCATCATCCACCGCTGAATCGTTATCGAGTTAGCACTGGTCGTTGCTGTCGCATTTTGTCGCAACATCGGCACTCTGGCCCACTCGACGAGCAGAGATCTCGGGCTCAACAGTTCCCTGCTCAAGGAATCGAAAAGCTTCACGATGCTGCTGGTGGTCGCTATCGAAAGTGTGCTCATCGATTTCCAGTCACAGGAGGCGTTCAGATGACGCGTATCAAGTACCAGCGTGTTCACTATGAAGCACGAACATAACGGCGATGAGAGCGAGGACGGCGACGAAGACGACGACGATCAGGAGGAATGATGTCTATCGAGGAGGAGAGAAAAAAACGGCCGCAATTTATATTCACTCATTATCACGTAGATTAGATATGCTATGCTGTTGATCGATGTTGGTGGTGTCACGACGCCGGAGCATTGCTTGTTCGACCGTTCGTCCACCCGTCGTTCTGTTCGTTCGTTCGCTCGACCGCCCGTCCGTCCGTCTATCCCTCCGTTCCCTTCGTTAATGTGGCTGGATTGTTAACCCACATCGCACAAACCTCCCCCGCGTCCTGTGACCCCGGAAAACAGCAGGGTAATTGCAATAACACATCGAGCCAACCGTCGAGCATCGACCACCGCACCATCAACAACCACGACGGCGACGACGACAACAACAACAACAACGCACATTAACCACTCCTCGTCGTGGGTACTGCGTTTTTTTGGCTTGCGCATTCAAGATGCTCGAGGAAAGTCTCATCGTTAATCTAATCGTTTTCATTAGGGGAATTAATTTTGGACGAATTCCTCTCATTCTGACCGCACGGTATGCCTCGGGATTCATACGCGGCGCCCCTTGCGAGGAGTTTCCGCCGGAAATGGAGAAATCGCAGGATCTCACCGAGGAGTGGCTCACATGAGGAGGTGAGCGAATGTCGAAGAGTTTTCGCTCCTGCATTTGTGAATGATCACCGAAATCATTCATGTATCGAAAATTGAAATTCGCAGAAGGGATCTTTCCCAACTTTGCGAAAGCGAAACTAATCCGCTCGTTTGGAAGCTGGACGCTTTCTCAATTCGATGTGAAGTGAAGGTGCGAACTCGTCGTGGATACTAAGCGAGCCGACATCGGAATCCGCGTTGTCGCTTCGCTCGGAGATAAATTCCACCACAAGATAGTAAACCTGCGGCCAGCACGAGGAAGAAAAGCGGAAAAACTGTCGAGACGTTCGAATTTTATTTTAGAGCTGCAACTTTCAGCACACAGACGAGCGGGCGCGCCATTGTCGATTCGCAACAATTTTGACCCCGCGATATCCGTGTTGGTGGTAGCGCTGCTTCTGGTAGGCGGGAGGGGGGGAGAACAGAACTTTAGCAGTCTCCGAGATCGTGTTCGATCTCAGCGAGAGAATTGACGAAATTCAGTGCATCGACGGAATTACCTGGACGATCCACCACCGCGATTCGTACTCGACCTCTGAGCTCGAGACCGCTACGGTGTACGCTCATGCGACTGCGAGGACCAAGGGGGCTACCGAGGAGGCGTCTTCAGCTGATTCACGGAGGACCAGACCATGGATCACCATTCTGACTTTATGCCAGATCCAGTCTTCGACTCAAACATTTCAGAAAACTTGAGGGCTGAGTAGTAGAATCCTCCATGGATTCCTATAGTCACAAAATCGGCTCCGAACTTTTTTTCATCTTCAATTTTTCTGGAGAGCTTTCAGGCGACTTCGATTCCTCTAACGTCTCGAAGAATTTTCGTGGAGTGGTAGAAGTGCGTTTTCTGCTTACTTTGCTTTGTTGCGGGTCCCAGTGAGCGAGTGGCTCCATATCTGCGGTCGGCAGACTGCGGCTGGCCGTCCGTCCGTCTCAGAGGCAGACGGGAGGACTGACTTGCCTTCTTGGCTGGTTAGATTCTCGGCAAAAGTCGTGACCCACGCCATAGCACCCCGATTGTCGGCTCGCCTCGAAAAATTCCACAACAATGTGTGGTGACTCCATTCTGGTTGTCGGTCTACGAGTCTGTCGGATTTTCTGTCCGCCGTGTTCGTTCGTTCGTTCGTTCGTTCATTCGTTTTGCCCGAGGCATGTATCCGAGGGTAAAGGGAGCCGAATGCGTGCAAGGAGTGCCGATCGCGAATCTGACCAAACTCGATGGCTGCTCCGAGCCATCACAACTCTCTGAACACCAGATTTCCCAACGTGGTGCAAAATTTCCCCAATATGAAACATACATTCGGGAAAAACCGCACCGTTCCAGGGAATTGATCCCGTATGCTGTCGTTGTGTCGAATAGCATGCCATGCTTTCGAGAGATGACCGCAAACAGCCGCGAGCACTCATCCTACATCCGACGAATCCTCCATCTTTGTCGTTCCACCCCACCCCATGGTCACACGGAGCCGCACTCAGGGTCTCGTCACCGGAAACCCCGCGTTACTTCCGTTTGTTGTTGCGCTACTTTTGATGCTTATAAGCAACGGAAATGGAGCGCTAATTTGACGACAGAACGTCCCTTAAGGCTAAAATTCGTGTCGCGGCGACTAAATCTCTCGCACAGCGTTTGTCCGCGACGCCGACGGCCCGGCCGCGATATGAACGTGCGTGGATGAGTGCATTTGACAGGCTTCCCATGCCTGCAACTCCGGTGGATTATTTGCCAGCAAGAATTAATTGGACAAAAACGCGTGTGCATTGTTTATTGTGTTATTGTATTTAGCACGACGACGGCTGCAAGCACCGGCGGTGGCGGCTCCGCAGCTTACTTGCGTGGTGTTACCGCTGCTGACCACTCATCAGCCCAGTCGAACAGGACTGAGGCAAAAGCGGGCGGTCATGCACGCGAGACGTTGCGAAGACAGCCTTGTACCGAATGAAGTGACAGAGTGAGAGTCTTAATGAACTGACCGCGGACTAGCGTACGCGAAGAGCTGGGGCTCACTGAAGCAAAAACGCGCGGAAACAAGCACTGTCTCGATCAATTGACGATCTATCGGTCGATCGATCGTTCCCAGATGGCCATAAATTCCACGCGGAATTCAAACCCGACGTAGAGCTCAAATCTGACGCGGAGCCAAAATTTCCATCGGATTCGGGCTCCAGGAGTGGGTGACGTTAGAAACTACCTATAGAGCCGGAAGATCGTCTGTAATAATTCGTGCCTATTCGGTAGCACTGCGAGCGTGGCAATGAGTTCATCCATTAGGAAGTTGTTCCCATCCAGGGTTGTTTCTGATGGGCGGGGGTCAAGTGTGTGGAGCGATTTTTCAGCGAGCGTGTTCCTTTCAGAAAGGGTCGTCGAGACGGGCTGGCTGGCGGCGGGCCGGCCGGTCGGACGAACGCGCGGGGGAGCGAGCCCACGACGAGAGACGTTATTAATAATCGGAGAGACACCGCGCCAGACAGCAGCTATCCGCCGCAAAGCTTGCGGGAAAAGGCCCGCCAACAAGAAATGTGTTCGTATCTTTGAACACACCCCGAGCTCGCTTAGAATATGAAAGCTTCTGGGTGATCTTTGGACTTCTTGCTCCCCCTCCTTGCCCACTTTGATGCTCACATCTTCTGTTGGTCGCAGCCGAAGTGTTGGAGAAAAAGGAGATATGGTCATTTGGAGAAAGCGGCAAACGCCATGCTCGTCGTTGTCGCGCGGTCGTCGCCGCCGTTGCAGCCATCAAACACATATCAGAGTCGGGTTGTCCGTTCGGTCGCGCTCTCTCCCTCTCGGGGTGCATCAGTGAGGTCTCCGAGTCCATTTTTCTGCTCACTTGAACATATCATGAAGCCTTGGGCCAGCCATCTAAGGAAGCCAGCAGAGATGGGGCGACCCTCGATAGAGATGCCGAGCAACAATAAAGCGAGCGTCAAGCTGCATATCTAAGTCGACTCGAGTCAAGCGATAAACCTTCCGAGGGCCAGGCCAGAGCCTCAGCTATCAGTCGACTTCGAGTGTGAGCTGCGTGGAGCTGCGTGGAGGTGTTTTTGAGGTGATTCCGCGCAACCTGCCCACGTCTCACCCTCAACGAAACTTTGAGATTCCACAAGTGCACTGCCGCCTCAGACTGAGAGACAAACTGACCGAGAACGACGGCCGGCTCACCGACCGACCGAATGACTGACGGACTGACTATCGGTCGGTCGGTCCGTTCCTCTGTCTGCTCCGTTTGCCAACTTGGAATCCATGGAAGGAGAAGAAGAAAAACCGCGACACGGGTCGTCTCCTCCCGGAGCCAGCCGATCTCCGAGGAGCAAGAATGATGTGAGGGCAGGAACGCCGACAAGAGCGGCGCCGGGTCGCGATAGGCGAGATGGATATACGGTCATAGTGGAAGACACACCCTATAACAACTGTCCCAGCAGCTGGAGGCATCAGATCCTGAAAGAGCCGACGAAGAGTCCACGCAATTGTCGACTGGCCAGAATTACGTTGTTTGCCATACGTGCGTTCAGGACCACCGAGGGATCCGTCCCGCTCCTCGTACGCTCACGGAGAGAAAAATTGAAAGCCAACGTTGTCGTTCGGCGACGACAAGAACGCTGATTCTTCTCTTCCGTCATACACGGTGGTAAGGAACCAGTCAGATTGTTGTGGTCGTCGTCGTCGCCGTTGACGTGAACAACGTGTCTATCTTCTGCCCTGATGAAATGGGAGTAACGTCGATGGCGGCGGCGGCGGCAGCAGCAGCGAATACAACAACGACGACGACGACGAGAAACGCAGTGGAAAAAGGGACCCGACTCGCCAGGAGATGACGTAGGAAAGACAGAAGTGGTCGCAGAAGCTGAAATTGTCTAAAAATCCGCGCAGCTCCCGGACGAGCGACGGTCGCGAATGAGGCCATTAAGTTTGAGGCTTTAAGTTTTTGCTATCCGAGCGCTACGCAGTCGAGTCAGTTAGTTGTCCTCACTCATTCGGTCCCTCAATCTGTCCCTTGATCCGACCGTCGTCGGGCGAAGATTCCACTCGGACGACTGACAAAGCGGCACTTATTGGTTGGTCTGCGGTATCGCAGCGACTGTGGCAAGGGATGATGCGTTCAGATACTCCGGAGGACTCGCTCGCTCATTCGAATGACTGTTTGGCTGCTTACCTGCCGGTCGGCCGGCCGGCCTGACTGCTTGTAGCATAGCGTACCGAAGAGCCCGACGACGGCGGCAGCGGCGGCGGGGTCACGACGGGAGACTGACCCCAAAACTGAGAGGCAGGCAAGCAAGCAGTGCTAAGTTACCTTTTTATCGCACGCGTCTACTAACGTCTCTAGCTCGCCGTGGCTGCCACCGGAGCACAGAAACGAAATAGACGACGACGCTTTCAATCGGTGGTGGAATCCGACCCAGCATTGCCATCGACGACGCCTGCTGCTGCTGCTCCTGTCGCCGAATCCAAAATCCGGAAGGAAATCGTCGCTCGTTCGCGCGCTCCTCCGCGAGGCTCTTTGACTGGCAGTCGCCGTTCGAGCGAGCGACCGACCAAATAGATGCGGAGCTCCGTCGATCTCTCGACTGTTGAAGAAGAATTGCAAATTTTGCAGTAGCGCCGAGCAGCTTTGGACCAGTTCGGAGTGTGCGAGCGAGCTAGCGACCGGCCGACCACAAGACAAATGGCAATGGATCTTTAAGGGCCGCTCGCTCAGAACTGGCATCCTCATGGTCGGTCGGTCGGTCGGTCGTTCGGATGGTTGGCCGTCGCCACCGCAGGAGAGCAGTAGCAGCAGCAGCAGCAACTACTTCTATAGGAGATCTCTCTCTGACGGCGGCGACAATGGCTTACAGAGCGACCACAATGCCTCCCGCTTGGTGAGGTTGACAAATGAACGGGAGTGACAGCGTCGATGAGCCTTTAGCAGCCGACCGGCATCGCTACCGGGAGCGACGGGTCCCAGGACCCAAGTCGGACCGAGACACCTCGAGGAAGCTCCTCGCGGACGGAGTGCTATTCGGAACCAGTACTCGATGACGTAGCGATGTCTTGTCCGCTCCCCACATGCTGGAAACCTCTCACACCGGTGAACTCCGCCGATCCCCGACTGTTCCTGTTTTCATTCTTCTACAGGAGTATATTTCCCTCTTGCTCGTGCACAGAGCCGGAACACATCGATACGGGATCGAACCGCGAGATATGTATTCCTTTATCTCCAAAGGATCTAGCTCGAGCTTCGAGTTTCTGCAGAGCAGCCGCATCGACGGCGGCGCCTCCCAGGGTGGAAATTGAAGGAAATTACTCTTATGGTAATGAGACCTATTGCACATAATATTGCGTCGAGCTCGAGGACTTGGTCGTAAGTGGAACGCGTTTCAATTCTTTTAGACCGAATGACAAGCGGTGGCGGCAGCAGCAGCAGCAACAACGTCAGCACCGGGGTCAGAGGCTAAGAAATGATGATACCGTTCAGCGTCACGTAAGCGCGAGTCCAAGCCGTCGCTTCCTCCGTGGTCACCACGGTCAGCGGCAGCAAGTGAGTCGTCGTCGTCGTCATCCGCATGGAGTTCTGGACGGCAACGCGAGTAACTTCGTCTTGGTAAGACTGCATTCAACAACGGAATCGCGTCGACGTCGACAACAAGGACCGTTGATGTTTCTGTCGAATGCGGTTTGTCATTATTGGTGGCTCAGTCAATCGAGCGGTCGGTCGCTCGTACACCCGCCCGTCCGTTTTCCGAACGTCAGTTCGCTTAAACGCTCGGCGTTCTCAAACCTCATCGTGGTCGACTCTTCGGTGATCGAGTCGATGTTGAGCTTATTGCAGTGAGTCATTCGTTCGGTGTCGTCGGCTCATTCATAGCCGGCTCTTTTCTTTGCTCGTCGATTCCGCCGACTTGTCTAAGGAAAAAATCTGCCACATACCGACCTACTCTCGGTCGCGCGCGGGAGACCACTGAGATCGGGAGAATGGGAAATCTATTAGATCGGTCATTCCAAGGCTACATTAGATTTGCTAATATCACCTCGGCCCGGCCTTACACTCGGCGGTCGCCTCGATCGCTTCGGCGGCGAGCGGAGCAAACGAACGAGCGAGCGAGCGAACTTGCCGCGCCGATGATTGACCCAGTAATCGCGGGGGTGGGTGGGCAGCTGGATGACCGCCACTGAATCGGCCACAACTTCCGCCATGGTTGTTTTTTCCTCGTGCTTGCGATCTCCGCCTCTGACCGATTTCTGATCTTTTCTCGACTCGAGTTGACAATGCCAAAGATCGCGAAGGAAATATTGCAAGCTGCACGCGGTCGAGAGCGTCACTTCCGACGCATCTCGAGATCGACCGACAGAATGGAGAATTCTTGCCCTCTTCAGCTTCGAGGCGCAAAGCGAGGCGGCTTTCCATCGAGCCCCAAACGTAGGCTGGGTCTCCTCCACCGTCGTCATAGGCGTCTTCTTCTGTTCGTAATCTCGGTTGACCCAACGCGATAGCAAGGGCTGTTGCAGCGTTCGTCTCTGCGTTCATAAATCAGTCAGACAACGCACACAAGCACCGTCTTCGCACAAAGCAGATCCGCAACTTGGAGCGTGCATCCAGTTTTCTTTTCACTTACAACCGCACGCCGTAGTTTAGAGTTCGCTACGATCTCCTCCTATCTGTCCCCTGTGGACGATGTATCCAATTCTCGGTCGAGGTCAACCGATCGAAGCTTCCTAGTGACTCTTCCCCTATTTATCACTATCCACTCATATGGACATCGGAATCCAATGCTCCCGATCGCTGGGGGAGCGGGGAAGAGCTCCGGGGATCGAACTTCAGACTTTGCTTTCGGGAGTTTCTCCACGTAAACGCAAGCGACCCGCGACGGATACGTCGTCTCGAGTCCTTCGCTCCTCGGAGCAGCCATGAACTGCGGATCCTGGACTCAACCCCGTCCTAATTCCATACTGTGGCTCCTCCCCTCGTCCCCCCTCCCCTCGTCCCCCAAGGAGTCCGGGGCGAGCCAGGAACAACACAGAGGTCGTCCACTGGCTGTTGTTCTTCCTTTTGTATGATGAATCGTCGTCGGCTCGAAGGCGAGCAACACAACGGTCGCTCTTCGGTAGGCCTAATCTACTTTAGCTGTTCGACTTGTTCGACTCCGTCCGTGTTGGTGGAAAGCTCTGATCGTCACGCAGACTGGCGAGCGAGCCGGCAGATAGAAACGAGGGCGGCTAACCAGTCAGCCAGTCAAGCAGGCGTACAGTCAGGAGGCGAGAGCGAGCAGGAGGGCAGTCGGAAGAACTGCGGCAGGCCAACCGCGATAAGCCGAACCCCCGAGCACGTTCCTCTCGACGGGTCGCATACACGCCGGAGTTGCGTAATGCACCCGCAGCCGGAGGGAAGAGGCAAAACAGAGCAGAAAAGAGGAAAAACCTCCAACACCATGTGTATATTCTATAACGCGCCGACAGCTCGAGCTCTCACCTGGGCGAGGCGAGAGCTCGCCTTCTGCGTTGTCCGATTCCTCTCTGGAGCCGAGTGGAGCTTTTCCCCGATCGGTCTGCGAAGTCTGATTCGATTCTCGGTCGGGAAGCCTCCACTCACCGTCACACCGGTTTTGTACCGCCATCGAAGCCGACGTCGAAGTCGTCATCATTATCACGGAAGTTCGTTCCCATCGCGACCATGTTTGAAAACTAGCGTAATAAAAAAAAATCGAACCGAAGCCTACACGGTGTGTACACGATGATCGGCTGCGAAGCTAAATAGTCGACGTTTTGTCTCGTTGCCAGTCCCGCAGGCTTCCCCGTTCTTCTTTCTGGCTGCTCGAAAGAGCGGCTGATTCGAAAATTCGTGACCCGGCGCGGCGTCGAAAATTCCCCAATTCCGAGAGGCAAGCAAAACATATTCGACCGTTCTGATAACTGGCGAGCCATTCGAACGAGCAGTCGGCAACGTCGCTAGCCGAAACAACATAAAAATCGGAGGTAAATAAATTCTCAGTTCATTTACCGTACACGCTGGGACGCATCGGTTTTGGTAAACACATTTGAGACTTGTGAATGAAATTGTCGTTCCCGCTTCGTCCGCGCTCGAGCAAGCTAAGTGCTCGACTATTCTGACGCTTCTGTCTTTCGCTCGGTTGGCTGCTTCAGCTCTTGTTGGCCATCAGATGGGACGGCCCGCGCAACGACTCCACCTTGCAACAAGCCGAATGAGCATTATTATCGTCATCATAATCGTTTCGGCTAGCACTGTGGTCGTCGCCGCCGCCGCCGCCGTCGTTTCGGCAGCGCTGAAGGTGGTTATCGGGTGTTGACCACGCCCGGCAGCGGCGGCTCCCGATTTGAATGCGTTGCGGGTTACGTTCATTCAGTAGCGCTGCTCCGTGGGAGTGGACTCGTATTGCGACTTTCGAGACACGTATCGGTCATTGACTCCGCCTCATCGGTTTCGCTGCAAAACGTTTCCAGGAAAAACAACTCTCGATGAGAAATGACGCCTCACTTCGCGCTAGGGCTCGGAGGATGCACCGTTCGAGTGGGAAATCGGTGGTTGGGAATCTGAGCCGTCCCTAATCCCGGTTCTCCCACGTGGGGATTTTTCGCCAGAAGTTAAGTAGGAACTTATTCCTTCGTTTCAACTCATTATTGGGATGTCAAGTGTCATTTGTCAGTCGACGTTCTGTGGCGGTGGTCGGAGCGTCTGTCTTACGCTCCGACTTGTGAACGAGCGGTTTCACTTTTATTGTCATGGATCGGGGAAAATTGAAGATATTTCCCCGAATTCCGAGCCGCACCCCGCGTAGCTCGAGCTCATATGGCGGAGCGGATTCAAGTGCCCGGGAGAAAAATGGAAGTAAGCCGTCGCATTTCTTTCGGCGTCCGCATCTCGGCCGCGAATGACTTTTGTTTTACACTCTGAGACGAGAGTTTCCCTCGGACGACCGTGGGCGCCACCTTCCGTCTCCACTCATTGAGTGGCTTCGCGTGAAGAGTGGATTCGGCACTACATTGCGATGATGGAGCTGATGTTGCCGCTGTCGACCATGATGCGTCCCAGACTGACACGGGGCAGGTAGCTCGGCTGCAAAATGATTTCGAGTAGCCGCTAGTGACCAGAGGTGGTCAGGATAGGTTGGCGGGTGGGCCGAACGACCGACCTACCTACCGGCCACACGACTCGCGTATATCTCGCAATGATGGAGCGTTCCCGGATGATGGAGTGCTCGAGCCTTATGCAGGCGCGTATCCAACCTGCTGGTCAAGCATTGGAGAATACGAGACGAGGAGGCGAACCGCGAGCGTTCCTCTCGAAACTCTCGGCTCAGCTCCTATCGATCTATTCCCTAGTCTGCCTTCGGGTAAATCATCGACTTCCGGAAATTTTTCCTGTCGCAGAATCAACAGCGAGAAGCCATGGAGGAAGAATGGGTGACCCGGTGGGTGAGCTCACGGTACGAGGGGGGATTGGAGAGGGGAGGGGGGTCGGAACGGTTTTTTTTCACTCGAGGTTCTCGCCTTGTCGAGAGTTGGCTCCTCGAGCTTGTCCCTCAAGGGCTCACTTTCACCAGAGATGAAGGGAGCGGATGAAAAGCTGGGTGAGAGAGACGGCTCGTTGAGTGGCTCGTGTTTAACATCTCTTGAACAGGTTGTGTCGCTGAGGAACTCGCCACACCGAGCAGATGTATGCGCACCGACTAAGACCGCTATTATCCCATAGGAGTGCGTGAACGAGTACGAAGGAGGCTTTGAGTTTGCCTAACGACCGCTAACGATGCATAATTGCCGCCCGGCCGGCCGGCAGACCGACCGACCGCCCCGTTCGTCATCATCGGCGGAGGCGGTTGTAGTGGTAGCGGACACGGCCTTCGAACACAGACCACTTAGAAATTTCCGTTTTTCCTCCCGGTTCGCTCCCCGAATTCGTGACGAGAAGGTCTCGTCGAGCCCGCTTTCCCGCCGCGGCGAAGCTCGTCGTGGAGTCGCAGCGGTGAACGGAGGACAATCGAATCGCGGCATCGTCACCGCTTGAGGGTCGACACGAGCGGGAAGGTTGGAGCTCTCCATGGAGCGAGTGACACCGACGTGGGGGGAAAAAGGGAAAAGAGCGAGGTGGCGGAAAGGTTAGTGGTCTGGAAGTGCATTCGTTGCCTGCTTGTTCTCTCGCGGGGAGCTTTTGACGAGTGGCGTGTTCTGGTGGCCTTTGATAAACCGTAACCTAGAGGGCAGGCAGCGGGTGAGCGGGTCTGCCCGCGGACGGGCGGGTACCGTTTCGCAAGCGCTTCGTCGCCCTTAAGGCCATTCTTAGGCTGCAGACTCACGATAAGGCTCCATTCCATTCTTTTGCTTTTCTCTATATTGCTTGCTCTTGCAACTCTCGTGCTCTCTTCTTTCTCGGTCGGTCGCTTGGTTGGTCGGCCGCTCGCTCGCGCGGGAGGGCGGTCGGTCGGACGGACGGCCGGTTGCTGGGTCGCGAGCGGGTCCTGCGATGGCGACCGACACCAAATTGTGCGGTGGTCTTTCAGACACTATGCAGTAAGTGAGGTTGTGAGGCCATTGTTAGTAACCAACCCTACGTCAAAAGAAGTTACTATCGCCGGCCGCAGTCCGTCCGTCAGCGACGTCGTCGCGGTCTCACACAGTTCGTTCTGTGAACGCTCCGCAAACCCGTAGGAGTGAACTCTCGCTCTCTCTCTCGTTGTGCCCTGACTTGCCCCGCTCCCTCGCGGAACCACCTCCAACCTTGACCTCGGCGGCGTGACAACATCTTCAACGGCGTGGGCATCATTTTGTTGCCATCACTTTCTCTTTCAAGCTGGCGTACTCCGACACTTGTTCGCGTTTTTTTTTTGACGAGTCGAGAGTCGGAGCACCGTTTCCCGGTCCGAAGTGGGTTCCCTCGGAGAGAAATCAGCTGGTAATGCGGAACTCTTTTCCATTCGGATTGTCCCTGTTCAAAACGAGAATGAGGTTTTGGAGCCGAGGCTTCCGCCGACTCTGACGACAACGTTGAAGATGCTGATGCGACCAACCGTGCGCGGTGGGACGATGATTACGACGAACAACTTAGCGAGAAAACCGAGCAGACAGATTTCGGCAATGCTTGAGCCTGAACAGTAGACGGAATAGTCGTCTCCTTAGAAGAAGAACAGCCCTCTGTCAGTCAGTTACTCAGGCGGTCTGACCGTCGGTCGGGCGGTCGCTCGCTCGCTCGCGCGAAGGGAGGAAGCTGGCTAGGGGGACGGGGCATCTAGAAGACGTTCACGCTTGGCGGCCCAATGTACGTTAAGACAGTTGGGGACTCGGCGAGATGACGGCAACGAACGTAAGACGACAACAACGTCTCCGACATCACAACGCGGGATTGTCGCCATCCACGGCGCAAGCTTTCGTGGACGGATGGACGTTCCGTTGTGTTCGTCGACGTTATTTCCATCAGTGGCGGCGTTGACTTCAGTGCTTCAGAAATTTCTGAGCAGGAGACGTGGGGGAACGATGCCGACGCGAAGTAGACGTCGACGTGAGTCAGCCGGGAGCCAAACCGAGGAAACGTGGACCGAAGTCAAAGAGGAGTCAACGAGAAGCCACAGACAGTTGGAGCTGTCGCGGCAAAACACCTTAACGCGATCTACAGCTTAGTAGCTTGCGCAGCGTCACAAACGCGCCGCTGATGCTGCCGTCGCTGACGAAGTGATGATGATGCCGCTGTTTATGATGATGAAGTTTTGACGTTGAATTTCCTGCGTAGCCAAAGTAGGAAGAAATCATTCCAACAAAGTTTCTTCGTCTCTACGGCACGAAGTTGCTCAATTCGCTCCTGGAGGCTTCGCTAAAGTTATCGGCTCCTTCCGAACTCACCTAATCACGGAATTCAAACAAATATATCTCACTCAGATAAATATTATGGAAAAGAGGCGACTCGGGACACTCAACTTAAGAGCCAAGGAGGTCGGGAAGAGCGTCCGCCCAACGCCGAACTCAAGCCAAAAATCTGCGAGCGATTCCCGTCGGTGCACCACGGTAGCTTAACAACTTTTTTTTCGCTCCGTTCGATATCATCAGAGCTCGGGAATTCTTTGTCAGCCATAATCAGTGGTGGGTCGGCCGTAGCGGCGACGAAAGCGGCGCGGCGCCGGCGACGAATCGAAACATTGTTTCTATCGTTCCGAACGCCTAGTTGAGCAAAACCACGGCGGCGCCAGCGGAAGTCATGCTTGACTAGAGCCCTTGGTCGCCCACGCGCCGCCCAGTGCCACCAGCCACAGCGACGACAACAGAACACATTATGTTAAAGCGGCGGGCGCGGTCGCTCGCTTCATTCTTTCTTTCTGTAATTGACGCAGCGGCACCGCCACCGCCGTTACGCTTTTCAGTGAAAGTAGCACCAGATCGGCGAGCGTTCAGTAAGTGAGCGGGCGGGCGGGCGAGTCAGAGCAAGCGACGGCACGGAACGGGAGAAAGCGAATCCCTGCCGAATCGGTTCGAGGGCTCTCCCGGATCGCGGGAGCCGGGACATCGAGACCGGGAATTCGGGAACGAAAATCCGGGCTCGGGAATCCTGGTTCCGGGAATACTGGAGTCGATTCGGAGATGCGAGAATCATTCCCTGGGATTCTCGGGAATTTCGTGAGACGAGCTGACCTCACTTCTCGGTAGCCGGGTGGGGGAACGAACGATTTCGATGCCCGTTCCCTATTCCGAAGGGTCAGGCATTGAAGGGTAGGTTTGTCCCTGAAGCGCTAGTGTGAGTTTCCTCGGTGGACGGAGCGCGATAAGGCGAAAAAAAGGCTCCAGTGAACCGGAGCGAGAAAAGTGGAACGAAAAGCGTAGGGAGGGAGGGAAGGGAAGGATCTTCATCGTCATATTTGATCCCTGCCAACTCTTTCGGTCTTCGTTCGCCAGCGCCGTCGACATGCGTTAAGCGTCGAAGAGAGTGTTTAAGAGCTGATTGATCACCCAATATGAGGTGTCTGTCTTTCGCCCCTCCGTGTTCCCCTCGTTGCGCTCCGCCTGCTCTCTTTTCGGAAACGAAATCCTGAAGTGTTCATTCTCCCCTCCTGGGCCGTCCGAACTGAAAAGTCTTCATCACCACAAGTCTATATCGAGTGTTTTAAACTCCGTATGAAGAGTAGAAAAGTTTGTGACATCTCTCCCCGTCTCCCCTCCTCCCTTCGTAGCGGACTCGAACTCCTTCCGTCGGCGTCGTTCCCTAATGAAAATGCCCTAAGCTGCCGCCATGCTAGAACAGGGGTTACCCATGAATGATCCCCCGTAATAACGCGGAACGTGGACGAGAAAGCAAATACGGCAGAGGAAGGAGTCGGAACTATCCGAATGTCATGGTGGACGGGCCATCATGTTCCCCATTCATTCTGAGACCCGTTGAGCTCCATTCTCCTTCGATCCTCCATTCACAACGAACCAACTAATGATGGATGATATCGCTCGTCTACGGCGGGCATAATCGATTTTGTAGCTAATTAACATATCATCGACTCTACGTCGAGCACACAAACGGTCACGGGACCCCGTGCTCTTGAGCGGATCCTTCCAACACGCACGAGCGCAGCACGAGCCGATCCCTACGCGATTCGCGGGAACAATGCTCGGACCGAAGAAGAGAACATGAGCTCAATGCGTTGATGAACGATTTTCGCAACATTGTTTACGTCCGTTCAGAAGCAGACGATTGTTCCGAATTCAGATCGGAATCGAAACCTCGGAGCGCTTCGACGCCCCAATCCTCGTGTTTTGATCTACGAGATCGCGGCACAAACCGTGGGCTGCCAAGGAGAGCTGGGAGCTCGCTCGCGGTCGGATCAGATTCTTCGTTCAACCAGTCACCGCGACCGTCCGAGCACGGAGCAAAAGCACTACACCGAAAGGCAGGCCAAAGCAAGCGACGGAAAGATGAAGAGATGAGCGAGCACTTCGATACTGATCCCGTGATGTGTGGCCGCGATATTTAGTACATGGAAAAACGCTTAAAGACTCTCTTCGCTTCGAGAAGCAATCGCTCATCGAAGATTACCTCTTCCTGTCAGGGTAGAGCGCAAAGCCAAACCGCCATCATCGCCACCACAAGCGACCAACCTCGCTCGCTTGCCCGCCAGTTTGCCCCGGTTGGCTCGCACCGAGTCCTGGTGCAAGTCGTTCTTGACTCCGTGACAGCCATGGCTCAACATATCAGCTCGCAAGAGGGGGAGCGCGATAGACATTTAGAGAGAAATAGAGGAGGAGAGCGTAAAATCAGAGATTGGGACACGACCCATTCGGTCTCGCAGAGCAGAGCTCCGGGATGACAAGACGTGGCACGTCGACGTCGGCCAGGGGAAGAAGTAGAGATCCGAATCTCTGGAAAATTCTCAGACTGCAATACGAGCAGAAATGACGAATCTGTACTTCTGAGTCGGAATCTTTTATTTCGGAAATCAACCTCATTCTATGATCTACGTCGCGGCGATAACCCGAATTGATTTTCAGCTGAGGATAAACAGCCTTCGAAGTATTCGCGCATCGCGCTCATCCATTCTGACATCGCTCGCTCGATCGTTCGTCCGCTCCGACTCTATCTTGATTGCATGATTTGCGAGCCATGTATCAGATCTGTGCGTGAGATTTGGACGATTCGTGTCGATCTGGCCGTCGGTCGCTTGGTTCGTACGTCTTGGGACAAGCACCGCCACCGCTCGACGGCCGTCTGTATTTATGTCGAGAAAACATCTCAATTTACCTCCGATAGATTTCCCTGCAGAGCCACGGTGGGAAGAAACCCGAGAGGCGGACAGGAAGAGGCGAAAGAAAAAGGCTGCGGCTACACAACGATACTGAAGAGTGATTGACTGGTGGTGTGGGAGAAGGGAATAATCAGTTTAAGATGCCAGTTTGAACGCGAGGCAATCGAGCGGGGGGAAGAAAAGTCCAAGAGACGCATCTGAATTCCCGACGAGCAATAGCACAAATCTGTGCCATTTCTTCGGGCAGGTTTTTCGTCAGTAGTAAATTGAGTTGAAAAGACGATCCTCAATGGGAAAGTTTCGCAGGCAAGCGAACATTTGCGAAGCACGTCTGCCGCCGATCCGCCGCAGTAACGTCAACGACGACGTCGCAGCGAATCGACAGCGTGGCATCGACAGTAGGAGGGGGAGGAGGAGAGCGGCGACGACGACGACCGACGCGTGGAGAACGAGGAGTGGAAACAGTAATCGCTTGTGGATCTCAGGCGTTATGCAGCTGGCGGGTTTGTATTTCCTCGTTCATCGTGTCTCTTCATTTCTGGAGAGCTGTTGTTGGCGTCGTCGTCGTCGTCATCGTTGTTGTTGCGGGCTATTGCGGGTTGTTCTAGCGGGTCAGCCGAACGGTGGTCGGACTGATCGGTCGGTCCCTCGACTTGTCCCGCAGGGCCAGTCACGATTTTGACCCCCTCCCTCGCTAGCTCGTTCGCCTGCTTGACGGACTGACTGACTGGCTGCTTGCTCGCTCGCTCGGCTCTTTCATTCCCTCGTTTCATTCGATGACTACCTCACTCGCTCGCTCTTTAGCCTCCATTTCATTTTGGCGCGGAGACGCTTTACGCGTTATGTGCGGATACTGATGACTAAACTCTTCTGGGATCTGCTCCAGAGTCACGGAGGAGCCGCGAACCTGCAGATCGTCGCCACGATCCGCCAGGGCCCTTATGACGGATGAATAAATGGGAGCCGTGGGCTCCGTGACGAGCAATTGTGCGATTCAAGATGGTCCCGCCGCTCATCGATCGGCTAATTCCATCGATCAGTTTTCTAATGCATCTTCTGATCTCTTAATGGATGTTTTCTTGTTGTGCTCTTGTAGTAGTGGCGCCTTCTCGTACCTGACGCCATTCATTGGAAAACGATTCAGTGAGTCCGAGACGCATTCATAGGGGACGGCGTACCGATGCTCTGATGCGAGCCATTAAGCGGAATGATTCCGGAAAGATTGTAATTTCGGCTCCTTCGAGAAAACGTTCACTGAAAATTGGACAGTGACGATCGGGTTCAGCTTTCTGCATCGTGTTCAGATCGCTCGAGCGAGTCTCTCAGTCGGCTGCAGCTCGGCCCACGAACGGGGTCCCAACCCCAGAATCAACTCGTTGAGCCCATTTAGGATTTCAGATGAAGTTTGAGGCATTTTTTTTTCTTCGCGACTAGATGGCGAATACTCCGTTGTAGCTGCGCGAGAGCATGTGTGAGTGAGAGCAATTTTTGTGAATTGTGGGAGAGTGCGCGAGACTTGAGAGACTCGCCGACGAGACTCATCTGCGGAGCCGGCTTTCTCGGGATCGAATCATGTTGCTCACTTGTTAACCAGAGAGACGAGAAGTCGACATCGGTCCACTGCCTGACGTCGATGACGGTCTGAGTGCCTGCCTGCGCGCCTGGCAGTCAGTCACGACAGCCACAATCCTCTATGGAAATCCGAACGACCCGAAGAGACGAAAGCGATTGTTCAGTGATTCAGCATCCCTTCCACAACCACAATAACGGCAACGACAGCAATAACAACAACAAAAAAACGACGACAACAACAACATCAACAAGCACGGCGAGAAGAACAACAGTAGTGTTATCTCTCCATGAAACTCGTTGTTGAATGAGCATCAAAAATCGCCGGCATTCGATGAAGTCAGGCAGCCGATTTGCTTTGCGAGCTATGAGCAACAAATTGCCCAGAGGCGAAACGGCGGACTCCGGCTGTGCTGTCGGTCTCGCTGTGCGGTCGGATTTCCAATTGTTTCTCAGATTGACTCTTGGGCGCCACCGCTGTTCTTCCTTGGCTTTGCTGCAGTCGGTTGGGTCTTTGGAGATAGGTGGGAGTGGCGGCATGAAGCGGATCAAGGAGCACGGACGTACGGAGAGTTCCTCCCCTCGAATCGAGCGCTCGATCCATTGGCGGGCGAACGAAGCCATTCGGAACGAGCGGGAGCGCGACTGTGATTTGCATTTTTAATCACACGAAAAAGAAAAAAACACACAAATATCTAATTCTTGACTTCGTGGTGTCTCTCGGTGGGTCGACGATGATGCCCCCTCCCGAACCGCTCTGCTAGGCATTTCCAGTGGAGCGAGATCCCCTCGTTTCTGATTGCGACTCAAACGCTCCGATGTCGGAGCTCAAACTCCCTCTTTTAGAGTTTGAGCTCTCTGAATGGATTCACTCGGAAATCCGCTTGAAATCACGGTAGGTCGCTACCGCGTCCATCGTTATGCTATTATTGTGGCTAATGATGATGATGAGTTTTGTTGGACACGTAATTGGACGTTGTGTCTGTCGCGAGAAGCAGCGGTTGGTCTTGCCTTCTGACTGACTGAATGACTGACTGGCTGGCTCGTTGGCTACCTTCTGCGTTTCATAGCTCTTGGCTTGCTCGGTTGACGGCGACGGAGGTGACCTGACCCCGACGCCGAAAGACGAGGAGGAAGATACGGAAGGAACAAGAAAAATATAAGAGAAAAATAGAAGACACCAATTCTGAAGAAAAAGTTGTTGGCTTTTTTGATTCATCTGAGCGACCGACCAACGGAGCGGCGAACGAACGAGACGGCTGCAATACAGTCGCTTTGCTAGTCCGCCTGTCTTCTACTCGGAGACGTCGACGACGCTCGCAAACGTCGCTCCGATTCCTTTGCGCGACACAATCACCGCAAACACGGTGATGTCGCCCGTTCAAGTTTCTTTCCAACAGATTATAGAGCGTTCCGACCCTATTCGATCGCGACAACGGTATTCGACGATTATCGAAATGAGCCGGAGCATTGGATCTGGAAAATCGCAGAAAATTCTCCACATTCAAATCCGAGGTTGGCTAAGCGCAACTTCATTCATATGTCGCGGTTTCAAGCTCGATGACGCTGACGAGGGGCCATTAGCCCCTTGCCGGTGCGCTGTCCGAAAAGCGTCGGGGATTATTCACGTATTTGTTAACAGGTCGACGGCGATGACCAATGACCCACATTAGGAGTCAGTGGAGATTGTGACCATCGATCATTGATTGTGTCAAATGAAGCGCCCGCCGCCGGAATCAGTTCACCGCATAAGCCGTTGTGGTCGTCGGCTTCGATCCGTTTGAGAATCAGAGACCCGGTGCTTCAGACTGCGACTCCGACAGCGCGAATAATAGACCGAGCCATCGGCGGCGGCACGGAGCACTTGTACTTTTCCTCCAAGCCGAACCTCCGTTCCGACTTCCAGACGAGCGGGTCATTGCGTCGATAAGACGTCGCATCAGAAATAAAATCAGACAGTTCCACAGCTGATATTACTGTTCAACAGTCGTCAGAAACGATTGCAGTGATTACCGCGTATCCGCGCGTTAGACGTCAGCCCTTGGGGAGAGTCTCCGGAGACGGTGACTTGGCGCCGGTTTTCCGAACTCCGACGGGAGGAAACAATGTTCGTGGAGTGTATGAACACTTCTCCGTTTTTTCTCCGTGCGGAGGAGACGGTAGATCTTGTAGAAGTCCACACGCCGAGACAGGAGCTGGGTTGTCGCTCGTTCGGATCAGGAATTCAGAAGCAGCACTCGAAGTGGCGGTAAGCAGCAATCGATCGAGATCGCCTCCGCCGGAGCACTGTTATCAGATGAAATCAAAGAGGAGTCATCATTAGACGTTCTTTACAGCCGGCTGTTTGTTTGCTCCCAATGCTGCTCCTTGACGCTCTTCGCCGTCGATTCCGTATGAAGCCTCCCTTTCTCCTCCGTTTTCGTGCTCTTCTCCGAGTGATAACGCTCGAACTTAACTGTGACAAGTCGCCATACACAACAAGTTGCGGCCTCAAAGTGGCTAGCTCGATAACCGACGGCGTCAGCTTCTCGTGGACAGGCACAAATACAACACTACTTTCCTTTCGCACTCTCTCGCTGCTAAACACCTTCGCCGCGAAATCGTTTGAAGATTGCAATGACCGCGGTCCGGCTGACAATCGTAAGACAAACATAAGCCGTTTAGCGAGGCACCTTCAGCATTTCCCGTAAGGGACGGGGAGGAATCCACTGATCCAAACGCTCTTCTGAAGAGAGTTGACAAGCATCCGCCCTTGAAAATCCTAATTCCTGGGCAGCTAGTCGTTCAGCCAAGCTTTTGGGGTGCGATGAAAACACGAATAGCTTCCATCAGCGAGAGCCTGAGGTGTCCGAGGGCGGTCGAGCCGTCGCGCGTATCCTACACTTGACAACGGACTATCCAGACGCGTAGATTGAATAATGGTCGAAGTTGGACGAAGAATTTCGGTCGAGTGCTTTATTGAAGGAATGTTTCGTGAGCACACTTGTTTGTGGCCGCTACTTCCGCTGCCCCCTCCAGAGACGTTGGGCCTCTCACGATGCTTCATTTGGGGTACTCTGACCGTCACGCTGTACGACTAGAATACGCTAGCTAACGTTTCTTTGTGGGTTCTTTGTGGACTTCACTCAAGTGAGCGACATGATGCGTTACGGGGAAATCACAGCACGTACTGCCTGCGACTGATTTGAAGCTCATTTTCGGAACGGACCTGTTCCTTTGGCATCGGAGTGTCCCGCGAAGAGCCTTAGTGAGGTCGGCGTTTCCGTACGAGAAGGCAAACTCCGAGATGGACAAAATACGAAGCTCCGTATCGATCCACCGTCACTCTGGGGCATCCGAGTTACTCGGACCTGTCGTCATCGATGCCTGGTTGCCGAATAAATAATTAATGACAGTCACTGGGATACAATTCACTGAGGTCTATCGTTTATAGACCTGAATCGATGACCTAGAGACTCATCCATTCAACAGCGTATTCGGAAGGCTGCGGGGTTGGCAAGACCCCAACAAATCTGGTGGTCTGATAGCGATCCACTTGTCGTTAATTTTGAACATCATACTTCTTCGTTTTGGATCCCTCAGGACGGTTCGATGGCGCACACTCGACATTCTCGCAGCTCCTGAAGCCGCTTTACAGTCGAGTTTTCTCGTACCAGGATATCGAATCAGGAGAGCGGGGTTTTCTCGCAGCCGCCCAGAAGTTCACGGGTTCGTGGATCCCAGTCCGATGCTTTGACTGGTTTGAAGATCAAAATCTGAATCGAATTTTCCAATAGAGCACCCTCGAGAAGGCCTCTTCGGTGCGCCGGCGAAGGGTTCAACGTAACCATTCTACGATCGCTGCTATCGCAGAAGCATCGGCTAAGCGAACGATACCTCGCGATGCTATTTAATTAGTACGTCGTGACCACAACGCGCAACGTCGTCAGTTTCCTCCGTATGTCTGTCCGTCTGTCCGTTGATCCGTACATATATCTCTCCACGTATCTGTAATACCACCCGACTGTCGGTTCGTCCATTTTTCCCCGAAAGCATAGAGGGAGCGTTTGGTGCCGACCGGTGACCGCGCTTAGTATCGTGGAAGATACCTCTCCTCGAAGAAGAATTGTCGTCGTTAAAAAACCATCCCGAAAAAAGCCAACAATCAAGCTACCAACCAGCCAACCGACCGGTTGACAATTCGGCAGGGGAGTCAGTCATAGCGGGAGCCGAAATTTCGAGTTGAGCGGGAAGGATGCAACGTCACCGACCGTCGCCGCAACCACAGCCATCGTGGCCGCCGCCGCCGCTGCCGCTGTAGCATCGCCAAAAAAATCTGGGAGCACCACAGAAAGAACGGTACAGGGGGCAGAGGTTCAGCCAAAGTCAGCGTAAGATTCTTCACCAGATAACGCCGTTCTTGTCGGAGCATATATGGGAGAGAGAGAGAGATGGACGGGGAGAGCTTCGAACAGAAAATGCAACTCCAGCTGCACCTGCAGACTCATGTGGCTCGTTTCGTCTCGTCTGAGATTTCGTATGTTAATATGGATAATTACGGGCTAAGACTGTCTTCTCGAGCCTGCTTCTTTTTCTGTCCAGTCGTTTGCTCGTCGACTCATACCCCTCTTTTCTAAACTATCGGAATCCGCGCTCTTCGAAGAACGCCTGAGCAGACCGTGGCATAGCTCACGGGGCCGATCGAGGGCGTGCCGGTGACCTGTACGTCAAAAACAGAAGATCTGCCCCAGCGAACCCCAGTCATAAACACGCGTCCGGGAGCAGTCAGAACGAACCTGCTCCGAAACATAGAGCGGAGACTATCGAGTAGATTCGTCGAGTTCCTTGCGCGATAGCGTAGATCTGTCGAGCTCCTTGCGCGATCGCGTAGAGCTGTCGAGCTCCTTGCGCGATCGCTCGAGCTCTCTCCCTCTCTCTGGATGAAAATTCAAATTCTTCGTGGCACATGGTAAGGTGTGAGTGGTGTCCCGTAGAACGACCTGCTGCCTCCGTAGATCGTAGGTAGGACGTTCGGACGAGCCACCGAGGATTGACTATCAACCAGCGCCAGCGTTCGTCCCAACGTCACTCGTCAGATCGAGCGAGCGAGCGAGCGAGCGAACCACCCAATGGGTCGGTCGCTCGTTCGGGAAGGCAGGCAGCCTGCGAGCAGTCAGTGTCCATTAATTTGTGGGGCACTCTGGGTCATCATATAGAGCAGCGGAGAACCTCACTGAGGTGTGGCAGAGAGGTCGCTCTGCGGGGGATAGACCGACATGACCGACAAGGATACCGTCCCTAGGCTTGGCCGCCTGACCAGAATCGAACAAGATTGAGGATGGGGGTCATTCCGCGAAGCTCACTTGTTCGCCTGCCCTAGCAGGTCTAGCCGTCTGCCGTCGCCGACGAAGACGAC
The DNA here is from genome assembly GCF_000255335.2 of Galendromus occidentalis. Lineage (NCBI taxonomy): Eukaryota > Metazoa > Arthropoda > Arachnida > Mesostigmata > Phytoseiidae > Galendromus > Galendromus occidentalis. Next base: position 38,345 of record NW_003805438.1, read on the forward strand.
GGTACTCACTTTTTCGAGCCGAGCTCGGACCGAAGGCTTCGAATCTATATCGCAACCTTCAGACGACAACGGAGCATACGACGAGATCTCGCACGCACTCACGCACGCTACGGGGACATCGGTGCCAAGCGATCGTCGGACGAAAATACGGAGGAATAAGCGATCACGATCCGCTTGCGGATAAAAACGTACAGAAAATTCTAAAGTCACACTACGAGTGGGCGTAGAGCCTCTCGATCCGCTGTGCGACAACTCGACCCGCGAGTTTGGACGGTACTGTTCAAATACGTTATCAGCAGGAACAGCAGCAGTGGCGAAAACGACCAAATACCGTGTGCTCACGAACCAACGGGACCAGGAAGGAAGGTCGGTCGTTCTGTCGCTCCTGAAGATGTAGTTGAATTCATCTCGTTGCGAAGCCTGTCAGCTCCGTCTCTTCTTCTAGCGAAGGTGTACACGCGATCAGTCAAGCTGTTGCGGCTCCAACAAAAGCAAAATAGCAGCTACAAAGGATTATAGCTCAATCTATCACTGGTGGAAACCCACCGATGAGACCTCGGGCGCGTTCTCATCGTGCTTTGCCCGGACTCACATGAGCCCGGATCAATTCTTCTCACACGCAAGAGAAACAGTGGAGAGTTCAAATGGCAGTGCGCGGAACGAGTCTGAATTTCATTCAGCGAGGACACGGCGATGAAAATGACAACGCTGACCCGGGTCTTGTGGGAACGGCCAGAGTCTTTTGCGAAAGGAGAACGTGCTTTTAGAAGGATCACTGTTCTTAGATCCTCCGTGCTAAGCGGTTCCATTTGCTCCCCTGCTCAAGAACGAGCAACCCCACAAGTGTCATGAGCCCAACGAAGGCCTACTTGGGTAAACTAAACGACTGGCGGCTCGGCGCCCACCAGCGGAAGCAGCAGCGATATAAGGAGGACTGGGGGTCGACGAAAGAACGGAGTCCGAAATTGATGGGGTTGACTTTTGAGGAGTAGAGACTCGAATGTTCGGTCATACCTATACATATACCGCGAGCTCCCGCGGCATAAAACCTAAACCGCAGTTCCTGTATGGGGGAAAGTTACCTACTATGAAAAAAAGTATACTCTGAATATTTGCGCTTACCTGTCGTGAAAAGAACGATGGCTTTCAGGCACGAGTACTCAGGACCGTCGATATGCAACGCCTTGAGCTTCTCGACCTGCTCCTGAAATATCCTGATGTGATCCATGAAAGCGACGACGCGATCGGCCGCCATTGGTGCAGCGTGCAGACCCGATGCCGCTAGGAGGGTCGCGACGTGCAGTGGCATTGAACATTGGCTGGCGTTGAGCACAAATAATTCACTCCAAGCCTGACGGAGCAGCGCGACCTGGTCCGTCAGTTGGAGATCGGCGAAGAAAGGTATGTTGCGGGCCCAATCAATGGCCGAGTAAAGCAGGCGGGAGGCCAGCTCGCACATGCCTTCGATACCCATTATGGGGTTATTCTGGCCTCCTGCCATACACTGCACAAATCTCGAGGGGGATAGACTATCTGCGCGCAGCAGCAACGAGACAAAGCTGGAAATGTACGAGGCTCCGTTCAGGGGTAGGTGTTGGGGGGGCGATCCATTCGACGAAGACGATGGTGTCGCCGCACCCGACGATCCGTTAGCCAACGTAGCTATGGCGGGCATCTGCCCAGGGAGGGATGGAACCACCACGGGTCCTCCGCCGCCGCCGCTAGATCCGTGCGATGAAGGAGGAACTCTGCCGCGTTGAACGGCTGCAAACAAGCACAGAAAAAAATACGCATCGTTAGTGAGAGCCTTACCTTCCCATCACCGAGTTAACAGGTCGTCATTTCCGATCGTTAATGATAATGATTTCATCCCATGAGAGGAGTTAGTCATGGACGAGGACTGAGAGCTGATTGTGAGTCTGAGGGGTTAGTTATTCGGATTTCGGAATCTTTCACTGGGTTGATTGCTCACTCAGCATCCGTGTCAGAAGGATCGAAATTTTCGAAGGTTTTAGGAAAAATTAGTCATGTCATGAAGGATACATCATCTAGATATGCCTCTCAGGGGTTCTAGCCAAGACATCATCGGTCAGAGCCCTACGCACACACAACTTATTCGCACCAAGAGTGAATCTAACCTCCGAATCGAGAAATTCTTTGGATATTCAATCTGTCCATTTTACCACTAGGTCTCGAGTGTTTGGATTATGTCACATGTTGTTAGTGAAGACACCTCAAGTGTTTGTTCTGTAGTCGGTCGCGTGTACGGGGAGCGGGCGGGGATCGAGAAACGGGAATCTCAGGAGGAAATTCATTCCCAAGCGGGGAAGAGCGCAATCATGCGCAAACGAGCGTTTACAACTGTCTCATCAAAAGCCACCCAAATGATGGGTCACTCGGGAAGCATGAACGATGCGCGGCCACATTTCGGATTGTGCGGTGAATAGGGGAGGAGAAAACGTCCGTAAACGAGGAGAATTGGACAAGGAGAAGTTGAAAAATGGAAACAAAATGGGTGGGAACGATTTGTCCAAAACAAAGACAAATTTCCCGGAGCGACCCTTTCAAGAGGAAACGATGCTAAAATTCGACTTCATTGGTTTGACTAAGGGAAACGAGCAAGGATTTGACTCAGAACGAGCCGCCAGCTCAAAAAGTGATGAAAATGTTGTCCGTACTTTCGGCATCTTCTGTCTCTTGCAGCAATGCGCTCTTCGTCCGCCAGCCGCGAGCAAGCCGAGTGAGCGAGGCAGCGGCCGGCCGGCTGGCTGGCCAACTCGCCTGCCTGGTCGTCTGTTTGGCAAGCAGGCCGGCAAGCAGCCAGGCAAAAGCAGCTCGAAGCAGAGCCAGCCGAAGAATTGTGCATTTAGCGTCAGCAAGAAGACCGGTTCACAGAGGTCAAGCAACGGACGACCCCTGGTGCTCAACGCCGCCGCCACCGCCTGCTTGCCTGCTAGCTTGCCGCTCGCTCGTATCTATCTCTCTTCTGGGTGGCTGAGAGGAGAAGAAGAAGAAACCAGCACAATGATCAGGACGCAACCCGAGATCAATACTTTCCGTTTTTCGATTGGAAAAAAATAATCAAAAAAACGTCGTTGACTGTTTCCGAACCCGATACTTTCCTTTCCCATGCTTCAAACCGGTACCGTGAACTATGCCGAGTCTCCGGCGCGGACTTGTCAAGCAAGTAAACGATGTTCCAGTACCGAGCGAATCCTACGAATTTTCGGCTGGGTCGCTCGTGTAGCCCTCGTCGTCGGAATGGTTCCGAGTGCGAACGAGGTTTACGCCGCGCCGTCTGCATTTTTCATTCCTCCGTAACGTGAACGTCCACCGTTAGCCAGCCTCGTCGCATCCGTAATTTCATTGAGCTCGCCGTTGGGACACGCTGTCCAACGATCTGAGTCGCGGCAGAGATGTACGAGAGCTCGACATGGTGGAACGATGACCGTTCCGCGCGCTCTCGTCGCATGCAACGCCATGTAAATATGGGGAGCACCTTGAGAATCGAGATCGCGACGAAAACCTAGACTCTCTGTCTCTTGTTTACCTTTCAAGGAACCGCTAGTGCTTCCCCTGACGCGCATTCTCGCGCTCTCTTCGTTGCGAGCTTGCGAAGGACTGTGGTCTAAAAACTTATCGCGCGCGGGTCGCGTGTCGGGGATCTAGTCGCGCGGTTTGAGCTAACTCTGAGTCATGGAGCAACACCTCGAGACCGCACATCATCGCTGGCCGACCGAGCGACCCACAGACAGACAGACAGTCAGGCAGGCAGGCAGGCAAGCAGGATGGTGGGGATGGGCTGGGGGCGGGCGGGCAGACAGCTCATGGCGCGCTCTTCTCTCTTCAGCCGAGTTTAAATTCATCATTGCCCTTCTCGACCCTGCGGTCGCGGTCGTTCGTCGCTTTGTATTTCTTCATCCTCGGAGGATCGAGAAAAAAAGCTTAAGCTCAACGAGCCTTACCATTTGTCTTGACCATCGGCAGCTTTTCGAGAGTTTTTGTTTCGTCGCTGTTCAGCGGACGATGTCGCCGATTCCGAGTTGCGAGCAGCCAGCGCAGAGTATGCAGTACGGGAAGCGCAACCTAGACGGAACTCTCTTTCCCCGGCGGATTTCCGGTACAGATGACCGACTGGCATGGGACGGACTATCGTTCCCCTAGTACACGAAGGAATTCCAAATTGTCAATCCATGAGTCTTTCAACGGAAGAACTCCAGTGACGTCGGGAAGAGATTTCCAGCAACGCTTTTAAATAATCCGGAGGAATGGTCGCTATTGGGTCAACCCGGACCGGGCATCAGCTGGTGGACCTCGATTCCCGTTACGAATTCGTGTGTCAACAAGCCGATCGGAGCTATGTATGTGTGAAAGGAGCAGCTCTCGGAATAACACCGGAGGTGCTCGAATCGAGTACACATTGTATCGATATACTTCGGCCGAGTGACCGGGTATCGGGGTGGCTGACCAGGGCGGCTATAGGTCATCCGGCGTGATTCTGTTTAAGCCGATTACAGCTGATTCAATTCAGAGTAACAGAGTTCCTAAAGCGCTGCTAGTAGATTATCTGTCTGATCGTCCATCCGCCCGCCCGTGTGTCCGCGCACCGATTCAACCGCTGGGTGAGTGAGCAAGGTGTTGTGGGCTGATCGCTCGACTACAGTCATTGATCCGATCGGAACCACTCGGCTCGTTTTTCGTCGGGCTGGGTGTGATTTCGACCATTAATTTGTATCGAATGTCACTACTTGCCATTTTCCGCTGCGCGGGCAGCTGCCGAGACAGCGAAGGTGTTAAACAGCGCCGAGCGACCGACCGAACGCCCGCCCGCCGCCGCCGCCGCCGTCGTCGTCGTTCGAACGACCGCACCCACCCGTTATACTCTGCGGCTGCTGCTGCTGCTGTGGTTGACAAGTCATATAAATGGAGAACACGAAGCAGCAAACCACAAAAGGAAGAACGAAGGACACCGAGCGGGCGGGCGGTTTTCTGAGATGATGCGGTCGAGGAAGAGGAGAGCCACCGGGGGCTCCTATGGAGTCGGGGAGAACGAACAAGGAAACGGGAATAGCTGGGACCAGTAACAAGGTTCAAAGAGGAGAGTTAAAGGAATCCGACGACAGGAACACCGGTCTCTCGCTCGCAGAGCTCCTTCGTTTCGTCAGGTCGTAAATGACTTGAATGCAACTCATTTTCCCAATCGGAGTGAACGCCGGCGACAGCAACAATGAGCTCCACGGAATGGTCATCCGTGAATGACCCCTGCCGACACATGGAAACTGACCATGTAAAATGCTATATCGTCGACTCATTAAGGAACTCGGTCTTATCGGATATCTTTTGACAATTGATGGTGTCGTCGATGGCGAGCCGTCATCACAGTATAATGGAATGACCCGGATACTCTGACACGCTTCGGATCTGGCAGAGCGGCGGCAGCAGCAGCCGTCGCCGAGCATCGAGTAACCTACCGCCGTATGAGCCATTCAGCGAGCGGACTTCGCTATTCCAACGTTTGTGGAGGAGCATTCGGGGTCATTTAACAAACTCGTTCGCTAATTGTGCTGCGACCGTTCCGTAGCCTTTCGAGATGAACAGGAATGGGGCGCAAAAGAATTCCGCTGGTCAAATTCCCCGAGTCCCTTGAGGACATCCCCCGATGGTGAGCTTGAGTAACGAAGAGCTTTTTTCTGGGTTTTGCGGATGGGCGCTCCGAATACGACCGGCGACAAAGTCGCATCGCCAACGGACGTATTTCCGTTTGAAAGACTTTGGACTTTCTCTGAAGATGGTTTTCGCTCAGTAGCCGCCGCCGGTTCCTCGACGACCGGCGTGAACCAGAGCCGTCAAACAAGCCAGCGTAGAAAGCGGATATTGCGTGACACAGCCAGGTCACGGTATGGCGGACCTTTCCATGCCTCCAAGTGCTTTATCACAGGCTGCTGAGACGTTGGACACGCACAAGAAAACTACATTCTGAATCTCATTCAACTCTGCTCCGGTGTGGACACTGAGCACGGCCCGAAAAATCACCGGTCGAAAATGGCAGCAAGAAAAAAACATCCATGTTGAGTCGCTCGGTTTTCTGGCAGACTCTCGGTCGCTAATTCAAATCGAAGATCTCGCCGTTTTTCTGCTACCCTTAACGAACTTTATTACGGATGGAGGGAAAGGCAGCGAGGAGAGATCGTATTCAGGCTACATCCAAGTTATTTCGATCTATGTGCGTGTGTGTGTGTGAGTGAGTGTCTGTCCGTCTGACGCCGGCTGGATAATCCGTCCAGAAGCAAAGTTGTAAAGCGATCCCGCTGCCGGGGAGATGGAGATGCTCTTCGTATCGATACAGCCCGCTGTTTCGGGCGAAAAAAAACCGAAGACTTCCACAGAAGCGACTCGTTTTCGAAATCTGTGCGCTACGATTGTTGTCGATGCGGGGAACCGACTTCGGGAGTTTATGCACGGGGAGCGAACCAGACCTAGTCAGCGGAGGTGACAAAGCTCCGAGATCATCTCGCGCTTTTCGCCGCAAGAAATATCTGAACGAAAGATCGATTAGGAGACTTCGTCTCGTTTCGGTTCCGAGCAACTTTTCGAATTGAGTTACGGAACGTGGGTGCATATGCCCTGAGGACGAGGGGGAGATAAACGAGACCGTCAAAGGCGACGAGTAGAACAAAGGACGTCATGAGAAAGAAGTGAATACACGTCGAAGTTTCAGGAGAGGTGCGGAGGGAGATTAGGGGACTCGGTGCACCGAGCGATCATTCGACGAATCGGCCAAGAGCTCAGAGTCTTGATTGTTTTCGTTTGCGATAGGCTCGCCGCCCGGACCGCTACCTCGGCCACCGCCGAATCGTGCGGTCGGGTCGACGCCGGTGGACGAAACAATAAAAATTAGCGCGAGGTGACCGATAAGTTTCCGAACAGCGAAATCGGGTAGTATTTCGTTAGTTGCTCTCGGTGTGACTCTCTTCAATTTTGATTCAGTGAGCGAGCGAGGAAGTACCCGAGACAGCAACGTGCTCGGCTGCCCGGCCGCCACCACCACAACAGCAGATTCGGCTGCCGTCGCCGCAACCGTCGGTTCAAGAGTCAGCCGAGCAGACACCCAGAAAATTCCGCGATCACTATTCCTCTGTATTGTACGGGCACGAGTAAAATCTAGCCGGTCAGCCGTCCCGCGTGTAAATGTTCTAAAACGAATACAAGTAATCGAATTACTTCACGTTCGGTGGCGCAACAGATTCGGTGGCGGGTAGTATGAGCTCACGCTCACAAATCCCCGGACGCTCTCATCACGACGGGAACATATGTTGTTAACATGTGCGCGTACATATGTACGTATGCATTAGGCGAGCTCGAATCAGGTGGTTAGCGACTGCAGTTAGCGACTCTCGATTAAGCTCGCAACGAGGCAAAACTACTCGGGGTCGCATTGGAAAACGAGCACATCAGAATGCAGTGGGTTGAGGAGGAAAGCTCACAATCGAGCGATCGTGCAGATTTGCCCGGGATCGAACGCCGTGTTCGAAACCAGTCTTCGACCTTAATTTTCCCGCTCTCGAAAACAGGGAAAAGGGGGGAAGGCAGGATTGCGATTTGTGATTCCCGGGAATTGTCCGAAACTCAAAACTTGAGGATTTCGTGTTCGTTCTGTGAAAATTAGTCTTCTGATGGAAATGATCTCATCGGCACTTTACCAAACGGCAACAAATCAAGGGTTCAGGGACGGCTCGAAGCGAAAGGGATCGGGGGGGAGGTAGGGGATCGTTTTCGTTTTTCTCTCTCTTTCTGTTTGTCTTGTCAATACATGACAATATCGTGACAATTATGTGGTGCGTCAAGTCTCTGACCTGATGTGGCCTGGCCGATGTTATTCAACTGAGCCGAGATCCTGCCCAGCTGACCAATCAATTGTAGGGTCGTAGAGGATGTTGTTAGAGGATGCGACTGCATCTGAGTCACATTATGAAGACCGCGGGCCTTTGGAGGCCGCGTAAGGTCATAGTGCGTACCTTCTCTTCGCATGCCCATCTTGAGACACTTCTTCAGCCGGCAGTCTTGACACTGATTTCGGTGATGTTGGTCGATGGGGCAGTTCCTGTTCCCTCGGCAGGTGTAGCTTAGATTCCTGCGCACGCTACGTTTGAAGAACGATTTACACCCCTCGCACGTAAATTGCCCGTAGTGCTTTCCAGAACTCTTGTCACCACATACGACGCACTCGATGTTGTGCGCTTGCATTTGCGCCGCGGTCGGTCCGTTCTTGTCTGGCTGGGGGGTGCCGGACTGAGGGGGATGGATCCCCATCAGCTCGTGATCTCCCAGACCCAGACCTACTAACGGAGGTTCCCGCCACGGTGTCATGGCTAATGCCATACCAGCGGCAACGGCGCCGCTAGTCTGCTGATAGAGCAGCACTGTTTCGTGGGTTCTCACTTTGTTGAAAACGTGGTCTCCGCCTGACGCAGCCACCCAAAATCGATTGGGTCTGCGGCAGTCACAACAACGTCAAAGTCGACGACAACGACAACAACAACCCAGGCACCAGCTGCAGTTGCTGCTGTCGCTGTCGGATTAATCGAGCACTTGTCGACGGGATTTATTGTCGGTCGACGGTGCCCGCGCTCGGCAACTCGCTTCGGTTGACTTTCGGTAGAGTCTGCTTGCTTCGTTCGTTCGTTCGTTCGCTGGTTTGTCTGAGTTGCGAGTCAATTCAACGATCACAATTAGCACAACAAGTCGCAGAACACTGGAAGCACTTTTAGTGTCTCTGACGATTCGAAGGAGAGGGACACCATTTATCGATGATCACGGGCACCTAACTTGTTCGCGCACTTTCGACGGAGGCTTCATTTTCAGGGGTTTTCGAATTTCTAGAATTCCCCCGCTTGTCTCCCGGGCCACGTTTCCGGACACGAGATCGGCTACACGGGTGACTTTGCTCGCTCTCGGTCGCTCAAGACAAGTGGATTCCCCGGTTGCTGGTCGCGGATAGAGCTGTGGATGATGGAGCTGATGAGCACGGTGTGGAGCACGGACACAATTGCAGAAAGTTCGACCGAGAGACCGTGTGTCGAACGATTTGACAATTCTTTGCGACGGCCTTGCACACGGTCGATCTGGGAGAAATCTGTAGACAGCTGAAGTCACTCTTTGACTGACTGACAAACGGACTGACTGAGTCAGCTGATCGAGACTCTGGTCGCCTATCTGTTGTTGGACGTCTTCGTTCGTCGTTAGTCTGTAGAGAACCCGCTAGCAGCCGCAGCCGGGCGGCCGGTCGCTGGCGTACAAAGTTCAAAGTGGTATATCTAACTTTAGGCGGTCGCAGGCTGGGTCATGCCAGTGGCGGGCGGGGGCAGGCGCTGGGGTCGAATGGCGTGCGCCCATTGGTTGCCATTCCGAGTCCCTCACCCAGTCAGCCAGCCAAAGGACCGTCCCGTCGAAAGGCACTCCGCGCGAGCTTCTCGAATAGTCGCCAGGTGGCGCTCCGTAGAGAACTCGTCGACCAACGACAAGAAGCTCATGTTCAACTGGCAGCCGAGAGCCTGTTCTCATCCCTGGGGTTCAGTCAGCGTTCCGGAGTCTCGTCGCATCGTTTCGGACTGGCAGCTCGGGCCAGCGTCAGGAGCTCGATTGATTTAGGAATTGAATTTTCACCTTTTTCGGAGATGAATTCCGCCGGAGCGGAGGAACCACACGGTCGGGTAGACGAATGTCGTCAAGGAAGCGAAATACTTCCGATGGGAGGTCGAGGAACCGCGATCCCTGCACGAAGAGCGGAGCTCACAAATCAGAGACTCGTTGATAACAATAATCGAATGATCTGGCGGAAATCGTCGAATTACTCCCGCACCGAGCGTATTGCACCGTAAACATCTGACCGTGGGTGAAGGGGTACCGCAACACGGCTCGCGATCGAGAAAACTCCACGCGATTCTCATGAATGTCCAGTTTTGAAGCTCAACGATGCCTCGGATTGCTTGAAGATCTTGTTCTATTCTAATTTTTGTAATATTATTGTTATTATGATTTTTTTATGATGATGTTCGGATCGCCATTGAGCAATCGACAAGGCGATTCCTCTCCTCGGACCTGATGACTGAGCACGAGTTGGGGGCGAAGCGTCGATCATAAATGACAATTCGATATCGTTCCATAACCGTCACAAACCTAAGGTCAACGGAAAAACAGATCACACACATGGACGTAGCGGCATTGCGTCCGTTCGATGGACGAGCTGTTGGAAAGCGAGGGCTACGTCCGGCGGGCCAGAAAGCCTCGGACGGCTTTCGACAGACGAACCAATTGGATGCTTTCAGGGAAACCGACGGGGTCATATGACAATGGGAAGGACAAGGAGTGAATCCTTTGCGAGTTGGCAACATAGACTCTGATTGAGCTCTTGCTGAGAGGCGTCTTTGATCTGACCCGGATCAGACTGATTGGATTGACTTCTTCCTCTTAACAATCTCGTCAGCACGCTCTGTATTCGAACACTTCCCCTGAAGTTGGATCAGACCGCGATTCAAGCGGAATCGCATGCGACTATGTTCCTCTCGTCCCGAAATGTCCATGATAGCATCAGCTTGAGCATCACATCCGTGCGAACTTCACGTGGTCGCAAACATCGAGGTCGCTCCGCAGAACGGACACGAACCCTTTGGTGACACACGCACCCTTTTGTGTGTGTACGCGGGAGTTGCGATGCCTTGTTGGCTCGCCGCTGCTCGCTTGGTGTCTAACTGGAGACCCACTGAAGCGACAAAGTGCTCCTCATACGACGACGACAACCACCTCCAGCACAGCCACCGTCTCGACCACAGTTCTTACGAATCACTCGGAGTTGATTTCTGAGTGAGCCGCAAGCGATGATCAAATAATCAGCATAAACGAACAGCTTACAGGATCCTTCGGGTCGCGATGGGAGTCACTCGATTCGCCGCTTCTCCTCGAAGAGTCCCGGGGGCTCTTGCGGTGAACAAAGGAGAGCTCAAGCCAGAGCTGAGGATTCGCAGCGTGTGTCCTCCTCGATTTTCGTCCGGACTCGACACATGAACGACGCTCCCTCTTCGTTACGCACCGAAGTTTCAGCGAGAACAACTAACAGCTACGACGATTGCCACGATATTTGATCTATCGTTTTGTTATTCTACGAAACCGATATCTCTGATTGAAAAGTTTTCTTCAACCGTTCTTTTTCTCTTTACCTCCTGTCTGCGAGCATTTTTTCGGATTGTTTTTGTGTAGCGAGGAGTGTGTGCCTATAGTGATTTTACGACGACAACGACGAAGTCGACGAATGAGGCGAAACCTTTGACCCTTTCTGTCCAGCAGTTCAGAAATCCGTTTCTTGCTCCAGACAGCGTCACCAAACTACTGGTGGCGCTGCGACGTCGAAGATAGCGAGCAGACCGTAATCAATGTCTGCATTACTTTTCTCTAGTTTTTGGTTCTGCATAGTCAACCTCGGCTCATCCCTGTCACAGGGCTGCGCGCTTCATCTACAATCTACGTACGCGGATTCATATTTTTCTCTTTTGAAGAGGACTCCGCGTTTTCGAAAACAGCGCGTCTTGTCGGGAATCGTTCCTCGCTCGAAAATCTCGCTGAGTACGCCGAGGTGCTGATCGACCGATCCGACCGGCGGAAAAACACTTCGTCTAGTCACATGTATAAACAGTAGGACGACAGGCGGTTTTCCGGTCGGTCGGACGAAGCGGGACGGTAGACGGTAATTGCGGGAGGATTCATTTTTTCGAGAAATTTCCGCGGCCATATTTTGAAACACTGCGCAGCGGCTACATAATTGTACGTCTACCTATCTGTATAGATGGCAGTCACTTGAGTTAGCGCGGAGAAAGTGAAGAATGCTGGATCGGGTGACGAATTATGCACTGTGAGCTTTCTTCGCTTATTTCCGCAATCGCCAACGCAAACTAATGGCTCGAGAGTCTGGCCAGTTGCCCTGAACCAAGCCCACTATTTGACATGTGAACTTCATCTCGCGACGGGGATGCGAGACCTTCGCGCTGGGAGATCACCTGACCACCGCAACCTAAGTTAGATCGCCAACGCGAGTATCGTTGCCTGCATCGGTTTGTTTCGGTAATTTGTCTGCGAAGGATCATAACCCCAAACTAAGTGGTTCCTTACGGTAAATTACTTAGTCGATGCCTCGCACGGATAAGGACCGAACACTTGGCTCAAACATCTCCTTGGGAAGAAGTTGCGCGATCAAATCTGAAACGGTGCTCGCGCTGCCACGAATTGCATAACGTGCAGAATACTGCATGGAGCTCGTATCGTCCAACCGGGAGCCCTGTCACTTGTGACTATAATATGAGAGGTTATCTCAACTCTGATATAGTTATCATTAGAGGATCGGCCACGCGATGAAGAGGCTTTGAGCATCACCTTCTCACGTCTCGAAAACACCGCGGCGGCCTGAGCCTTGTTGTAAGACGGTCAGACACAACATCGTCACGGAGAAGGACATCTTCACCGAAGGGGTCTGCGATATCCGGTGCCATCATCCGCTGCGGACTCATCAAGACTATCGTTCCATTCGGGTTTTTCAGCAAGATTGATCTTGCAAAGATTGATCCCTCTTCTCCTTTCTCGACCCGGTCGATTTCGCCGCCCTCTCATGTCTCGTTCCATGAATCGCCTTGCACGCGTATCGGGTTTATCGACGCTGTCATCGATTTGACAGAGCCATCCTGGCTTTTATCTTGTCTTACCCACGGAGCAGATGATCGTATCTTTCCAAATTGAAGGAGGATAGCGTTCGAGTATGCTCTGGCTGGAGATGTTCCAGGGGAAAAAAACATGGGTTTCAGCCTCGGCTGTGGAAAATTCAGAGACAGGGCAAACACTCATGATGATGAATGTTGTTTCGGGATCGATTATGCCGCGGTCCTGTCGAGAGAGCACCGAAAATGGATTAGCGGCGAGGAATGTTGTTTTCCGTCTATTCATTTGCATCGCGGGTTTGAAATCTGCCAAGATGCCGCGCTCACGATTTGCATCCCACATCCGAACGACCCCGCTCAGTGACAAACCCAGGTGTGGCCGGGGCTTAGCTGTCTGTCGGACGCTTCGGTTGCCGCTCGGAGTCACTTTCTAGGTAGGTAATTGCAAGTCTTAATTTATCGTCTTTCGTCAGGTCGTGTATGTTCTGCGGATAATGGGCGGAAGCAGACGACGCGACGGGACGCTCCGTTTCCAGTTGCGAACGGCGAGTTGAGATTAGTTCACAGGGGGAATGAAAATTATTTTCTGCCGTGACGGAGTGTCCGGCAAACTGTGGGACGCGGAAGAACTCAAAGTTTTTCCCGAGGATCTATTCGGATAGTTCGGAGCCTATTGCAACTACCACGATGACGACGGCGATCTGAAACATTCATTCGTCTTTGCCCTCAGACGCGGGTTGGTATTCTTGATCAGATCAACTCGGCTTCACCCACTTTTTGTCGTCGGTGTGACCTGAACGAATCCACTCCGAATGCAAAGTCAAACAGATGCCGATGACGCTAGATGCTGATGAGCGGCATAGATCCAGAGTGAAAAATGCTCAGGACTGATCCGGATTTATTCACGAGAAACGGTGCTCAGGAGTTTATTATCTCCGGTACTGCGAATCACGGATCGCGGTCGGCTCGATTATTTCCCGAGAAATGCACGCCGAAGCTTATTGTGATCGAGCGCCGAGTAGGCCCAAACCGACCATTTGTGAAGTCGCCGTAAGTCGACGTGGGTCGGATCCTCGAACAGTGAGCGTGCCGGTCACTCACTCAATCGGTGAACCAGTCGAGCAACGCGAGTAGCCGGATGGGTCGTCTGAGGGGCGATATCGAATTCACATCACCGATTCTGTGAACTGTGGTATTGGAAGACGAACAAGGCCAGCTTTCAATGCGCCTCGATTACCTTCGTTTATTTGGGATGGCTTCTCTCGCCGCCGGACTCCAATATCGAGGAATTGGTGACTCCCCGCGAATTCAAACAATCTCCGCGTCGGTCAGCCGTAATCAGTCAGGACAGAAGACGCTTGCGCCATTTCTTCGGCTTTCCCGAATTCCGCCAGCTCAATAAAACGAGCCTTTCTCATGCTCGTCGGACCGCTCGCTCTATCGTCGAACTTCCAGGGAAATAGCGTCGTATTCTTCATCGAAAAGTCTTCGATGAAGACGGAGTAAGAGGTGAAACTCATTGGACTGAAAAACCCGCAACAATCGTAACGACCATGGCCGGAGATGGACTGTTTTTCCATCGCTTGCCGCTTCTAGGAGCGAGCTGTCAAAGACGATCACCGATCACTGTGGAAATTCACGGACCGGTGCCGTATAATTATTGGGCAGATAAGTCCAGGGAAAGTTCATTCGGAGAATTGATTCTTTCCATTCGAGGTGCGCACTAGTCCCGATGTTTCGTAGCCCAAGGCAGCGAAGCTCATCGGAGAGCCCCTTATTGACTGTCTTGCGATTGTGGTGCGGAACCGATATCTCATTTTGCGGTGGTGGCACATTCAGTAAGGGTCGCTGGTCATAGCCTGCACTTAGCGAAATGGTCCTCTTCCATTTTGTGGATCGCGGGCCGGTCGCGCGCGAGCGTTAATTCTCGGACGCGGGGTGTCAAAGACGAGCACTTTCGTACTGTTCCTCATAAGAATAAATGCTCGAAAGCCCTTCTCGGAGCGTGCTAAAAATTCACGAATTTTATGTGCACGGTCTCCGCTGCTTATCGCAGCCGACGTTGCTGCTCCTTCGTTCGCTCGCTCGCTCGCTTGCTTGAAACTCGCCTTATCCGTCCCGCGAATCCCGAATCCTGTCGAACTCCGGAGGCTCGAAGACGCCACCTTCTACTTGCGATCGCTCCCTTCTAATGTCTCCTTGGCACCGCGCCGTCGTCACGGACTTTGCGTGCAGCAGCGTTCGGTTCGTGATCCGTTCAAACAAACTTGATACCTCCGTTTGTACGTATCAGTGACACAGTTTGATAAAGTTGTAACAATGTAATCTCTCAAATCGCTCGCTGATTTATCGTCCCGTCAGTGCAGTTGTCCAGAAGAATTCAGGAAGACTCCTGCGACATGCTTGAATTTGCTCGACGCTCGCCAATCCGTTGTCTCGCGTCCAGCGATAGATTCGGGAAACGTTTCTCCGCGCGAGCTAGTGAGAGCGGTTCTGTGGCTCACTCATTACCGACTTCAGTAGGTAATTGCGTCGTCGTTAAGACCGGCCAGTTGAGAATCAACGGCGGTCTGACGGGCCGCCGTGTGACGGCGGGCGCAGTTCTGTTCTGTCAGATAAGCGATAGAGAGCGAATAGATTACGGAGTTGCTGTTCCTCATCCTCATAAGTCAGTAAATCTGGAAGAAGACGAAGAAAAAGCTGGACGAATAATCTGACCCCAAGAAACGAGAGGTCAATGGTGGTGGCGGCGGCGGCGGCGGCGGCGTCGGTCTGAAATGCCCGCCAGTCTGCGCCGCAGTCAGAACATCGCGCGATTTTTCTGCTGCCACTCTGACCGGATCTCGCTCGCAGTCGAAGCTTTTCCGTCCGTCCGTCACCACCAGAATCGAAAATCAAACACGGGTTCTGAAGCAGTAGAAAGAAGAGAGAGAATATGAAGGAGCGCACCGTTGAATGCTCGGTCAGAATAGTTTTCTTCCGATCTTGATTCTTCGCTTTGAGCTGTAGGTGCTATTCTGCTCTGTCTTCGGCATCGAACACTCGAGTCGTCCACTGGCGCGTTTCAAAGCCCTCTCCCGCTCTTCTTTTTATTTATTTTCAATATTTTTCGACTTCGTATTGTTTTCGTCTTCCTTCCATGAGCTTTGTGTGCGGTGAGATTGCGGTATTGAACGGGTACCCTTGTGAAGAGCGTCGAATTTCAGCTTTCGCCTTCCGTATCGTGTCGGAGAGGTTCCCATGTCCCTAGCGCGGAATTCAGCCGCGAACCAACCGGAACGATGCTCTGTGTGAATGAGAACCATCCTCATTCCGGACCAGGACGCCATCCGCCGACCTCGCGAGACTGTCCGAGGTGTAAACATCCTCTAGGGATCATAGACCCGCTTTGGTTAAAGTTGCACGACGCACGCCGGGATCCAGCAAATCTGCGCTAACAGCATTCAATCATCGAGCAACGAACGAACTTACATGGGGTTGCGGTTGCTGGCCGACGGGCCAGCTGAATGAGTGACTGACTGACTGGCTGGCTGGCTTCACCATGAGGGGCTATCGAGGAGGGGGAGGGGGGATTGACTAAGGGGGATCGGGGAAGTTTCCGAGTTGGATCCGTGCGTAACCATATGTGCGATGTAAGCGGGGCAATATCTCAGGTCGCCGCTTGCCTTCGCTCATACATCTACGCACAGGAGCCAATGAATCAAAATGCCGCCGCCGAGCTGACTGGGAAGCTTGTCTGGTTACCTGCAACCCACCCGCCTGCACGCCCGCTCGTCCGCTTGCCAGTTAGCGCCTTCGACTGGCTGTCTGACTGGTTACCCGTCGTCGCCGCCCCCGTCCCGCTCGCTTCCCGCTTGCCGGCCTGCCTTCATCGGCCTATGAAAAATTACCTTCCTCAGGTCGAGGTATACATTAATAATAAAAGCACACTTTCACTCCGCCACCGGCCGACGTTACTATTTTCCTTTATCGGATTTTCGCTAGAGAGCACTTTGCTCTAATTGCACTGCAACACCTCGCGATTATCTCCTTTTCTTGCCCGCTGCGTCGGACGCTATCTCGTCCGGCCGGCGCGCTCGAGTGTCTCACAGCTCCCTATGCAAATGACACATAGCTCGCTACTGGATTCCGCCGCGGAAAAAACATCATGGATGTTCGCAGTGGTCGTGGAAGACAAAGGCTACTTGGCTAGTTCGAGTGGGCACTAATGAAGCCGGGTTTTGGGCGAAGAGGCTTCTTTCGGGCTTCGAGACAGGTAAGCTGCTTTCAGGATGACCGGCCGCCGGCCGCTTGGCACTGGTGGGTTTACCGCTAAGTGTTAGGCGTATAAAGGTGTGAACTGCGTGCGGGACCTCGTTAAATTTAGTTAGGGTTAGGGAGAAGCGCCTCGCTACAGTACAGGGGTAATTAGAGCGCATATGAGAGGCTGTATGGAGGCTGTGCTCAAAGATGAATTTGCTAAAGACACGCTCGCCCACTCGCCCGTCCCGTTGCACGCGCGTGCTGTGGGTAATCGACACTTTACGGGAACTTGTTCGAGATCATTCTTTTTGAAGCGAGGGAACAAACAAACAAAGACTGAACGATTTGAAAATCGTTGGATCGACGTGGATCGGATGGAATGAGCGCCAGGAGAACCTGCTACCGGTTCGAGTTTCGATTTATAGAAAAGTCCGAACTTCTCGCATTAAGTTCCCCGAGACTTTCTCTGTCCGAGCCGCGCGCTTCCAGTTCCGTAAACACGGAGCCCAACTACTCAGAGCAACATTGTTAGCGTTGTATCTAATCTCAGTCACGTCATTCATGGCGTTATACGGCCCGGGTTTTGCACAGCGCCTGAAAATGATTCACTAAAGCCGTATTTAGTTTGGGAACATATGCCGCCGCCGCCGCTGTCTCTTGGTCGTCGACGTCGTGATTGCACCGAATGATGATAAGCGGGAAAAAGTCAGGAGAAATAAAATTGCCACAGTGGGAATGGAACCAAGCCGCTCGACGTGAACAGAGAGTGCTAAGTCGCTGATGAGACGGTAAGCCGGCGAGCCCGCTCGCCGGTCAGCGATGATTCAGCTGGCCAACCGCGACTCCTGCTTGAGTGACGATCCTCGCCTTCGCGAAATGAATCTCAGCCAGATTGAAACAAACACTGGCTTTCGCTTCTCTAAACGCTGTTTCCCGTAACTAGCGGTTCCCCATTGTCCGGCGGCCGCGCCGCTGGTAACTGCGGAAACTGAATCATGAACTTTGGGTGCCTTGAGTTTCCCCTTTTCCAGTTGTGTTTCCAGGGAAGGATCGCTGCAACACGGGCGGGCGAGCATTCGATCTCTCGGAGCTGTTTCAGGTTCTCTCTGATGATTCAAACCGGAGACTTGTGCCGCTTCTCTTCTCGACGCGATGAAATTTCTTGATCACAGGAAAGAACGCTCGATCATCGAAAGATTGGCGCCGACGCGACGTCGGGGACCTTCATCGCGAGTATCGGGAATGGGCGAAATTCCATCCATCTTGAAACAAACCCGATTAGAAAAATCATCACTCAGACGCTCACTCATTCACTCCGATCCGGTGCTAACTAGTGGATGCGGGAAGAAAGACGAAGGGGATTTTTCCTATGTGTGTATTCCGACGAGCGGGAGAGAAGCGGGTCATGCAGAAATTTTCGTGAAACCATTTCGTCGACAATAACCGTCGTTGTACATCCCCGTCTCCGAGAAACAACAGCGACTGCGACGATGATGACTTCTCCGCTAAACAACCACAACGATGAGAAGCAGATGTTCATCGAGCTATTTGTTGAGGAGTACAAATCCATAATTCCAGACCAAATCCGAGCTAATGAGAGATTTATCGCTCATCACTAGGATTAAACATCTATTTTGAATTTTGCCCATCTCAAGCGTCCTATTTCTCCAATTCTTTTCCCGGGGAGTCTTCTGGGAGCTTCCGAATGCAAGGGAAAAAACAGTTTCCTCATATCGGCTCCCGAAGCTTTCGAATTTTCCTCTTACGCTTCCCGAATACTCACTATTCCCTAAAGAGCCTGGTGATTCCACTCATTTCACGAGCGGAAAAAAATGTATCAATTTTCTGTGAGTGAATTCCAGAACGACGGCGGCGATGAGCGTTACGTTCATCGTAGCTGACTATGAAGGGTTGTACACGACGTTGGAGCGACGTCGGACGAAGTCATTCACAAGTGGACGACGGTCAGCTCGTCCGGGTCACGGGGTGAGCTCTGTAGGTCAAAGTTTTTTTCTCGACAGAACCAGCAATTACGCCTCTCGCGCAAAATCCACCGTGTGCTTGAGCACAGCTCTGGATCCCGCTACTCGACTCGCAGTCCGAGACGTCCTGCGGGGGAGACGTCACTGAATGAAGCCACTAAATGATTAAAAATGACTTCGCTAATGTAATCTGAGCGCACACAAGAGAAAGAATAAGTGTGCACACTTCTCATGCGCACACATACAATTTCAGGCAGACACACGGGTCAAAGTCAAATGAGTTACAGCTTTCTTCCTCTCCTCGCACCGGCACGCCGAAAGGTATCGACAGATCTCTGCGTAATATAAATTAAGATTAATTTATCTTTCTTTCTTGCAGTGCTCATATTTCTTTCGGATCTCAGTTCCGTAAGACCGCACGATCTAGCAATCGGCAATATTGTTACTGCCTCCCACACCATGCAGGGAAGATTCGATTGCCGTCAATCAGGAGTGTATTTCTTTTCGCTGAAGATCCCCGCGTGCGGAAAATTTTTCTATTCTGGTAAGCGCTCCTCGACTGAGCTTTCCTTAAGTCAGAAGAACGCATCGCCATCCGAGCCGGCCGGGAAAAATCATTCGTCCTCGCCGCGCGAGGAGTTCGTTTCCCAAATCCCCCAACTTCTAGCTCCTCCTGTATCTGGATATATTTTGTACAACATTCACACGAAGATGTTGATCTCCAATGATCGGATCCTGAAGAATTCGTCATCGCCACCGGGAAAAAACAGATATCGACTAAAAAGTACCGACGAAAAAGCACCGAGATCAGCCTAACAGAACAGCTGCCGATCTATACAATAGAAAAGGTTTCCTCGGCTCACCGAGTACTTATCTTTCCTCCCTTTACTCCACGTTCTAATTCAGCATCGAACTTCGATTGAGATCAGAGTCAAGATGTCGACTAGGAAAAAAGAAAAAATATCGAGTTCATTACAAGGAACCGATCACCCGGCTTCTATTCCTCTCCTTCTCCCGGAGCTTGAACTGGGGCTGCTGAATGAGCCTGGCTGCGAGCAAGGGAACGGTCGCTCGCTGGAGCGGTTGGTCGGTGGTCGGACGATGGCGTTATCGCTATATGTATGTTGAAAGACAAAGGCTGCTTTGTGGATAGCTTTTGAAATTCGAAATCAATGAACTATTGATCGGCGAAAGGCAAGCCATTCCTCCTCCTCCTACTACTCCACAACACCCGGCGTCGACACATAATGCGCCACGGCCCGAGCTCGGGTTTCGAGCATCAACAGCTCGGAGATCCCATACTGCGACCGCTGATCGACCCCCTCGGAGACCTCTCTGCGGTCGACCCTACGCCGGAAATGCGCGCCCTTGACGGTATCGATCATTTTCTATAAAACTCACAGAAATGGGATCTCTATCTGGAATAATCAAGGCGAGTTCAAAGGGAAAGCACGGATTCTCGCATCCCTCGAAAGCCCGACCCTGCCTGATCATGAGAGGGCGCGAAGATCATAAATGAATCTGTCGATGCGATGTTGCTCATTTAACGCTGGGCTTGATTTCTCCGAAGCACCGATGATCGCAATTAATTCTGATATTAAACATATTAATTATATATTCTTCACTAATGCGCTGAAGCGCCGTCCGTCAGCGGATTCCAGCTCGCTATCTCAAGCTCGTTATCAGTGGGATCGAAGCCGAATGGCTGCCAGTGCGGGAGAAAGAAGCGATGCTGTCCGAAAACGCCGGCTTCGGGCTCCGTTAAGACGAGCCGCAGTCTCCGAGAACAAACGAGCCGGCGTGGATTCAGCTCTAAGTTCAAGAACGAAGAGGAGCCTAATAAATCGTAATGTAACACAGTTGAGATGAATTTAATTTAATAACATCATTGACCCACATTTAGTCGTCAACGCTGTCTTGGTCTGGGCCACCGACGTGATGCCGACGTGTTAACGAGCGAGGCTGCTGGTACATCCGCATGGGACACCACTGCCCGCAGGCGGAAGGATACTTCATTGGCGGGCGTTTCGCGGGAACTTTGCGTGACGAATTTGACGACTCCCCCATGATCTCGGATCCGGGTCGTTCCTCATACGGTTGCATTCATCATGTATCGGATTGCAGGGTTCAAGCGATCGGTCTCCGAGGGAGATCGGTGGAATCAAGAAAGTTCTCCGCCGTCTATTCAATCAATATGTATCGTGGATTATGCATCTCGCAGCTTCGCTAGAGAGGCGGCGGCGTGATGAAGCTCCGAAAAATGCTTTTTAGAGGCTACGGAGCGGGAATCGGTCGGGGGTAGGGGGAGCAAAAGCTAGGAGGAAAGCAACCCGAGTAGCTGCCACGATAAGGCAACAAAATTAAAAGCTAATGTCGTCCCGGCTCCTGTAGATGATCGACCACTTCGTACGCATCATTACTTCGACAGGAAGCTGGCACGGGATACTGCACTTTTTCCTCCGCCTCGGTGTTGCGACGAAAGTCGAAATTCCTAAAAACACCAATGATGAGACAAACCTCAGAGCGAAACCTGATGACGCCGCAAACAAGACAAGACTCTCGGCAGCTGCAGACGCGCTTTTGGACTAGAGACCCGTGTGCCTGAGGATTGCAATCAACATCGGCAAAGGGTATACAATTTTTTCCTCGATCTCGGGACTCTTTCATCTTCTGATGTCTCGTGGAATCGATGTAAGCAGGAGTTCCTTATCACAAATAATTCAGCATCCATCATTGTCTTGTGCTCGTACACAGAAAAGCATAATATGATCTCGGATTTCGATTCCGAATGTTCCGGATGGCGTTCCGCCGCGTCTGGAGGTTCGCCCGAAAGATCTCAAATAGCTTAGCCAGGGGCAGAGGACCGTCCACGAAACCGAGCATCACAGCGAAGTGTGCGAAACTTGATGAAATATTGCGCTGCTCGTGCGCTCACCGTCGGAGATTTGTCAAGTAAGTTTTTACTCAGTCGCTGCACAGTTCCAGGACAGCGGAGCGCCTTGCAAGGAATGACGACAGCCAGGCGTGCGCAGGACAGCTACCTTGTCAAGTTAGCACAATCACGGCGACGATGCTCGGTGAGCCTGTAGGAGCCCGGTTCTCGACGCGAGGAAGATGGCCGTCTCTTGATGTACTTAAACGCATACCGGACGGAAAACTGGCTGCTCGCGTCAAGCTTCCAGAGTGCGGCTGCTAACACATGGCGAAACTCTATCTCGAGCTGCTCGCCTACAACTTTCGTGCTTTCGTCGAGAGAGAACAGCGCCGGGGCTTGTCGTTGCCACTCACGACGAGAGTCATTCAGGAGAGCTTTCTCAAATGATTAGTCGATGTTTCTTCATGAGGCATCGAGCGAAACACGTTTTCCGTTCTGTGATCTCCACCAGATGACCCAGAGCGACCGTTCCGCGGAACCTCATTCTGGACTCTCAGGTATTTGATGGCCTGATGCTTCGAGATGAGTTCTCTGAGGTTCGGCTCGACTCTTGGACGATTTCAGGAGCTCAATTCAGTGTCGAGAGCGACTGCCGTTCGGTATCGGGGAGTCTCGAGACAGAGTGACCGTCCGTAGGAAGCCTCCTGGGAAAAACCGAGTTGACACGTTCCGACACGTAAGCCAACCATGCGGCTGGAACAGTCGGTTACTTTGTTGGAAGCTATCGGTGGGAAATATGTTCAAGTGATGAACGGTTCACCTTACCTAAGAGCTGTGGGAGATTTGTTGTCGTCGTTGTAGAACTGCTATTCGAGGAGCAAGGGACGCGTGTGTTTCTTTTCTCTCGTTTTTTTCCTACACCCTACGCTTGTACAACTCATTCCTCTCCCTGAATTCACTCGAATAACGCAGAGGGTCCTCGTCGTGCTCGCTGTGAGACTACCAAAGCCGACATTCCAACAACGGAAACCTCTGTTGTGAACGCTCGGCTTCGTAGAGATGTCATCTAGATACAGGTTTGAAATGTTTGGATTTTTTTGGTGGGTCTCGAAAACAGGGAGTGAAAAAAAAGAGCACCACGACAAGGGAAAGCGACGCGGGTGTTGACACGTCGAGATGGCTGTCAGTGTGAATTTTTACTCGGTACCGAAAAATTTCCAGGCCAAGTTTCACAGAGTTGTTCTTGCGGTGGGCTTTGAAGATCGGTCAGGAATCAAATAGAGGTTCACTTTTTCTATTTTGGCTCTGATTCACGGAAACGCTCTACATTCTCGGAGGCCGAATGATTCAAAAACGTTCCGATGAACCATGTAGGGCTCGGAGATCATTCCTAAAAATGTTGAGTATTTACTTCGCTTGACCGTAAAAGTCGATCTTGCACTGGGAGGAGGTCTACGAGAGAGATTGAACTCTCGTGGAGGAGAGCAGTTGTGAATTACGCTCTGTGCGAGTTCGGTAAGCTTCTCTGATCGATATCCTGAATCAGGGAAATAATTCTGGGGATCGAAACTATACTTTATTCAAAGCAAGAATTCGCCCTCACCCTCCGAGTGAGGTAGCGGTAGTGGAGAAACGGGCTTCAGTCTCTCTCAGCCATCGCCACGACCCAATGCATTCCAGCGAAAAACCACTTCCTCTTCACAGGCAACGATTCGACCATGGACTGCACGACGTTCCTTGCTGCTTGCGGGTCTTTCAGAGAGGTTTTATCGAGCACGGCGTCGAGGAAGCATTTTCCGCCTTCACCTTCCACGCTCTGCAACAGTGGGAATTGTATTAATTGGAATCTCTGATTACCTATAAGGTTTTGATCGACGATAGAATCATGTTGTCATCTCAAGTTGGGGCTTAAAGAATCACTCAGTTTCTCAGTTTCAGTCAAGTTCGTTCTCAGTTTCTCAGTTTCAGTCAAGTTCGTTCTCAGTTTCTCAGTTTCAGTCAAGTTCGTTCTCAGTTTCTCAGTTTTCTCAGGGGGAGGAACGTCTGGAAAAGATACTCGAAGCGCTCTGTACCTTGTCATTTATGACTCCGTCGGGGTAGCAACGATCGAAAGCTCCGCAGATCTCTTCACTGATCTCGAACAATTGGGTCATCGTCAGACCGTTCTTCTCCATTACGGGTAGGAAATGCATGACCGATAAGGCCATGGGCTTCACGACCTTCATCATATCTTCATTGCCTGATTCGTATGAGCATCATCTGATAATTTCCCGTTCCTGGGATTACTCAGAGAGAGGAACGACGAAGCGTCGGCACGCGAATCGTATGCGAAATCAAAAACGGCGCCGCAAGCGTTTACACTGACAGAAACTTCCGTGCCTGGAGCGGGAAGGTACAGAAATCGATTCTTGGACAGCAGCGAAATTAAGTCTCCATCTTTCGCCTACTCACTTGGAACTTTTCCGCATTGTGTAGCTTTCTCAGCTTCGTGTTTGCCCGAGGTGAAGTGCAGGAAGAAACTCAAAATCAGAACTCTTCTGAATGGCATTGATCTTGAGGCTGAGTCCTCGCGTTGTGATTCGGATCGGAGAGATGATCTTGAGCGGAATATCCCAGGGAGCTTCGTCAATATTAGACGAACAGCTGGAACGACACTTTGGATCACCATCATGTCCCTGATAAAGGATCGCCGATAGATTTTCTCTTCATTTTAACCTACACTTGAGACTGACGGGAGGAGCTCTCTGATCAATATGCGGAATATATAATCACTGTAATGTTTGCTGACAATCAAATGAAGACTTCTGCAAGCTCGTTTGATCCACTACCAGGAGTTCAGGAGTCGCCCCCGGGAAGTTTGTCGCGATTTCTGCCGTCTCGATGATATCCGAACTGCTCGCGATCGATGCTTCACGGTTGCCCTCCGTAGTGAGCTTGTGGTGCATAATTTGGCTCGACTGTGCCGTGACACCATTCACTTAGGTTGAAGTCCTGCGGGGACGGCATTGTCTTCCGAGATGTCTGGCGAGGCAATCTCGGGCACCCAGGGCTAATTTGGACACGTCCGCCCAGTCGGCCAGTTGAGCAGCTATCTGTGTAGACGTCCTCCACTCGTTTCGTTCGGTCAGTTCATCTATCGAACGAGAGATCCTCCCACCCCGTTCGTCGGCTGCCTGTGTTCCTCGGTAGGTGTGGACAACATCCAATTTGCACACTCTCTACAAGAGATGAACAGCCAACTCTTCTCCTCGGCAGAGATTAGATATTCTCCGATCGACTGAAGAGAGACCGTTTCCCTCGGAATGCCGACTCGGATCGCGTAGGGAAGAGAACTCGATGGAGTGAAGAAACTCATCACGACGCAGATAGATAGGAGAAACGAGGGGCAGATGAATAAAGATTGCGAGAAACAGTTTGTTAGTGAGCGAGGGAAGCTGTATTCGGATGTCAGCTCTGACGCCTGCGCTTAGGTGTCAACGCAAAACCTACCTGAGGTGCTGGTCTCCGACGGGA
This sequence comes from Galendromus occidentalis, assembly GCF_000255335.2. Classification (NCBI taxonomy): domain Eukaryota; kingdom Metazoa; phylum Arthropoda; class Arachnida; order Mesostigmata; family Phytoseiidae; genus Galendromus; species Galendromus occidentalis. The sequence continues at coordinate 63,655 of NW_003805438.1, forward strand.
CATTCGAGGGCAGAAAGAAAAACCTGGAGTGGGGAAATACGAAACGAAAGACAATGGGACAAAAACGCGGTCGGGTGGAATATTTTTGACAGGTGGGGACCGTGGCTTTGTCGACGAGCGCTGGGAGGCTCATTGCGGTTCCGAGACGAAAGGAAAGGAGAAAAAGTAGAGAAACTCTTGAGAGAAAGCCGCGAGCTTCGATTCAACTCCCGACGCTCTCTGTCCGTTGATCTAATTCTCCCCTGAGCAAATCACGCCTATCCGAAGCCCTTTGAGAGAGTCGAAGCCGGTTTCCCGATCTTTAGGGACAGACCCGCAACATAATCCCTTGCGGGGTTCGGAGCGAACGGCCGACAGGGTGGAAACTCGTCAAATAGACAAATTTCCCTACAGACGTATCCAGACGTTTCCTTCCATGGGCTTTTGTCTCTTAGAGATAGCTAATTATTTGAAGACACCCGAGGCGATGTCCAATTATGCAAGGTATCGAGCTTGCCCCGAGCGGAGAGACGACAACTTAAAAACTCGCTTCTCGACTTAGTGGTCTTTTTGTGGGGTCCACTTGAAACGCGCGAAGAAGCTTATTCCCCGAGCTTAGTATTGAGCGAGTATGCCCGCGACAATGTTTACGCCAGACCGACGATCTCATATAACACACAAGTCCACCTCAGACTTGCTCTCGCCCGACTGGAGTCTGCCCCGCACTTTTTCACCTGGAGCAGCAGAAGTCAGGTAGAATTGATTCTCGACAAAGAGCGCCGTGTGCGAACGCTCCCGGACCGCTCGAGTTTGAGACAGTTTTTACGAAAACGGTTACCTCGCCTTTTTTTTGTCTCTAGAGCTCTCTGAGATTACCCTCTTTGTTTGGGAGCTGCGGTTATGGAACCCCGCACAGTTCTGTGCCTGTTAATCCGAGTGGAAAAATCAGCTGAAAACGACCCTATCACACCGCGACCGCGGAAGAGAGCGTCTCGATTCAGAACCACGAGAGTCCTTCCGTTGGAAATAGAGATGTCAATGACGTGAAGAAACGAAACTGTATTCTGAGAATCGGGTTCACTGTACGTGCGGTCTCTCAGACGTGCTCTAGAGCCCTTCCATTTCGGTGGATGAAATGAGGAGTCGGACCCGGCGGTCAGGGATGAGGGGAAATCAAACAAACAGAAAGATGTGTCATGTTTGAGAGAAGCCGAGGAAAAAAGTGGGTCAACATAGCAAGGGTTATACTTGACGAGTAGGCTGGCTTGCGGAGAGCCAACTAGCCGCTCTCACACCCCATGTAAGCATCCCAGAAACAGCGGGCTAGTGAAAGAAGGAGAGCGAGCTGACTACATATCGGAGTGCTTTAGTCGTCAGGGGAATGTCACATTGGCCACAGTCCTACATCTGTCGATGATTCAAGGAGGGGGTTGCATGCTCGAACTGTAAAAAAAACATTACCCACATATCCCAGCGCCGGAGCGAGTGAGCTCGGATGCGATAGGGGTGCCACCATTAGACAAACCCTGGTCGGAGTCCTGTTGCCCTCGATCACGAATCGTTTTCCAGTCGCATTCAAGTAAGCGAGTACAAAGCTCGCCTCACGAAGTCAGGCCGAGGGACGTTCTCGAGAAAATTGGATGTGTGGGGCGGTGCGTGCCCTCAGCGCTCGATGCGACGTCATTATGAGCTCAGAGTCCAAGCGATATGCTCAGATGGATCGAAGGTTCGGGCCTTTGGGGAAATGAGAGGCAGGACGGAACTTCTAGGGAGGACTTCGAGAGAGGGAAAAAGCGCAGCTTAATCAAAAATATCGGCTGAGCGCACACATTGCAAGCCGCAAGTCTCTAGAGATCGCGGGAGCGGTGATATGCGAACCGCGGAACTCGGTGCTTCGCTTCGATAAGATTCGGAAAGATAATACTAATGTTTAAGAGCCGCGGACTCTAAAAGGCCTCCTCGAGCGACATCCAACGAGAGATGGATAGAGATATCCTAAGGAAGAGAAACGGATATCAGCCGCCCTTCCTCCCTCCCTCCTTCCTGGCGAGCTTAGGCAGCCAGCCAGTCAGTCAGAGAGGGCTTAATAAAGTCCTCAAAGTAATACACTTGAAGGCGAGTATCGAATGTCATTCGTTCTCCCGCTCGCTCCTTCGTTCTATCCTGAGGTACGCCATCGCAACAAATCCCGGCTCAGCGATGAAGCTCTTCCGTGAGAGTAGGATGCTGATCAAGATGACGGATGTGTTTCCCGCAGAAGGAAAACTAAATGCATTTATCATCATCCCGTAACTTATTATTCTAGATTTTTCGCCTTTGGCGAGGCGGTCTGAATGCCCTCACCGAGACTTCCGCAACGAGCGTCGAGAATATCTTCTACCTACATATTATATATCAATTTCGATGAGGACAAAATTTCTATCGATAACCCGGAGGTTGGGGGCTTCACTCGATTCTCTGTTTTCCATGCGGTCAAAAATCTCCCGCATCGATGCTACGCATCCTTCTCCGACGGTAGGGGGATCATTTGACTGATCGTCGAACGACGGAAAGTGCAGACGAATGAGTGGAAGCGACTACGAGAGTGACCGTCCGATTCCTCTACAACTGATGCCCATTGTCTGAGCCGAGAGGCCTTTGGAAGAGGATTTTTGTCGCGGGGCGTTCGTGTTAACCGCTTCTATACCTTCGGCCGTGCACGTGTGAATGACCCTTCCGTTAACCATTCGATACCAAGAACAAAAATGCTCATTGACACACACACACGAACTAACGGACGTACGGACAGACAGACACACGAACAAACGAGCTGGCGACGCAGCGATCGATCGCATAGCCTCAATACTCGAGCCGCCAGAACCTTGTTCGCTTCTGGATCGTGTGTTCAACTTACCCTCAGACAGAACCGATTACTCGGATACGATAGAAATTCTTGCTAGACTTCCGCTCTACGAGCCACGGCTTGGGTTTTCTCGATCTGCGCAAACCGAATTCATGGATAGCGGTCTGATTCTCGCATGTGTGGCATCGGTACTCAGTGAAGTTGTCAAGACGGCTCGGTAGGGCGTAGATCCTCCGATTGTCTTTGTTGGTGGTTTCGGTGTAATCATGTTCGTTCAACGACGGCGAAAACGACGATAGCGACTTTCTCCGCCGACGAACCGATCGACAATGTCCTGACATCCTCCAGATGTCTGGAAGCGAGAGACCGAGCAACCCGTTCGCCGGATCTCAGCCGAATCCATTCGTCCGGAAACTCGCCGCCGGTGTCTCGGTATCGAGCGGTCACCTCTGACCTCAAAGGGGTACCAGATTAAAGTCTCTCAATGCCTAAATATGGCAAAGAGACACGGTCCCTTGTAGATCGATGTAGATAGAAATAGCTCCGCTGTAACAAAGTTCCAGCCCGGAATGCTCTGACCGAAGCTCCGATTGGCAGGGTGCCCGTCACGAGAAGTCGACATGAAGCTCCCGGATTCCGGGTGTTCAGGTTCCGTGGCTGCGACTCACTTCCTTGTTTCAATTCAATCCAAAATCTCCTTTATTGAAAGGGCTTTGTTGCTTCGAGTGCAATCGTTCCCAGCGCGCGCGGCGGCGATCGCAAGATCGTCGTTTCATCTTTGGAAGCTTTCTCTCAGTCGACGTGACACGTTCACACGATCAGCTGGAAGACCAATCACCCAAGCGGTCTGGCAGCTTCGGATATCTGACACTGAACGTTGGCATGATTCACATCGGAAGCGTGCGTCGCATTTTTACCTTCAATAGAAGTCCATGGAAGGTACCGCAAGGTGGAATCTCGTCAGGTCGGGGGTTCGAGGCGAGATTCTGCCGGGAATACCGGCGCATAACCTTCAGTTTCGGTCTAGCCATTACGGTTGTTGGAGATCGTCCGATCGGCGGAATGATTCCGTAGTATTCTTGTGAGCGTCAGTACTCGCAGTATCATTTATGCAATGGAGCTCGAGCAACGATCTTTTGATGACGGACAATGCTGTCGAACGGGATCTCCGAATTTCCAGGAGGTTCGGGGCGAAAAAATCACTCCCGACATGAGCCCGGTCTCGCTCACCCGTCAGCTAGCCCGTCGACCTATCTCCTCCACGGAGCGACGACCATACTCATCGTTAAACGGCGGAGTAATCGTCAAGGCTCCCATATCCCCTCCGGAGGTCTCCGTCGGCCCTGAAGACTCTCACAGAGTTCTTTAGTCGGCGTGACCTTCGAGAGAAAATTATTTTCGAGACGGAAATGTTTTCCTCGCTCATTCCAGGACTCTCCGTGATATCTTTGGATTTTCGAACACGATTCAGGGAAAACCCGGTGGCGAATCTCAGCGCTCCGACCGCGGCGAAAGTATCACGTCAAGTGAGAGTCACAGAACTCGAAGATGCTTCTTGCCAGAGTGACAACAAGGCGTCGGCGACCGGCGACATCAAACATCCATTATGATCGACACGCCGATCGCCCGCCTGCCCGCCCGGCTGCGTGCCTGCCGTCCGGGTCTACTCGTAGAGGAGAATTCTACGAGCCGCCAACAACCCGCAGCCATCCCGCCATCATCGCCGTCGCACGGCCGCCGCTGCTTGTGCAGCAGGACAAAGAAGTCTAGCGAACTTGATAAAGTCAGACAGTCCCATATTGCAACGGCCCACTGGCTGGCTGACTGGATGGATGTTCAGAGGGTCGAGCGAGTCGTTTTTTCGTCATGCGGCCGACCGGCGTCTCCAGTCGAAAGTGCAATCGACGACCGCATATAAACGGCTGATTGAACAGAGGCTCCGGAGAGTTTATTGAAGTCGCGCCCTCGCTCTTGCAGCATCCATTCATGGTGCGGAACGACGACCGACCGGTCAGGCAAACAGTTAAAAGAGGTACCGGGAATGAATGGGAATCGCCACAGTGTCAATCGGAATTTCGGAATCTCGTCACCTCGCGTCCTAGAAGAAACTTCCCGCAGTCTGGTAACGGGGCGTCAGCGCGTCCGATCACGGCAGACAACGACTCACAACTGTTGCTCGACAAGAAGCGGACATCGGACCATGACGTTCAGGATCAAATAAAAAAGAGAATCCTCAACTAGCGAGAGCCGGGGTTTTCCCCCGTGTCCCCGGTCGGGGCAGTGACGGTCGTAGGGCGCGTGCCGGAACAATTCTCAACTCATGGGGAGTTCATATACGCCCAGCGGTGAAGGCGAACGACGACAGGCGACAAATCGTCGAGGATAGTTTCGCCTTGTGAAACTCCGACCTCCGCGACAACTGCGGGAATCACAACATCAACAATAACAACAACAACAACAACAATAGAGAGGGAAGGAGCAACAAAAGATCGACCGAATTCAAATGAACATATTTTCCGGATTATTTACTCCCGTCGATTGAAACCTCTATGGTCGGAAGCAGTCGGCTGCGGAACGCTCGCCGATGCACCATGTCTCTCCTACCTTTCCCTTCAAAAAGCAGCTTTTGCGGATTCACTCTCTCTCTCTGTCTGTCTCCTGCAAGCATATATGTCGAGGCCATATATGTATGTATGAATGCAAGCGCGGAGCCACGACTGCGATCGCATTCGAATAAACACACGCCTAAATATACCCAAGACAAGCCCCGAAAGTTGGGTGCCTCAATTTTTCAAGGGTTTTGTGCTGTTGCCTGTCCGTTGGATTCGAAACGGGTCGGAGTCAAAGTTGATGGTCGGGCTCGGAGCTCCGACAGATGACGACGATTGATAAAGTCCGCGGAGCCCGGCGCAAATTATTGGTAGCGACCACTGTTCGGTTCCTACCGCTTGAATAACTCATCTCTGACAACTCGATGGAGGCAAACGGACGGGGTGTCCGTTCCGTGCCTTTTCGAACACTTTTCCCCCGATCCTCGATTTTGCATCATTCTCGACTTCAGAAGGATACTTTACGCCTCCGGGAAACAGCTCGAGTGCACCTCATGTTCGTCATTCGGTCGAAGACGGTCTGGGAAATCAGCCAAGGCAATCGAATTCCCGCTGCCGGCTTCTCCCTGATCGAGCCATTATTATCATCGGAGGAAGCGACAGAGCAACAAGGACTAGGAGGAGCGTCGAGAGTGTGCGGAGCACGGAAAGGAGCACGAAATGTGGAGGAAGGGGTCCATGTTGTTGTTTAGAGCTAATCTAGCCATTCAAGAAAGAGCGAACGCGCTGCCGATGGGAAGCGGGAGCTTAGTACTTATCGGGCCAAGACACACCCTGGAGCCACCCGCAGACTGAATTATGTGATTGAATATAAACCGAACCGTCGCTGCCGAGACCGCAGCTGCTCCTGTTGCTCTTGGATCTCGGCGCAGGCGCTGCGGCTGCCGGGACGATGAAGGCGGTGGCCGCTACCGCTGCCAACGACATCGCCGCCAATGAGATTACCTCCTTGAGGGAAAGCATCTTTCACCCACTCTTCCCGAGCCTACTTTGATTCCCCGCGTCATCGGCGCCGCGCGATACACTGATCACGCATCCCCACGCCGTGTCGCTCTCACATGCTCCCGAATCCGAGCAAGATCGAGCTCCCGGTCACTCAGACAGCGCAGACTTCTTTAAATTTCAGCCACACCATAGGTTCCCAGCAGGAGTCTTTGACTACCGGTGCTCCGTTCGGGGTTCCAGTACCTATCGAGGGCTACTGTTTTGCTTAGGCGGTCGAGCGCTTGGCGTGCGAGAATGTTCAATTGGTCACTCGGTCGTTATGGGCTCTTGAAATCAGTGCTCCAACCGACATGGCCGTGGTTTCACTCGCCGGCGTCATCATTGGCTATCCGATCGATGGGAAGAGAGCTGGGCTTCCGACCGACCGACCGACCCTCCTACCTACCTACCAAGTCTCAAAGCAACGACAATGAGGGACACGACAAGTAGAAACGGGTAAAATACGATTTGTCCCCTAGAGAAAGCGAATGAGCGACCGCCGGCGAGCGAGGGTGTACCAGTGAGTGACAGGGGCTGGAACGACCCCACCCACTTCGTCCATACTCAGCGATCCATTCGTTCGTCCGTCCGTCCATCCATCGAGTGGTCGTCGTCGTCGTCGTCGTCGAACATCTATCTATCCATCCATCCATCCAAGTGGCGAATCGACTTCGCTCGCCACTAAAACAGGAGTCAAAGCAAGAGGAGTCCTGTGGTCACCTGGGTTGCTCACGCGAGCCTTCGCCACCTGGTCTTCAAGGCTTGAGTGGTCTTTGCCACCACCGCTGTTCCTGACTGATGTCGCAACCACTACAACGACGACGAGCACCATCATGACGGCAGCGGCGGCGAGCATTAGCGAGAGCAGCAACAATGTGTTGGCTGGCCGGCCAATAGACAATGCAGATATGTTCATATCTGCGTCCGAGTTACACATATGACATGTGATCCTCATCTACATACGTATTGCATCTCGGTTACTTTCACGCTTACTCGTCAGCCCCGTCAAGTCGCTGGGCTCGAGTGCTTGTCCTGTCAAGCGCCCCCCGCTCGGGGCGAGGCTCTCGTCCACCCTCTTTCGACGATTGCGACTAGTTAGGTGGACGATCGTTCGCTCGCTCGCTCGCTCGCACGGACAAACAAACGATCCTTGGCCAGCTAGTGAGCATCTGACGCACAGACAGATCGACTTGCAGTAATGCGTTTGGTGCATATTGACGCACACAATGCACAAATATGATACAGCCCCGTCGGCTGAGTGGGTGGACCGATCTCTCTCGATCCCCACCGGCGACGAAGAAAAATCTCGCCGGAGGAACGAGCTCGAAAGTCAAAGAACGAAAATCTGGCGTGACACGGATGTGGAACGCTTCCTCCATCCAGTGATTTCACTGGGCTCGACCCGGGCGACTGAGAACCAGGAGCTAATGCTCGATTAGGGCCTTCACCGATTCGTGTCGCTTGGATGCTGCACACCTGTGAACAGCCAGAGATCCGCTCGATCAGCGGATCGAAAACGATAGGAGCGTCAAATACCGTCGTCACGTAAAAGCGTGGGATATTTAACGGGCTCGCACACAGATGTCCGACTCCCAAGCGGCGCGGCGCTCGAGCGCTGGGCGACCCGCGGGCGTTCCTGAAAGCTGTTTTTTTTCTTCTGCTGCTCCTCAGACCTCTGTGCATGATCCCGCTCTCTCGAACGAGAGTTCCACTGAGAGAATCGCACAGAAAACGGTCGAGTGTCGACCCATCGACCGACTCATCGACCTAGCTGCGGTCATCGAAGCAAACAAGGCCGCAGTCGAGCAGGAGGAGTTTTCTCGCCGCCTGCCTGCCTGCCCGCCTCACTTGGGAGCTGTGTCCAGCAGCTGGTCACTTCGATTGCTGTCGCTCTCAGAGCGGGCTTTTCTCCTGATGCGAAAATCAGATACTCGTGTCGTCCAGTTTGCCGTTGACTCACGACAAGCGGTCGATATTCGAGAGAGCCGGCGACAGTTGGAGTCGTGGTCATTCGGAGAGTCGCTACACCGTACCGTCCGCCGTTCAATCAGCCACCGGACCGTGTTGTGAACTGACCAAACGGCTCAGTGACTACGGTTCTGCTCTAAGAAAGCTGCGACGCCGAGATTTTCACCTCACGAATTCTTCTCCACGGCTTGTTCGAGACATCATTTCTACATGTCGTCCCGAGGAGCCGCGATTCCCGCGAGGGGGCTTAGGAGTGCTCCAAGGACGAAACACATAATGAGGTCACGAGGAATTGTCACGTCCATAATACCTCTCAGGGGCTATTCTCAAGCATTCTGGGGTAATTTCCGAGGCGAGGATCCAGAGCCACAATCGCACTCCCGATCGATGCATGATATACAACCTAGTAGATCCAATCAGCTCTTCGCTTAGTTGTTGCATCCGAGCCCGTGTTCCGTCAGCTCAAGTGAATGCGGACGCTGGGTAATTAGAAAAGTTTCCATCTCCAACGGTGGTTTCTTCGAATCTGACTTCTGCTTGCCAGTACCCCGCAAAATGGCTACATCGAATACGAAGGGTGTTCTCGAAGCATGTTAATCGCAGAGCTCCTCGAGCTTCGTTCGGGTATCGTTCAGGTCAGGAGACTGCCCGTGAAGCGGCCCGGGGACCTTCCGAATCAATCAGAGAGCTGAGATCATGACCGAGTCGATGTCGTTACTCGGTAACGGAGAGGGGCCTGGCGGTGCACCCTATGCGGTACTTTTGGGCTTCACGCCCGAAATAAGCCGTTCCCACTTCGCACAAGGAGTTTTCCGGAAAATTTAGGCAAGGGACAAAGTTTTCTCCGATCGCCCTAGAGAAGTGGGAACTCTCGGATCATCGACATTGGCAATAGTTCGCCATGCTTCGTCGCAGCTTTGGTTGGATCAATGGGCTCAGTTCTCGGCAGATAAGAGTCTGTTATTCCACCTCAAGGCAGGAAGAACGACAGTATTCAAAAGAGAGGCCGAGGAACTGCGGTCCACAATCGGAGGGAAGAAGAATTTCAAAAAATCGGTTTCGAGGGGTCTTATCGTTTCACTCTCCCTCTCCCAGTGCAGCAATGGAATGGTGGCATTTAACAAATGACTCTGTTGTCTGCTTCTTGTGTTGTGTTGCATTGCTATGTGGGCCACCCTTTTGCCCCTCGCCGGGTTCGCTCCCCACGACTTCAACTCTGCTCCGACTTTCTCCCGCTGTCTCTCTCGCTTCCATGAATCTTTCTCCTCTTCCCCGAACAACGCCCCCAGAGTTTCCTCCAACCATCTTTTTCTTCCAGCCACACCCTCCCCACCTTTCCCCTTCCCCTGAGAACGAATGCTAGCGACCAATGATGCACAAACTCCTCTGCATCTTTCTTCTTCCTCGGGACGACCGGGGAGGACGATGGGAGAAGGAACACGAACCAGCGACGGCGGCGGTACGCAATGAACTCGAGAATGCGGTAAAGGATTCCGGGTTTTAGTTTGTGTGGTTTTTTAATTTTTTCTCTTGATTAATTAAACTCCCGGCAAGCACGATCTCCTTTCGTGCTCGGAGTTTCGTTGTTCGCGAACGAGCTATAATGCTCATCACAGTTTCTTACTTTTGCTTGCCTCTGTCACTCCCGCCTCACGAATGAACGGAATGAATTAACACCTTCTCGGCAATCAGCGCGAAAAAATGAAGAATTCCCCTAACTGACAGCGTCGGACGACGACAACGACGGAGGATCGCTCAGGACTTGAAGCTAATGAATAACGAAACGGAACGCTCAGGTGTGGAGAGCTCAGAAGGGTAGAAGAGCGCGTGAACATCGAAAAGAGCGGCGACCTAACAAAATTTATAATGATAAAACCCGACATGATAATGTATTGGAATGTATAAGAGATGTTTCCGTCGAAAGTCGCAGTTCCGGGACACTGAAAAAATTGTATCGGAAGTATCGGAGGTGTCGAAGGGAAAATAGAGATTGAAAACGAGCTTTCGAAATCAACGGATTCGAAGACGGGTTCTCTAATGGAATACGAGGAAACCGTTTCCTCCTGATTGAGAGCAGGAATCAATCAGGACCGACTAAACGATTCTGATACGCGTTTTGGATGAAGAATAGTGTTTTTGCTCTTCGATGCCTCTCAACAAGTCTTGATAGATTCATGCACGCCTTCGGTGCCTCTGAATCGCGAAACGGAGTCTGGCGGATTTGGACCTCGAGTCTCGAGTGAATCCACCGGAGTGGTGAACCTGTTAACTTCGATATTTATGGTCACGATATCTCGCTCATCCCTTCCTCCAATTCCTCTCTGGAGGTGGTGCACGCCCACTCGCTCGCGCGTCTCCGAACACCATCGGAGAGGGTCTGGTTTTTTCTCAGACATTTTTCACTGCCTTCTCATGACGAGAAGCTTATACCGTCATGCTCGATGGATTCGCTGCAATATTTCATTCTCGGAGGTCAGAACCAAAATGATGATAAAGCTGGCTAACGTCGCGCTCTACTCGTACCCTCGGAGTTGCACTTCCTTTTTCGCAATGACCACGCGCTGCTGTCCTCGACTGAGTCCCTGCTCCGATGGATTTCCTCTCCGTCTCAGCTCCTTCACAAATTTTCGCCCTCTTGTTGACTTTTGAAGTCACCACAATGTACCAACTGACCGTTTGACCAATTGGAGGCTACAGCTGTTGAGAAGCGCACGTGTGAGACATTACGACGATGGTCGAGTCCCTCCGAGACAAAACGATGACCTATTTGACGGTCTCCACTGCTGAGAACAAAAATCTGATGATATATCTGACAGAGCTTTTGGAGCTCCCATCCTCCGTTTCGCGACTCGCAAGGCATCATTGAATTCTCATGGTCAGTTTCAAGCAGGGGAGGCAAGACCACTCGACTCTCTTTCCCCCGTGCCGGGGAGGTAACAGACTGCATCATTCGAAGCATCGTGTTCTATCAGGTCTGGTCTTTTTATCTGGACTCCGGTCGGATATACTAAATCAGAGCATTCCGCTGCGGCACAGATTCGACGTTCCAGGCGTGTACCACGTCCGAGCTCCAGAATTCCGCACGAAGCCTCCTCCCACCGTCGTGCATTAAATCAAACCGACCGAGACACAAGAGATGCATCGAGATCAGACCGAGTCACTGCACAATGATGAAGCGATACGCTGTTCAAACAAAGACACTCACTCTGCAGTGACGTATGCCGGACAACGAGCGATCAATTGTTTGCAGCATCTTGATATATGGATTTCCTTGAATATGCGAAGTAGAGCTCCACCCAGAAACAGACCAGGGAGCGACCGGACAAACATCAATTTTCTAAACGATGCGAATGCAAATGCTATATCTGTTTCCTTGCCATCCGACCCAGTGCACCTAGTCGTGTCGGTGTCTGAGCCTTGGATTCTCTCGATTGCTCTCCCGATCGATCGTTCGGTCCTGCACTGACGGAACTACAGCATGTTTTCGAAGAATCTCACTCCTTGATGACGCCCCGTTGGACCGATTAGAGCCAAGATCCCATTCGCTCCTGTAGCCGAAATGTCGCAAACCTTTTTCGGCTTTCCTCCGGGTCGCATCTACGCTCGGGAGACCCGCAGCGGCCCGGAATTCCTCATATAAAACGTGTACCTAAGGTATAGAGGTCGCCTATCGATGCTCTAGGGTCGGATCGGGAACATTCAGATTCTGGAGGAAGGAGGCCACGGATCTCCCAAGAGGCCTTCGGCGAATCTCGCCATTCCAAGAGCGCCGCGCCGTTGTTGTGCCGGTATACTCCAAGGTGGAGCAGACGTTAAGAGTCCCGTCGACTGATCGATCGAGCATCCGCAGGTTGAGTGTTTCCTGAGGAAACGCGGTGGGACATTAATCACTCTCTGGAAAGTAACGGACAATCCTTTCTCACGGGTCACGACCTTCTGGAAGAAAAGGAAGCGTCCGAGTGGCGATCGAGATATCGCTCGTCTTACGAGTTCCGTCTCGTTCGAAGCTGGAAACAATGTTTGATCGGTTCGTTGGAACGAGCGAACTCTGCCTCATCCTGGCGAAAATGAGAATGCGTGGAATGATTCGAAATAATCCAGAGGAGCATAGATTAAACTATATGGACGAATCCATGAATCGCGATTTCGAGCGGATTCTGATTTCTTTCACACCGACCTGTCACTCACTCGACAGAGAATAGTCAGCCGGATGGCTGGCTAGACACCGATGTTCGGCGGAACAGGTTGAGTAGGTTGAGCGAGTGCTGTCTGTTTCCGAACCCCCGGACCCGATGTTCGACGAAAGATCGATGGTTAGGATCAGTCAGAAAACAGTGAGTGCAGATGAAACGGTTTAACTCCGAGACTTTGTCTCCTATGTCTAGCATGGGCTCCGGGAGGAGTCAGTCGACGAAAAATATCCCCAACGAGTTATTCTAGGGCAGAAGTCACTAATAGCTAAGCTTACGGAGCCGAGCTTTCTTCCCGCCCGATTGGAACGCGAAGATTTGCGGATGAAGCTCCTGAGACTTTTGCAGCCGTGGAGCGAAGACCCTCTCGTTCGGTCGTTTCCCTTCCAATAAAAACTTCGGCGAAATGATTATACCTCAGGTGTCGAGTTCCTCCAGTGATATTCTTATTCGAAGTAACCTCCGATGAGTGCGAGCGGGAACCGCCATCGTCCTTGCCAGGCGCTTAGAGTCAGGAACTTTGCCACGTGTTCTACAATCCACGGGTCGAAAATGAGTCCTGGATACTCAGCAGGGATCTGAAATAACAGAGCGAGATGTCACTTCGAACTGAGGACTAGAGTGCTCATGACCGCGATCGAAACACCCACACGGAGGTCTCGACTCCGACCGCTGTCCAAGAGCGGAAAATCTCGGAATATTATACCATCTCGTCGCCAAGGAACTGAAATTTAAAGCTAGAGAATCGCGAGAAGCAAATCGGACTCGGAGAAATTCTTCATAACTTCCAAGTTTTTCCTTCGCTTGGTTCGCAGTGATCGCTCAACGGCTCAGCATATGTGGTCGCATTCACGAGCTGTGTTCAGCGGAGAAATTCGACATACGATTCGGCGCCTTGCTACCGATAGGAGAAAATTGGGAAACCTCTGCGAGTCAGCCCTCTGTCGTAGAACGAAACCCATTTCATCCTTCCTATCGCCACCCTTTCAACCCTCTTCCCGCCTCTCTTTCGACGCACTCCACGCACCGCAACCTCTCTCAATACTCTCTCATACACAACTTGCCCGGAAACGGCGTTTTTTTTAGAGAATCGATAAAAAATCCTTGCGAGAGCCCCGACCACCGGAATCTACGAAATCGGTCCGCAGCAATCCTACCTGAGCCACGTTTGAGGAACGAGCACAGATTCCGGGCTCGAGCCTTCGCGCGGAGCCCGGACGGCTGAGTGGGACTGCCATGAGGCCAACTCATGAAAGGCCCCCAGCTGCGATAGAGCGCGTTTTTGTAACCGACGTCATACGCTTGGATTTCGACGTTTTTATCCCATAAACAAACTCATCCGCTTCGAGTCCGAGTCCGTCCCGATGGAGGAGACCAGCGACTACCTTTCGCAGAGTTCAAATTCCGTCGAAGCGCGCCACCGCGGCAAGTCTCCTGATACCCGGATTGATCTTCAACGATGAATTTCCAGCCTGTCTCGGACTCAATGTCCCGTGGTGGAGGCAAAAACTCATCCAGGGATTCCATAGCGTCCGATCTTCCCTTCAGGATTATAACGATGTCCGGCGATCAGGATGATTCTCGGTCGACGCCCGGTTTGCTTCCTGAGTCGAATCAGCAATCGGAGTCAGCTACCGGGATAGCCCCGACACTCAATGAAATCGAGATGATATGGAACAGGAGAGCTAGCTTCGGCCAAGAATTGACGAGAGCACTATTCCGTGTTGGGAAATCCGCCATCTTCGGCGCCGAAGCCCTGCTTTCCTTAGACAACAAAGTGATTGATTCGGTGCGGGCTACCGACGGCATCTTGTGGCTGCGGTATCGGTACGACGTCCTATGGCAGGAGATCGTTGAGCACGTCGAAGCCGAGCGAAATGGCATCTGCCGCGATTGGGAGAGCTTCCAAAGTCAACTGGCCGCCCTAGAAAAACAATTGATCCAGCACGTCGGCGAAATTCGAGTGACGTTCGAACTGGTGCAGAACACCCAGGGCTGGGCCATCCCCGGAGCATTCCTGAAAATAAAGTACCACACAACGCTCTCGGAAGATACAATAAATTTACAGCGGAACAGGTCTAATGGAAACTACGCCGTGTGGACACTACGCATCAGCCAAGCCAATTTTGCAGGGATGCTTCCCAAGGCCAGAATGACACTGATGCGGCGGCAGCTCAGACAGGAAAATCAGCTGATCGGGATATGCGACACTTTCCTGTTCCCCGTTGGAGGAAGTGTCGCGTTGCCTGGATTACGGGACCCCGCTGAGTCGGATCTGGGTTCAAGGAGCTGTCACTATATCTTCAGGAATCATCCCCAACAATCTCCCGAGCCGTCGCATCCTGTCGCAGTAATCGGCGTCCATCTTGTGTGGAGACCAAAAACGGCTTGCATCAAAAATATCGCTTGGCCATGGCAGCAGAAAATCAGTAACGCGCCATCGTCGTCCAAGTCTGCTCAGCGCCGACCTCGGATCATCAGCGAGGAGGGAATCGGAGTAGACTCCTGCATTCCTCGGACATTCGACTCGGAACCCTCCAGCGATTCCCGGCATTCGGGATCTCATCGGCGAACCGGAACAGAGACCCATCAAGCAGACCTGGATTTTTGAATCGAGTTCAGGGAGAAAATCCGCCAACTGCATCGCGGCCCCGTCGCGAGCGACTTTCGGGTCGTTTTTTCCCATGCTACTCTAAACTAAACTATACTCATGGTTATCAGCACGACATAATCGCTTGAACAACGGAGATTCCGATGAACGGGCGGCCGGCGTAGGCGTCGGAATTAACAGAAAGCCAAGAATCGAGAAATATCGTGGAGATCAGACCGGGATCATTCGTTGATATCGTTCGTGTGGAAAGTCCTGTTCCCGAGTATAATGATCAATGATGTATCGACACATCGTGGCTCCGACAGGAGGATGAAAGCGGGGATCTGATCAAGATTTTGGAAAATACTCTACGCGGCTAGCTCGGGCGGTGAAAATGGAATCAATATACGGTTTTCGACAAGTTCGCCTATTTCTCTTCTCCCCGACGAGCTACAGCATTCGTAGACTTGTGACTCCTTCCAGCTAGGAATCTGTGTCAGCAGAAGAGATCGAGTACAGGCCGAGAGCATTCGGACGACAGAAGGAAGAGAGAGCGGCCCACAAACAGCGACACATAGCGGGGTCGAGACAGTGTTGTGGCTCTCTAAAGAGATCCGGTTAGTTGATGCCAAGAAAGCCATTCATTGATCAACGAGCGACGCGAGCGATGACGATCAGCTCGTCATGTTGTCGACCGTCCGCCGCGAATCAACCCTTCAATAGAAAGCCCGTTATGAAAATGACAGATTTAGCATCACGAGAGCGACACGGACCAATTAAATGGATTCGAGTTCCGGCGGATCTCCGTTAGCCAGCTCCGGTTCGACTCCCACAACCAGAAACACATCCTGTCGACGAAAGAAGGGTAGTAGACAACCGCTCCTATCCCGTTAGCTGACCCGAGGATCGCTGGACCTCCCGATTACCCAGACAGATGATCTGGCTTCCCACCTCCAACGGATCACCACATACCGTAAATCAAGTCGACTGCGATCCCCGCTGTTTCGAGCTGATTTCATGAGATTCGTACGGACGATCAGACAATGCAAACTTTCGAGCGGCACACAGGTTGAGAGCCACACTCGGAGGCGGGCTGAGGATTCCTGCCGGAGACTCACGAGCGAGCCATTGTTCGGTTTCAGCTGAATGGCGAGTCATCAGGCTGATCTTGATGGGTGCGAATCGCGATATTACTACCGAGCATCGAGCGATGCTCAGTGCATTAATGATAATTATGGTTTCAGCTCTAATAATAATCAACAGGTAATAAACAGCATCGCGGCATGCGGCATCGCGAGTTGAATCGCTGCTCGGTTGGTTGGTCGGCCTGTTGTTCAATTAGCCAAGCTAGTTTAGAGATTAACTCGACGAGCTTTGTTTTTTGCAATCTTCATAGTTCCGATCGGGGATATTTATCGAAAGCTTAGGGGAGAGACCGAGGAGACTCGTTCATGGGGAGCATGATGTGTAATATTGAGGCAGATTAACTTGGTTGACTGAGACATCAGGGATCCGGTATCTATGAGCTCCAAACAGAGTTCCCTGAGATTCTTCTCGATTCGGCGACGTATGAAGATGGAGCAAGAGGAAAGGCGACCATCCCGGCATTCAGCTCTTCAGATGGGGCGGAGACAAAGATGAACTCTCCCACTATCTCCTAGTGGGCTCACCGCCCCGGGGTGCGTGTTCCACGATCGATTCAATGGATACCTCGAGTGCGGGGAGAGGCAGCATTCACGGCAGCAGCAGTAACGCCGATTGCAGGGGCTTCAAGTGATTTCCGAAGCGCTTGCAGTCACCCGTCCAGAGGCCACTTAAATTCGAAAACCTCTCCCACTTGCTCTCACCCTATCGCCATGATGATTCGGAGATCATTTCCCCCGATTCCCTCCTCGCGGTCTCTATCGGCTCCTAAATCCCTCGCCGAGGCCCGGGAACCTTGGAGAATCGCATGCCGTATCACGCATAGGTTTTCCCGAATTCACGTGTCTGTTTAGGAAAATCCATCAGCGGGCGGTAAAATGCAATTATTATATTGTGATAATCTGATCGAACTACGGTTTTTCGACGTCGACAATGGCGTCCGCTTCAGCGGAAGACGCGATCGTTCCTGACATTGCTCTTGCCGAGGGGTGGGAGGAGACGAAGAATAAGTGTCGAGAGTAAAAACTTGAACTCTTCCGCCTCGTGCTTAACCTAAAAAGGCTTTATGCTAATGTTCTCATCCTAATTAGTGGAGTATCTTGTGGTGGTGACGGCCGCGGACGTCGTTGCTATGTTTGCAGTCGCCGTCCCACTGTCTTGAACTGAGGACGGAAAACAAAAACTAATTCCTGCCCACCCCGGCCGAGCTCATCGTGGGCACGCGCTCGACTGCCCTCCACTCCGCCTACCCCCCTCGGCTTTGAAGTCACTCGGTCGCCTCACAACAGAGCATCGCTGACTATTCGGCCTCCGCCTACTGCATGCTCCGAGCGTGCGGGATGTCATGGATTGCAAAAGCGACAACCGCTGGCGCCGCCGCCGCCGTCGAATTAATCTCACGACGACATCTTCGCGCATCAGTTAACCCTTGTCTCTTTCTTGTGGGGTCTCGGTTGTCTTTTTTTTGCCTCGAGCTCACACGAGCCAGTCATCCAGCCACCGCAAACGCCAGCTAGCCACCGAGTGCGAACCCTGGTGAGAACGAACTAATTACGAGATGATCGAGAATTCGGAAATGAAGCATGCCTCTGGCAGGCCATCACGACGACTTCGAAGCAAAAGCTCGCCGGCCGGCCCGTCGGTCGGTCGGTTGGGCAGCCACCCGGCCTGCGATCCCACCGGATCGATCGACAGGCTCAAGTGAACTTCGGTGGAAGTGGTCAACCTTTTTCAAAGTGCTTCTGTCCTTCTTCCTCGAGCTGTCGTCTCCTTGAGCGCTGCCCCAATTAACTCGAATCGAGCTTTTGAACTTTTTCGAAACTTGATCCGACGCAGGTCGATCTTGGCAAGTGACACATTGGGAGGATGGGTCGGCCGGGAATCTGAGGGTTGGGACAATTTAATTAGAAACTCTGTCCCCAAACCACTCGTTCCATTCTTCAAGGCTCTGGATTCCGTAGAGGAATCCGGAAGAAACTCATATGACAAGTAGCGAGTCCGCAAACTTAGATCCGTGATCGAGGCCACCGAATCATTCCTGAAATTCGGACTGAAAGTAATTTCAGTGAACTGTCACCGCATGCATAAAAAGAAGTCTCGGCTCCATGCACACGCATGGGAAGAGAGTCGATCGACCCGAGCGCGCGCGACCGGCCGAGCGAGCTTCGAGAATGAGATTGGCACAAGTTGTCGGAGTTGTCCGTCCGAACCTGGGCGTCGCCTCTTGTCTCTCTTCACGGATGGGAGAATATCGGCGCAGAGCGAACCTCCCTCCGTGTAGGCCACTGGAGTCATCATAATGACCTATTCAAGAAGTAATTCAAATCGACTTCGATTTGATCTCACCCTCGGCCCTGTTCGAAGTGGAAACTGCCCCTGGGAGGAACCGTCTGCCGTTTGCGTCTCGAGAGGATTGCGCAAGCTCGTGATTGGCAGATCTTGCGTCGTCGTAGGGAGAGTCGACGAGAACCAGACCGAATACGGGGAAGGAAGTCTTCGGAGCTCTTCAAAGCGCGAAGGAAATCTCTTTTGATTCTCTCCCTAAGACTCAGACTCGGAAGGCACTCGCTAACTAGTTGCTGCTAGCGGAGCGGATGCGACCGATGATAACTATGAGCTTGTCGAGTTATAATGAGTCTTAATCGAGTCATCGCGGCCATATGAAGCCCGTCTGATGTTAATCTCCGAGTGGGTTTTTATAAAGCGTTATAAAGTCCTCGCAGTGCCGCATGTTCTCTCTGTCTGCTTACCGCAGCAGCAGCGGCGGCGGCAACCATAAACTTTAATCTGATGTCTTTTTCAGAGGCAGCCACATAGTCACCGGCTAGTCCACGCAGTTGGTCGGGAGTCCGCAGCTTCGGCGGTGCTACGGCCGGTAGGTGTAAAAGGCCCATTTGCAGCCCAACAAGACCATGACCACGACGAAGCCAACCAAGGAGAAGAAGAAGAAACCCAGGACGATGACGACAACGAGGTCCAGAGTCCGTTTAAATTTAGAGCCTTGCCCGGACATAAATTACTTCGTTTCCGTTCCGCGTTCTCGCCCAGCAATCCCTATCCTTATGTCTCCCGCAGTATAAAAATCTTCCAAGGCCCCAAAGTGGAGCAGCAAATATAGCAGTCGGGAGCCTCGCTCGCCTTCTCGGCAGAGCTTTTCCCTCGTCGACGTTGATACTTCCTCCGTCGTCGCTGGTGTCCAAGCCTCTCTCGATCCCGCGCGACTTCGACCCGCGCTGCCCCGACTCCTACAACTCTCCCGATTCGGGTGATCTAACGTCTTCGTCCCGGTACAGCCTCCATTCGTTTCGCGGGAACTCCGAGCCACCGAACGTTCGGCAGGAAAACCGCGAGCTGGAAACGCGCGACGATCAAATTAGACTTGACAGCTGGATCTGTCTTTATTTTTTCTCGAGGTGAGTTGCTCTCGCTCGCTCGCGCACTCGGCCCGCTACTGCAGTTGCTCTGCGGCCACGGCGGCTGGCTCCGCGGTTGCCACCGCCGCCGTTCGCCGCTGCACCCGCCGCCGTATGTATCGACGAAAAGACGAAGGCTTTGTCTTACGAAACATATTGGGTACTGATCTTCGATAAGCTAATGGACGAACAAGCTGAACAATGCGCAGAGTCAGTCGGTACCGTCAGCCGAGCAACCCACCAGCCAGTCGTTCATCCAACGCTGTCGGACACGGAACAGCTAAGCGCGGAGCTTTGTCGAGGTTTCTCCTTTCAGCCAGGTTTGCTCAAAACCGATGAATCCCTCCAGATCTCTCCATTCAAGAGCGGGTTTTCCTCATTTTCAATGAGCCGGCCGAAGAATAGTTGTCTTTTGAGAGGAGAGAGATTTTCCTGCGCGCGAGCTCTCCCTATCCCGCGAGCTCACACTAAGGAAACATCGTCGACATTTTCCTGTACGGCGTGGCGCGCTCCGGAAGACACGGGAAGAATAAGACGACCGATCGAGTAAATCCCGCGCCTGACCCAAAGTCCTCGACGGAAGTGTGTTCTCTTTCCAGAACCCCGCCGAACTGGGCGAGA
Organism: Galendromus occidentalis; assembly: GCF_000255335.2. Taxonomy (NCBI): domain Eukaryota; kingdom Metazoa; phylum Arthropoda; class Arachnida; order Mesostigmata; family Phytoseiidae; genus Galendromus; species Galendromus occidentalis. The sequence goes on from NW_003805438.1 coordinate 83,994, forward strand.
ATCGTAATGGCCCAACTAGTTCGGAAGGTTTCAACATCCTACGTCGTATTGCCCTTATAATTATTGTATTCATTTGTCCCCAGTTCTCCCTTTGGTATCCGTGAACGCAGGTGGCTCCGTTGCCTTGTTTAGTCATTCACTCACTCAGTAAGTCGGCCGGTGGGTCGGTTCCCTGTTTCTTCTCGACTGATGCTAAATGTATTACAGCATAAAATCATTACCGCACCTCAGCCTCAAACCTCACCGCCGACTCGGTCGAGGGGGAGATAGACCGCAACAAGAAGACATTCATAAGACTGAGCAAGTGAAAAGGAGAGCGAGGAGTGCGGGAGATAGAGAGAGAGACAGGCTGAGCAAGAAGAGAAATCGACCGCTCGAGCGAGCGAGACTAGTTCTGAGGGGGAAGAACCTCGAACGGAGGAGGCGTCCAGGTGAGAGCGAATTCAATGCACTTCAACAAAAAGGCTCACTGGATGCAGATCCTAAGCCCTCACGATGCAACGCGGCCATCCAAGGTGGAAGGGGAGCGAATGTCCCTGCCTACGTACATTCCAGGCTACCAGAATGGATGTGATCATAGAATGTTTTCAGTACATTTTGAATTTCTGATAGTCGACGGTCTATCTTATGAGCGAAAAAAGGAATTCGCAAGATCGAGAAGAAGGAATTTTTCCCCTCGAGACATAAGAAAGACGGTCATGCTCAGAGTCCTGGACAGAGGAATGGAGTTTCTGTCAATGACAAGTGTTCGTGCGAGAGCTACGACCAGACTCGGGATAGAAAATTCTCTGAGGATTTGCGAGAACCTACTCACTCGAAGGGAGTGAATCGTGGAGTTGAAACGCAGCTACCCACTGTCTTAATGGAAAACTGGTTTGGTCCTCGACAAAGGCCGTGCGGAGCTGGAGGCGGTGCTTGTTTCATCAAGAAAACCTTTTTCCCTTCGTCCATGCTAAACTGATTAGATTTGAAATGGATGAATGTGAGCTGTCTGTACAACGTGTCAGTGGTTTCATCAAGGCGTTACCGTAACCGCTCGCTTAACTGGCTTCTATCATCACTCTGAGCGTCTGTGACTCCGCCACGCCGCCGCCGCGTCGCTAGCACGGGAATTTGTTGAATCGTCTGCTCCAATGGTTAACTTGTTAGCCGCTTCCACACTGACATTCGCACACGCGTGGTGCAGTGAGATCTGTACGTGGCTCCTGCAGCCTGTGAGCTCGCTCGCTCCTCCACGCGCAGCGGCTCCGACGCATTCAGATGTGGGACCAACAGTGAACGATTACTTCCATTAACAAACGTCACACCCTTGAAGACTTCATCATGGAGGAGCTGAGGCTACAAATTGAATTTCTCGTCCAAGTTCCTCGGGACGAGCGCGAGCGGAATTGCGAAACCAGAAATTCATCCGAGTGCGAATGCAGGAAGAAAAAAGACTCTGTCTCGGAATGTCACATACATTCGCTTCGTTTCACGAAATCAGGACTTTCTTCGAATCCGAGCCCCTGATTGGAGTAGATTGAAATCAAGGTCCGCACCGATCAGTGTTCTTTCATTTTCCGGAGCATTGGTCCCGGGAAGAGAGGGGAGCGCTTGTAGCTCACGGCGCAGCTAACGAGCTCGTGGGCAGATCTTCCTGAGCGGCATTCGATGGAATCCAACGGATCACTCGGAGTTTCGAAGACTTGGGGGAACCCCGAGGGACAGTGGGGGGATGCGAAGACAAAGCGAGCGGTAGGCAACTGGAAAAATCCGCGGGAAAGTCCAGCGTGGACTTGAGAACAGCATCGAGAGGAGGAGCGATTGAAAATATGAAGCGCTCGTGGGGTGGGAGTGGGGAGCCCACCGTTGGAAGGGCGGGGGAGCGCATCTGAAAGAGTCTCCACCATCAGTTAAAGTGGTGGTTTCATTATGGTGAACGTAAGCTGAACGTAGGCGTCATAAAAGTTTAATGTCACCACTGGGAGCGGCGATGTACAGCCGTGTTGCACCAACAGCGGAATTTCAAACATTCGCTGAATCCGCTGATGCTCTGTGGTTTTAACCTCGACTCGGCAGCCAACTGGCCGCTCGGTGGTGGTCAGCGGCTGTTGTACTACGCAAGCTTCGGCCACCGCACCCATGACACCGCTCGCGCGACCGTCGGCCCGGTCCCCCGACCGACCGACCGCTCGTCCGTCCGATTTAGGCAGTTGGCGAAATGTCATACAGTTCACTTTTGTCCAACTCATCGAAATTCCTCGTGAACTCCAGAGATGTCGAATTAATCCGACGACATCTGCGGGCGCAACAACAACTGCTGGCCGGCGGACAGATCATGATGCTTCGGAGAAAGAAAAAAAGAGACTCAGGGACATCGCATCTGTTGAGAAACTGAAAAAATGGGGAGCGCAGATGAAGAGAAATTCTACTGCTCGAGAAGAGAACGATTTTTGTATTTCGTGCGGCTTGTGGTCGTAGAGTCGACGAGGAAAACATCCGAGTCCCCGTCGATGCAATACCCACTCGAGTGACTCTGCTTCCGATACTTTCCGCAGCCGAATTAGACACGATCGGCGGCGACCGCTGCCGCAGCAGCACCGGAGACGAAGGCTGAAAATGAAATCCGTTTCAGCGAGGAAAAGGATAGCGTCAATATCGACGAGGAGGCTCGCGAGCATGACAAGAAGGGATTGAACCGGAAATGGTAGGAGTAGTTCGGCGATGTAGGCGAGAGGAGGGAAAGATGAGATCTTTTGAATTTGGAGGCTCGTCCGCGTACGCCTCTCATTGACTGCTTTAGGCCATCCTTGTAATACGATGAATAGAAAGTTGAATAGCAATGAACTTCTTCTCCCGGTCGTCCTCCTTAGCCGTTGCCTTCTTTTCGTTCTCGTGCGCCTGTCCCATCCTCCGCGCTTCCCTCCCCTGTCTCTCAAGCAAGAGGATCCGAGGAGAGCATCTGACTGAGTGAGCGAGTGACTGACTGACTGCGAGAGAAGTATGCCCGTTGTTACGGAGACATCGGACTGAAAATAATGGGATCGCCTTTCGGAAGGGTGACGAGAAGAAAAAATGGGGAAGATCACCGTCGAAATGATCGGAATGTGCGCTGGCGCTCTAATAACACCCATAACTCGCCCCATATCGATTCATGTGGGCTCATTCAAATGTCATTGATTTGAGTTCTCAGCGATAGCCAGACTTTTTCCAACTTTTGCCCCGAGGACACGCCTCCCGCGAGAACCCGTTCTCCTCGGAATCCGATCAGGAGGAAAACGATTGGCGGATGGGGGATAATCTATGACTCCGTTCTTCGGCTCTCGGAAAATAGGATTAGGCCGAACCGGAGTCACCGACGACATTCGGTGATTAGCGCTGTGGTATTGCGGTTAGGAATCTGACGGGGAGGAATATCTACGGGGAAGAGACAATGGGATCGTCGAGTCGTAGGAAACTCCGTCGGTCTATTCGGCGAGGTGACGAGCCACCCTCGTCAGAGTAGAAAGCAGTAGGCGGCAGTGGACACTCGAGGACCTGGCGGAGCGCTAAATTTATTCAATTCGATTCTGAAGTATTTGACGAATCGAACCAAAAGAGAGACCCGCTGCTACAGCGAGACAACAGCGACGACGACAAGGGCGACGATGGAAGGAACGAGAAGAAAGTTTAACTTCGTTACACAAACGAACCTCGTCGCCAACCGGCCAATGGATTCTCTAGCGCGAAACCGACCGAAACACTCCGTACTTTCAAGACAGCTTGGGCCGGGGAACAGAATTCTGCGTTCTATCTTGTTCGACCGCATTTCCGCATCGATTCTCGGCTCCGCTTGCGTGTACTACCGAATCGATTGATGATCCAGTCAGGAAACGGAGATGAATTTCGTGGACTCACTTATTCTTTGCTTCGTGATGACTTTCTTTCGGAACAATCAGAACTCGTGCTCCGATAGGTTCCTTGTCGCTGCGGCAAAAAGTATTCCGAGTGCTACTCGCGATCGCAGTTGCGGTTGCTCTTAATCAATTATTATGTCAAACCGCCCACAAGCGACGTGCATATGGATTGCGAGGGAAGCACTCCCAAATTGAGGCCTGGTTTTGAGTCTGTTTTACTCGAGTATGGGGTCGGTCGGTCGGTCGCTTGGTGGTTGGTTGGTTAGTCGCTCGCTAGCTCGCTTCTCGGTGGAGCAACTACCCTAACCCGAACCCTTGGCTCATAATTGGACAAAAACTCCAACCGCAGAATTGCACTGCCGAAGGGCGCTTTGCACCACCAACGCAGATCAGGAATTTCCTGTCTTCTGGAATCAACTCCCCACCGGTCGAATACGAGATTCACATGAGAGATCAGAGGGACGGTTGATTTTTAGCTGCATCTGCCGTGTCGTTGACCACTTATCCTGATCATCATGCGAATTTTCTTAGATGCTTTTTCCCCTCGCTCGTCTCTGATGAGGGTGAACATCGAGAGCAGCAGCACCCTCAGAGCAGAAGCTCGGGTCGAAATGAATAAATGTTCTTTTGGCGCTCCGTGTTCTACACCCCCACATTCTGTTTCGCGATATCAGATGGGCTTCGAGGAGTCATTTTCGGAGGGTAAACGGGCACCAACGAAAAGGGCATTTAGCCAACCGTTGTCGCGGGGTTAGTCTCCCGGATCGTTGTTCTTCCCGGATCCTTCAGGTCTCTCTCTCCCCGCCCAGGCATTGGACATCAGATGACCGTGGAGAGCTGGAGTTCTCCTGTAGGCAAGTTTCACTTTCTCGGCCTCCGAGCGGTCGACCGAGAGACAGTTCGGCGACAGACAGCACCGAAGAACGAGAGGCAAAACTGATCAGGAAGCCAAAATATTATTATTATCATCTCTGAGCTCTGCTGCCGACAAACTCATTGACTTCAGAGCTCTTTTAGGTGAAGCCAAATTGCACGAGTTCGACACCAGTGGCAAAACTGTCGCTCACCCGCCTGGGTCCGCATATCTGCTGCTGCTCATCGTCATCTCCCTCGTCTTCATCCACGCGTCCGCGTGCATGCGTGGTTGCCGATGCCGGGGACTGAGGTAGGTGACGAGTCGAACCTAACGAGCGTCGGTGAACTATCTCTCTCCGGGATAGGATCAGGTCGTTTGCGACAGGAAGAACAGTTCCGCTCATATTTTCGAGCTGCACGACAATCCCACTGACACAGTAGAAGAGTTTGTGTCAAGCGCGCTAGTGGACGATTCTCGCTTTGGCAATGAGGAGATTTCCGAATTCTCGTTTCCACTCTCGAGTCGTCGGTTCCAATAGCCGAAATTATTATCATTCTACTCAAATCTCTCCTTACGGGACGCAAGAACTTGGAATGCGACAGTCGGTCGAGCACTCCATCAAGCCGAACCGTCCTCGTGATGAGCATGACGCGAATGAATGTTTCGATCAAAAACCTCAGCGACTCGTCTTTTTGAGTCATTCGGGAGCACCAACTCGAATCGAAAACGGCGGTGGCTTATCTGAGGTGATCGAGCGTTGCTGTCTCAACTTCTAATCTGGCTGGTAGGCGCTTCGTATTTTCGCCTCCCGGTTCGCGTGCCAGCGGGCCCGCCGCCTGCCAGTCAGCAAAGCGAAGCGCACTTTTCCACGTCAGTCTTATTCCCCATTACTCGCGCACAAATTCCCATTTCTCCTGTCGTCACAGAAGAGTCACTCTCGTTCGAGGTGAAGTCTGCCTCTCAACAAATGAACCGTCAAACGCGTTCTATCCGAACCTCTGCAGCCGTTGAGCGTCCGAGGTCGTCGTTCCGTCCGAGAGCCCGTCGGTTGTGGTGAAGCGAGCCGGGAAGAATCTCGGACGTGGGATCTCGACCGACAAATGTTCGCGAAGAACGCCCACGGCAGCGTCAACTCTTCCATCAGAGCTGTCTTGAGCCCGAACAGTGGTCCATTATTAGCGGATAAACGAGGCAGAGACTCGTTGAGCTTGCAGCACCTCTGAGCCAGATATGTATGTCTGTGTAAGGCCGTCGTCTGTATGTCGTCGTCTTGTACTATGTCTGACCGACCGGCCAGCCGAGCGAGCGAGCGAGCGACCGACCGCATGTCCCTACTTGTATGTATGCAGCCGTTAATCACCATCCGAGTATAATCCTTGAGAGGTGTCGCCACCGCTTGCCGCAGTTGTAGCGGAGGCGTCTCGCAAAGCGTGCCGCGAGACCGTCGTCAAGAGCACAACTTTCCTTGTGAGCCTTTGTTGTTCCTTCCCACGAGAGGGAAGCATGGGGATAAATAGGTGACTGCTGAGGTGTTGTGGCTCTTTTTCCATCAAGCTCATGCTGTCTCAGCTTGTCCTCAGATAAGGCGCCCAGTCTCGGAACTGTCAAGACAATCATCGTATTTTACACCGTTTTAATAGCGACACGAGTTTATAGGCCGGTTTACACTGAGCGAGCTCGCCTCGGGCTCCGACCGTAAAGAAGATATAATGGCCCACAAAGATGACGATAAGACTCCGCAGATTCTAATGGCAGAAGCCCAAGATGATCTCCATCTACTTCGCTCCGCTCCGCACCACACAAAGAGGGGAACGCAAATTGTCACGATCCTGCTCGAAATGCTCTGAGAGAACGAATACTCTGTGTGAGTGAATCTAAATGCTGTCGAGGGGTACGTAAAGGTACCTGTTCGCCTCCTGGGACGGGGGATTCTTCCCCGGCCCTTCCTCGGCTGAAATATATGCATTTCACCTCCACCACCGGTCGAGCTTAAAGAATCAACTTCCATCGGGTTCGATTGACGTATATTGAACTCGACCTTGTTTTCGGTACTGTAATCGAGGGAGGAGATCCGAACCCGAAACTCATTCCTCAATTATGCCGCCGAGTACACGTCCGACTCCAGTCTCGAATTTCCTCTTTCGAATCTGAAGTGTGGGCTTTATATCGCTCTGAAATGGCTGTTGCTACCTCCGGTTACTTATAGGTCTTGTAGGAAATGGTTTTGCGACAGGGCGTTGGTTGAAGCCGAATGTGTTGATATCGATGTCGAAGCTCGACTCACTCCGGAGGATTGCGAAAGCGAGGGAGGAGCTCACCGGCACTGAGTGAGTGGACGGCCCGAAGACGGGCCAACGAGACCCGGAACGGGCGTTCGAACAAGCAGGCATCGTCGTAGCTCCTCTCGTCCTATAGGTCGCCTCGCTGGGCAATAGATCCCGATATCGACGAGCAAATGGTCGTGAGGCTGTGTCTTAGTTGGTCTGTCGTATTTACGGCGGCGGTCGGAGCAGCAGTCAGTCTAGATGTCGCCCTGGGGAGCTGTGCTTCGGAAAAGGAGCAATGTCATCTGTCACCGCAGAGACACAAACCGATATTTGTTCGTCCATCTGTTCGTCGATGCGCCATTCGATGTCGATCCGACTCACTTCGCCGCAACCTCCGGAACTCACGCTCGCCGTCGTTCAATTGCTCCTCATGGGCAATTGCGAAGAGTTGAGACTCCGCGTCAGACAGGATCCTCGAGCCTCTGGAACTCCGATCATGCGGTTCTCCCCGTCTGCGTTGCTTTTCCAGAAGAAATTCCAAAGGGAAATCCAGGAGAAGAGCCAAGAGGAGATCCACTTGAGAGTCCGAAGGAAAATCCGGAGGAAAATCCGAAGGAAAATCCGGAGGAGAATCCGAAGGAAAATCCGAAGGAAAATCCGAAGGAAAATCCAAAAAGAAGTCCGAAAGCCGCCGAGATCGCGGTTCGACCGACTGAGTCACAGTCGGTTGTTGCCAATTCGACTATGTCATCAGTTTCGCTGAGGGCAATTTTCTCCATTGAGAGTTCCCCATTCAATCAACACCCCGACCGTGGTCGCTCACTGAGCGCCAACTCAATAGACAAGAAGAAAAAGAAGAAGGAGAGGAACACGTAACGAGCAAGAGCAAAGATCAATGCCGATGCATGGACCATCGGGAGAAGGAACAAAACCGCAAATGGACGCGCACGACGAGGTCATTCACATTGCAGTCTCTCGTTGCGACCGACGGCTGCTTTCTCCTCTGTGGCCGCTTTCAGCAACCTATTCGTCCCTCACTCAGCGTATCCGCTCTCACACCCGACGTAGACCCCGGAATCAGAGACTCAAAAAATCACCCGGATGATTAAAGCGACCGTTTCGGCGGCTGCTGCTGCGAGCGCGGGTCGGTGAGTTAGCAAGGCGAGTCCCCTAAAGTGTGACAAACGGCTGCCGGGACCGCATTAGTGAAATGAAATCGAGCGTTTGCATACGACTGGGGATTTAGGCGTTAACCGGTCGAAACGGATTCTGGGATTTCCGCCCTCGGGCCACATTTTCCGCCGAATCCGGGGGAACAAAAAAAGCATGAATGAAGCTCGACCTGATGAACCTCGATGGCACCTCCGGCGCTCCCGTGCGGCCGATTGCCTCCTGCAGGTGATTCACACGGGAACCTCACGGCTCTGCTCCAGGCCACCTTCAACTCCCCTGCTTCGTCCGCTTCTCTCCGCCTCAAATGGGAGCCTTGTACGTCTACGTGAATCATTCTACGGCAGTCGATGAGAAGCGTCGCGGGCAATATTCGGTTGGTGACTTTTAGATACCTAATTGCAGCCAAGAGTTTCGAACTAAAACAAGAGCGCAGCCTGGGAGCGCGCGGAAATAATTTTGTCATGGCGAACCTCCGCATTAGGAAACATTCTCTCGCGCCAGGATCGGTCGGTCATCTGTTGGTTGCTCCCGCCCCGTATCCCTTGACGCGGCAAAGGATACGTTGTCGAACCGGGGGATCGTCGGATCGGAGATGAGCTCCATGGCGTCGTTGGTCAGCGAGCTCACCGAGTGGAAGGGCTCTTGTATCGTATGGTCGATGGCTCTTCGGCGAGTGGTGCAATCCGACCTCGCTGACCGCGCCTTCGGATGGACTCTTTGTCTCTAACCGGAAAGGCTGTCAGAGCTGCAGCAATTTCACTTCCGGTAATGTGTTGCTTGCGAGGGCCTGGTAATTGTGTGCCATTCAGGAGCGAGCTGAGATTGTGAGAGGGCCAGCTCGAGACGTACCGCCGCTCGGTCGGTCAGTCAGTCGGTCGGTCAGTCACCAAGCAGTCTGTCCAGCTGGCCACCCCGTGCTATTCTCGAAACAAATCTCAAACACTGACTGACCACAACGGATCGGGTTACAGCACATTTTTCACGCGCCAGCGAGCCCCGAGCCGAATAGAGTGGCGCTGAGGGATGGGAGGAAGAGACTTTCATAACCTTAGATGGTCAAGTTCGGATCATGGGAAGAACGAAAGAGGATGTGACGCTGCTGCTGCTGCTACCACCGACCGCGCTTTCTATGGGAGGAAAGTCGCAGTAGCGGCAGCAGCGGTGATCAGTCCTTCAGTCCTAATAGGAGCCTGCACGATGCATTAGGGACAGATCAGCGAAATCAGGAGATGCTTAGAGCCTCTTCGGTCCCCTGCTCGTTTTGCATACCCTCACTGGTTGTGGAATCATTCGAAGTTTTATCTTGTCGTCGTGACCGTGCTCGTGGTAGCGGTGGTCGTAGTTGTCGCTGCCGTCGATGTCGTCGTGGCTCATTCTCCGACGAGTTCTATCCCGTCCCCCTACCTTGGCCTCACCGAACTCCCACTTCTGCGGGCTCGCGACCGCCGTCGGGGGTGATCGTAGGCGACCAGGATGACTTCCTTTTGAAGGGTTTGTGGTAATCCTTTGTGCTAGATGAAATTCGTAGGTGGACAGATCTATCTCCGAGAGCGGAAATGCGTTCTATGAAATTCTTCCGACGGGACTTTGGGGAGTGAGCGGCTCGGTTCGAGCGACCCACGGGCTGGCTGCCTGCCTGCCTGACCACTACTTCCGGGGAGGTAGGACAGGACACCAGGGATTTATCCTTCATCTCGTTGCAAACGTCCGGTCTCGCAGCTGTCCCCGCGACTCCATCGAGTTCAGGCCGCACATTCATAGGCTCCGGAAGGAGCCCGGAACGAGAACCATATTTGGGAAAAATTTTGGCAAATTCCAGCCGATGTCTGACCCAGCAGTCTAAGGTTGGCGATGCGAGAGACCGTGGAAAATGTCCTCGATGTGGAGTCAGAGCTTCCTACAGCAGCAAATCTCATGGGAAATTATATCCTCAAACCGTTTCCCCTACAGGGTCGGGAAGTTGACCATTGGAGACGGAAAAGCGTGCCGCTTTATTATCCTATACATAAGTTTGTCTCAGATGCCAAAGGTCGTATAAAGAGGCGAGAGGGAGGCCAAAGGGAGGGCCCAGGTCGGAGGTCGATTATGTTCACTCCCCTTAGAAACGATGCTCACTGGCACGCTGGTGCGTTGGCTCGCCCGCACGGTGTTGGAAAACAAATGAAACCCTTCGATTCCATCCCTATCCGATTTTGGAAGCTCCGTAGGTTTAGTGGCTGATACCTGATGGTTTTGGGACCGCATCGAAATGCAGCCTCGCCTTTGAGGTGGGTGCGCACCGAGAGCTCGCTGCTGGACGAAGCTCTGCGGTCGAGGCTTGACATGTGACAAAAAAGAAAGCGTCTCGTTTCTGTCCGGTAGATCTGAGCTGTGAATATTCTCTGTCAGAGAGACAAAGGTCTGTGGAGGAACCTGTCGAGGAATCGTCGGTTATCATCACCTAATGATGTACGAATCAGTCAGCGCTTGCGTACATATTTCGAAATGCTGTGGCAAAAGGCGGCACTGCGCGCAGACATACGAACGGACATGCGGACCGACAGTCAGTCAGGCAAGTGAGCATACAGTGATGACACTAATGGTTGCTAACTATTCCCAGTATTCTCTGTCATTAGACGGATTGTGTCAACACGAGCTGGCGACGCCACGAGATAGGTGGTCGCAACCACTTCGGAAGCATGGACTCGGCTTTCATTAAGGAGCCGTCGAGCTCTGGCGTCTGTCGCACTCCTTTCCAAATGAAATCCGTCGAACCTGTTCGCGAGCCGAGCCGCCAAAAGCAGCAGCAGCAGCTGCCGCAGCGGCGACTGTTCATGCAACAACATCATCACGACCACCGCCCGGTATAGCTTCTGTAATGATGTCTCAAACAACGGCAACAATGTCTACGGCCAGCAACCCTAGACGCTTTATTAATAGTGAGGCCATGACACAATTAAATGACACGGAGAGATAACGCTTCGCTGACACATGCGCGCCCGAGACCAGCCACCGTATGGAGACCCGTTCGCTGAACTCAACGCAACCCCAGATAAGCCGAGATGTTGTCACGCACTGGAGTTTCGACATTCGCTATCTGCGCATATTGTAAGCGATAGAACTCACGGATCGCCGCTCTAAAACAGCGGATCGTCCTCTTCCCGCCTTGGAATTCGCTTTATGTGTTCGTCCCGTCGAGATTGGGAAACGGATTATAGTTAGTCAATCATCCAGGAGAGTTCCGTATGACGCTTATTCCGTCTGCGATCGATCGGAAGTGGAATTCCCTATCGCGAGCATGCTAAGGCGGCCCCACAGTTCGATTCAAAACAATTCCTGATCGCCGTCGAGTCCGCACTCAAGTATCACCTAAACGTGCAAGTGGTATCGACAACAAGTGCAGTCGCGCGCGTACGGAATCTGAATTCGATTCACAGTCCTCTACGATTCGTCCTCTCACGTTGGCCTTGCTGAGTGATCATGGAGTTCCTAGAGAACGCAATGAGAGTTTTTAGTGAAGGGTACATCCAAACGATCGATTTAAAGCGGGAGCGAGGCCTCATAGGCATAGCGCCGTCAGGAGAAAAGATCCTACCGAGCTCTATTCGATTTCCTCTGAGAGAGCTCCGTGTTCCAGCAGAAGATTTAGAATATGTCGAACCAGACACTAAGGTGGGTAACCATAATTGTGAAGCTCCGACTTCTCCAGCATATCTTCGACTCCGTTCCGATACTCGTGATCCTCCGATTCGATGTTCCATCCCAGAACTTGTGATTTGGACTCATGAGCCCATCCAGGGATTGAAATGAACGCCCCAAAATTCCAGGTGCGCTTCAAAGTGTGCTACGGTAAGAAGTCGGGATACCAAGCATGTGAGGTCAGTAAGAGTCATAGAATGTGGAGAACATTCTACCGATTGGAATGCTCTATCAGAGGAGCTATCAGACTCGAGACGTTTCTGTTATCTTCGGAGAACTGTCACGAATGACATCGTATGAGTCAAACCTCACGAACAAAGTATGTACTTCATCTCGCTCCTCGTTCCAGGTCACTCCAATCGCACAAAATCTGCGGTACGCTCAAATTTACGGCGTGGCGGAGGATTACTGTAGGGTATTGATTGAGGATTGCCAGAGCTTGGCGAATGTCGACCTACAGACTCTTAAATGCGTAGTTCCCCACCATTTGAGTCTGCGCATGGGAGAACATTGTATTGTCGCCGTGCCCTGGAAAGAACCTTCGAAAGCCAATAAGGAGAAGAGGCTGCCAAGCGTTCATCTCTTGGAGCTCCATAATTCGAAGAGCGAAGCAGAAGCGTCTCTCAAGCGGAGGAACGAATCGAATCCCAGAGCCACCTCACCGACCGTATTTTATCCAAATGAAGTGCTCGAGGCGGATTCTCCCACAGCCGGATCGTCCGCGCTTCCAGATATTACGGCAGTGGGCGAAAGCGAGACGAAAGATCTCAGAAATTCGCACGCTTCGCCTCACGCTGGCGGGGGAATCATGCCTCCGTCGAGAGACGAAATTGAAGTTGCTTATTGGACTGGGGTCAGAGATGGAGTTCGCCGATATCAGCGAATGATGACGCCATACCTCAATGCACCGCTCCCCTTTTTAAGATATGAACCAATGAAGCAAGTTCCACCGGGTCATGTGTCCCATCACGCCTAGCCTCGGAAGGCATGGTGGAATCAGGAAACGGCGGAGCTTTTTTTATAAATCCTAAAATCGCTTAATAAAAGATTACGGTAAGTTTCCAAGGGATCTCTCGTCCTCTTCCCTGACTGACATCTCTCCTCGAACTCTCATTCCAAATGGCTGAACTGATATAGCCGTTTGCAAGAACCGTTCGTCTTTCCGGAGCTTCCTCGAGACTCATGATGAATAATTGCGGCCAGCTTCGGCACTAGATTCTCCTGCCAGAAGCTGTACGTGAGACTTCCTAGAGGGACCCCGGGCCGGGCCTATCATCGAGTATACCTTCAAGATCGGATTCCAGGTCTTCTTAGCGCAATTAAATATCCAGAATCTAAGACGAAGCATTGCATACCATTCCGCGCAAGATTTCGCGAATCCCTCACATTCATTCTTCATCTTTCCATCAGAAAAGCCAGCATTCAAAATTGGAGCAGGACTCGCTCCCGCAAACCTGAAAAATGGGGCTTTCCAGCATCGGGAGCTCAGATCTTTCTCTGCGAAGGAATTCAAATTATCGGAACCGAGGAGGCCGCCTCCGCCACCGCAGCGGCGGTCGGGGATCATCGACGGTCGGTCGAGAATCAAGAAGCGAAAGGCGGTTGCAGGTCCCGGCCGAGCCCTTTCCAGGAGCCCTGCTCCTGCTCCACCTGCACTGTGCAGAGGCCCGCGCCCCTGGCTTACCTTTGCAGCTGCTTGTACGTGTGACGTGGAACGTCTCTTCTTCGCGTTTGCTTCTTTCCAGAGAGGAGGGCACCTCTTACCCCGCCCCAAACTCGGAGCTCTCTGCTAACCAATCGATAATTGACGACGCAGTCCTCGCAGCGACCGAGCGCCTGCCCTCCGATCCGAGGTGCGGGTGGATGGATCCTCACCCGTAAATACTGAAGATATACTCGGCCATGGAGCATATGCGTTCTCAGGGAACGGCCGCTCCGCGCCCTGCCCGTGTAATAATTGATATGGTTTGCGAGGTGAAGAGTGACGTCCATTCGGTAGCACGTGATAATTTGCTGTCCGCAGTTCGCTGAACTCGTCGTTGACGAGCTATGCGGAGCTTCATATATGATGTCGGAACTGTCTCAGCCCAGCCTCTCCCGCCATCAAACGAATGTCCCCTCGTTCTCGAAGGCGAACAGAACTTTTCGCGAAAGCGAATTGTCGTATTCTCAACTGTAGCGATTTATTCAAAAGTCAATGATCGGCGATAGATATGCTCCCGGGTACATATTTCAGGACACGTGAGGAGCATACAGACGCCAGTCTTTTCTTTCCTCCTTGCCGGAGAGCTGTGAACTCGACATCTCGTCCTAATATTAACGAGCGAACCTTCTCTGCCGCAATGCCAATGGACAGACAGACGGACAACATATTTGCCATTGACAACCGACCGAAGGGAGCAGCGCCGCTATCACCAGCTCGACCACGATGAGGACGACGAGGACAAAGATGATGAGAGCAGAGCGGGGGATAAAGCATCATAAATATTTGAGCGAAACTCTTGCTCTCAGCAGTGTCTTTCGTGCTTGTTCGATTTTGATGATGTTAGGCACTCCTCGAAGTTTTTCCCGTCGACTTCTTGTCATGCCTCCGCCTGTCTATATTCCGATGTTGCTCATAGCCGAACGGATTGTGATCGAATCCCTCCTGTCGGGGACCTGGGGAACCGGAATCTCACCCATGCGCAGCTTTCAATGTCCCCGACTACTTCGTCCGACTGTTTGTCCGAATCGCTTGTCGTGGGCGAAGTAGTCGATTAAGGCCTTGAAGCAACCGCTGGAACTCCCCTGTTTGCTGCCTGAGTAAGAGAAAACTCTTCCGTATGTTGAGGGTATTCATGGAACGAAAAAAGAGGCCCTGACGTCGAAGAGTCGTGTTCGAAATTCTAATTGTTTGAAGTCATTCGCCCCTGCCCTCTGTGAGCAACGAAATCTGCTTTCGGGAGTGCGCGTTCTCGAGAGGATTCTTCCCCTGTAGCAAAATTACGTTCGTTCTGATCCGAGCTACTTACGTGCCCCCTTCAGAAGGAGAGTCATTGTTGTATTCGGTCCAGTACATCAGCATCTTCGGCAGCGGTGGAGTTGCTCGCATGGACGGAGGCCAGTCCACCGGCCGATCAGCGAATCCGCCGTCGGGGGAGCGCTTGCAGAGCGGGGCGCGGGTAAGGTGGAGAATCCAGTGACCAAACGATCGCCATCTGTAAACTGAATAAAATCTCGATTTGTCTTCTCTTCCCTCGTTCGCCTCCTGAAGTCTTCTCTGCAGTTCATGCGCTGCTGCCCAGCTGCAGGATGTTGCAGCCAGTGTCGTCGTGAATTCCTTTCGTTATTCCTCTCATTTTTCCTCCTTGTCGTCGTGGACGTGGTTGTTTCGCCTCCCTCCGGACTGACAGAGTCATATACGATTTTCTCTATCGTCGTCGACGACTTCTTCTTGTTGTTGTTCTTCCCTGGTCGAAGGAGCTTCTCGGTGGTGGCTGTCGATCGCAGTCGTTTCCCTGACTCGCTTCCCATCCACTTAGAGCATCGGCAGCGGTGCACTTCTTTCTCGTTGTTGTCCATCGAGTCCACGGGAGAGAAAGCGCGTTTCAAATTCTATCTGCGGACTCGGCTGTCCAACCGGGCGAGGAAGAACGAGCTGGTGAGCGGCGGCGACGACGCAGTCGTCGATTGAATTCATTCAATCTCGTCGCCTACACCTGACTCCGTGCCGGCGGGTACGACGGGACCGAGTGCTTATTCCCCTCGCGAATGACGCGACGACGGCAAGTGGCGTTTGTCTATTTTGTCTCCTCTCGCTGTGGCCGCCCGTCTATCTGCTGCTGTTGCCGCCGTTCGGTGACATCTGTTTGACAATGTCCAGCGCAAGGAGAGCTTTTCACTTATTTCTCGACGATGTGGCCGCCGTTGTCTCATACTCCCCCTCCGCGCTGGGCCTGTAGGCGTCGCCAACGTAGGCGGCGACATCTGCTGATGCTCGCAGCGGGCCAGCTCACGGCCGGAGTCTTCGGCTAATTCGGAGATGCTTTGTCTCTTGCTCTCCCCGAGCAGCTCCGTATCGGTCGTGGATTCCATTGAAAGCGTCCAATCTTCTCCTTGTCCCGGTCGGAGACGACGTCCGAATCAAAAGTTCCTTATTCAAATCAGAATGAAATCAGAAGCGAGCGACAATGCTCTCGCAGGCTCGAGCCGCATTCTGCTTATATCTCGGCGAGTCGCGTTTCCCGTCTGCGAATCTCACCCTTAATTCGAGCAAAGTTCGTTGCTTTTCGCTCGCCTTATCGTGCTGTCCACTGGACGGCGACAGCCTTCGTCATGAATTTTCCCATCGAAAGTTTCATCCATTCCCCTTCATTCAAAAAGGACAGGATAATTCTCAATCGCCACGGTCGCTGACCGAGAGCGCAAACGCATGCGACCGGAGAGCATCGGATGTCGTTTGAGATATAGAACAAAGCCTCTCTGCCGCGACGTCTTGAACGGATTGAGCGCAACGCTGAAAACGAGGAGGAGGAGGAGGGAGGTGGAAAGCGATAAAAATCGTAGTCCCGGCCACTGTGCATTCGAGTGAATATGTTCGACGAGTTCATCCTCCAAAGAAAGATACCCCACCTGATAGCTGGTGGAATCGATCCGCGATCGACTAAGCGGCCCAGGGCGAGACATTGACCCCAGAATCAGTGATTCAGAATCCTCGATGCAATCCAGCAGGTAATTCGGGCGTCCGGCGGTCGCTCAGCTTCGTCGTGAGCGGCGGAGAGCGCGAGAATGGACATCGCCAGCCAGATGAATGTGGCTCGTTTCGCGTACCGCTGCCGATTCGAAAGGAGCAGCGAGAGGTCGAATGGATGCACAGAAGTGAGTGACAAAACAGAGAGCATTAGAGAGAGCAGATGGGTAAGACTTGCGGAAGGATAAGTAGAAGCTGCCCGCAAGTTGGCTGGATGCGCGACCTCGTCCCAGGAGTCCTTAGCGGTTTCTTTCTTCACTCTTTCATCTCTCTGCCCGCGAAAGGGAACGGAGAGGAGCCCCATGGTCCCCAAGCCCCTAGCCAAGCTTTTACACCTCGATCGTCTCGGTGGTTTAGTGGAGTGTTGTCCCTTTTGTTGCTTCCTCATTCTTTTTTCCCGACCCCTCTCCGGCCCAGGCTCCCCTCTGCGTCTCAGGTTTGCCTACGTAGGTCCCCACTATCTCGGCTGGCGGTTGAGTGCGAGGTGGGTAGTGATGCGAAACCTTTAGCCTGTGCATCCTCAGCGCTCGGTTACGGTGGTTTTTGTGCGTAGGTACCTTCTTCCCCTCCCCTTCGCTCTCCTTTCACAGGTGGAGGCCGTCGTCGTCACAACTCCTTTTTTCGTCACAGCAACACTCTCTCGGTCGGTTAGACGAGGATACGAAGAAGGCACACGAAGAGATAAGACGCGTCAGGAAGCACCATCCATCTTTATTAAGTAAAAACCACAGTTATCATCGGTCCCCGAGAGACACGCAAGAACTGAGTAAATTAACTTGCTGGGGGGCAGGCCGGCAGCATCCAGTAACCCGGGTCCTGGGCGGGTGTTTGCCATCGAGCTGACCGAGCGAGCGAGCGAGCGAGCGACCGGCTCTTTCCACGTCGACCACTCAGCCCTCTAACGTGCTGCGGTGAGAGGACATGCGTGTCCTCCGGGGCTATTATCTGTCACCTCTCGGGGATGACCCTGACTGGTCGTCCGTCCGGCCGGCCGGCCAGCCAGCCAGACAGCCAGCCGCTGCGGCTGGCTAGATGATGGCCCGCGAAGCCGCAGCGGTGCATAGATGGTCGACGACCGCTCCCGCACCCACTCCGTTTTAAGTGGACAAACCCCGGAGCCAGGCCTTCCCGAGACGCGCACTCCTAAAGAAGGTCTCCTCTCCCTTCTCTCGGAGCTTCGTTTCTCTCACGCTCCGTGCCCCATATTTTTCTCCTAGTCCGCTTCTCTCGTTTTTGCCGTCGTCTTGCGGGAGCGGTGAAATATTGTTCTCCAATGACACTTTGACAGAGACTGCGAAATTGGACAGAAGCGAAAGTAGCGAATAGTGAGTGAAAACCTCTATGGAGAGAAACGGAGCCTCCTATGATTCTTTATTTGCACGAGGAAGGCTTTCGAAGTTCCTCGCTGGAAGGGTGATTTTCACGATGGAAGATCCGGACGAGGGACGTGACGTATACCGTGCTGGAGACCGTACCTGGAAAAAGCGTAACTGTTGATTCGGAGGGGAGCCGATAGTCCAGCAGGGAGGGGGGGGGGGAAGTCAGGGCGATCAGCCCTTGGGAAGCGCGCTCACCGCCCTTCGCCGACGGTACCGGCGAGACGGCCACCTACGCTCCTAACTGGTCGCTTGGGATTCCTGGACTCTAACTATGGGTGGATGGAGCTGTACTCCCGCCGATTTCCGCCCCGGGATGCGAACACGATCCCGGGTGTCTTAAAGACCTCCGGGTGAAGCGGCGGTTCGTCTGCTCCTTCCTCGCCGGGGCCTGTTTACGGCTCGCTCTGCTCTGACAGCGCTATCAGCTGACTGTAGCTGTCAAGTCAAGTTCTAGTTCGTTCGTGGAACTCCAGAGACGTTCACCCCCTCCAGCCTTTATGTGATACGACCAATCCATGATGGATCTGAAAGACATCATCAGTTTCGATAAAACGATGTCAGCCCTCAATGAAGAAGAGACTTCGGATAGCGTTTTCGAAACCGCCCTCAAGGCGGCGATCGGTAAGCGAACTTATCGTTGCCTGCGGTGAACTCCGATCACAAAGAGATCACGAAGAAGAAGCAATGATTGCGCATCGTCTCTTGGCCTGGCGGATGCATCGGCAGAAAGAGCCAACAATCCTCCAACGACTTTTGATCGGAGCCGCGTGTTCCGCGATGTATCGAGGCAGCGCCGGACGTTAAATCACGCATTCCCGCCATTTCAAGTTCCTGGTTTCGGAACTCGACATCCGAGACTTGTATCGGCAGCTTCCTCTGCCGAGCGTTCCGCAGCTCCCCACGGAAGAGCTTGTCGAGCTTAGCTGACTCGGTATCTCCGCGTAGAGAGCCGCTAGTACATCTACAAGACGTATAGAATTTGTCTCTTTCCAGATCGCCTCAGCCCCGGAGATGAATCCAGACTTCCGTCTGAGCCGCGAAACCTTGACCAATTGATGTTCGGGATCATGGCGGTCCTCGTCGAAGCGTCAAAGTTTGGAGTGACAGAGAACACCTTAGAGCAAGAACTCAAGGAAATCAGTGGATTGAGCGATTCGAAGCGGATACGAGCGATTGTCACCGCATATCGTGACAACGTCGCATCTTTCCGTGCCAAGATGAGAGGAATCAGCCCGTGCTCATTAGGGGAAATAGTCGATTCGGTTGCCTCCGTTAACTGTCGCTTGACGTCTACCGAAGTCGAAAAGTTGGACGGGGCTGGCTGCGTACTGAAACTCGCGACGTCCGAGGGCCACGACGACGTGCAGTTCCACTGCACCGTCTCGCAGTTGGAAGACCTCGATTTGACGCTTCGGCAAGCGACGAAAGCGGTAGAGAAGCACGCGCAGCAGTAATCGAAGCTTCCAGTTGTATATACGTCTGCCGAGAATAAAACCTGAGAGAATTCCAAGTTCCTGAACCCTCAATTTTATTTTCAAGAATCCTATCTATTGCCGTTCTTCAAGTCGGTGAGTCGCACCTTCATGATGATAATCCAAGGAGGGTGCACTCATCCGTGCTACGGACGTATACGAAACGCGCCCTTCCGCCGGGGAGCTCTTCTCCGAAAGCATCGTGCGGAGAGACTTCTTCGGAAATGCTCGATATCCTTTTGAATCATCTTCGTCACCTGTCGGTCCTTGCCGACCGAGTCTGATCCCGTCAGGGTGGGAATTTCCTCCTAAAACATAAACGATATCCGTCGACAAGGCGGAAGCTCGTGAAGCCTTCTGGAACAAGATTCGAACCCTGTTTGAGGACAAAAGGAGCCTGGATCCAAGGGAACCTAATGAGCGGAGCGATTTCAAAAATGAAAAACCTACCTCCCCAAAAGAGGAAGCGACGAAATTTACGGATGAACGTCTCTCGTAAGACAGACCATTGGCCAGCGACAAAAGTTCGACCGACATTAGGCCACCTGCGGGCTCTTGGTGAGCCGCCGCTTGGATGGCTTGCGGAGCGGCTCGTTGGCTTGCTTGGCCGTCGTACTCGACGACCACGACAGCGACGACGAGAGCTCTCCATACGTTTCCTACCATTGGCTCTCATCGCTTGCCCGCCCGTCCGCCTGCCTGCCTGCTTGCCTCTGTGTCGCACTTCTTCTATTGAAAAGAGACAAAAAGTTGGCCCGACGGGAATTTCCTCCTCCACAGAGATGAGGGCAGAGTGTTGCTGCGGCCGGTGGGCTCGCTGACTGACTGACTGGCTGGCTCTCAATGGGGGAGCAGGTGGGTGAAAGTAGTGCCACTGCGGGACCCCGGAGGGGGGAAAGGGAGAGAATCCGGGTATCTGTCGTAAGGGGAGTTTACGGGCGACTGAGCCACCACTTGATTAGCTGATATCGGAAGAGTCGAAAGGAAGAGCCCACAGAATGATTTTTTTCTTGCTCGGCTCTTGGCTTTCGCAGTTATTCGCGCTTTCCGTCACACATTGTCAGACAGTTCACCCCTCCGCGATTTCCTCTGACTTCCTCTTCGATCCGTCGCTTCCTCGCACCCTATATCGTTGCGTCGGCGTCGTCCAATCGATCGCGGAGGATCGTCATTCATTCTGACCATTGCGTCGAGTTACGCACGTAAAATGTAGGTATAATATCGACATTTCGCATCCAATACAACAGTCACCACCGCATCACGGCCAGCTCGATACGACACTTTGCCTCAGGAGAGTCGAAAAACCTCAACGCTGACCACGCGTCGGCGCGCTCGCATAGCTTCCGGCCCTTGACAGGCCTATTCAACATGCGGTTCACGGAATTTCGTACGAAAAGTCCGGGAAGTACTTCACCTGTAAGAAATTAAATTCAATCCTTCAAGAGGAAATCAAAGATCTCCGATCGGATTCCGGATTTTACTTCCCAGGCTGAGTCGGGGTCCGAAGGCGCGCCCGTTCCAGGTCGACCCTGAAAACGCTTTCGCGTTTCAAAGGAAAAATTGCGTTCAATCTGTGGGTTTTCAGGGGCGAGCGATGGCTAATTGGTGGAAATTGCCAGCATGCGCTCCCGCGCGAGTCAGGCTCGAGGGTGTCTCCAGTCACTCGGGGTCCACTGGATGACTCCACCTTACTTTTTTGTTCTTGTTTTTGTCGCGTCTCCGGATGAATGGGATGATCATGAGAAGCCACTTCCTGAGTTGTGCCCCAGTCTACTCCCCAATCCCCGGACGCCGCACGCAGAATGCTCTGCATCTAAGGGCTCCTAACCCTTACCAAAAGCCACCTCAATCACAACTCGGGTCGTTCCTACTACGACGACGACGCCATTGTTGCCACCCAGCGATGGAGTCGACCGTGGCAGCAGCGGCGCCGCCTCGAACAACAATAACAGTAACAACAACCACTACACAACTTCCGTAGCCACTCGCAAAAAAATGTTCGGTGTGTCGCTGACAGAGATATAAATCTTGACTCCCACTCCACTCCTGGAACAATGCAATCTTTTCGTCGCTTAACCAGATTCAAAAATCTAACCCTTGCGTGAAAAGGAGCGGAGCTCGTCGGGCATCGTGAAAGGTGATTCCTCTCCCATTCAGTGAACTCCTCGAAACCCGACGAGGACCCACCACCCGAATCCCCTCGCGGGAATCGGGCCAGGAGTGGTTGGGAAACACTTCGGCACATAGTCGTATAGTCAGCAACGTACAATATGTCCGAGGAGCGTCATACGGTCGGTAGCATTCTCAGGGGCTCGTAGACGGACCCCCTGGCGGAAGCACGCGCACACTGCATTGCTCTCGGATCGGTTTTTCTTGAAGGGCTCTCCATCGGGACGATTGCGCAAAGCTTATATGATCGCTCACGGACATCCTGTGGAAAAAGGCATCGAATTTCAAATTCTACCGGCTGTTCTTCGACAGAGGTAATCGACTATGGCCAGACGGGGCCATAAACTTTTATGTAGCGGTCGAACAGTGGTTTCGAAGGTGGAACGCAATAGTCGAATGTCCGACATACGGCTTGGTAGGAGCGGCAAGATGAAGGAAATGCAAAAAGAGGGGCGGGGAGGGGCGACGGAGTAGTTCCTACGTGTCGAAGCACCGGGAGTCATCGAGCCACGTTTGAAAACCACCATAAATACACGTGAACCGGTGCAATCAGAAGCCTTGAAAGAGTCGGGAGAAGAGACTCTCTATCTCGATTCCCGAGGATTCCACTCGACTAACCAGCAGGCGGTGGAGTGAAGTCGCCGAGCGACGGTGCCACTTGAATGATATCACTCTTGTTTACCTCCTTTGTATTTACAGTGGGGCGGTGCGGCCGTACGTCCGTCCGTCCGAGCGACCATTCGAATGTTCCTCATTCATTCGTTCATTCATCGACCGAGGCGTTTATGTGTGCTCAAAACTGTTTACATCGACTTCCAGTTGAGCGCGCATATTGTAGAGCGAGCGAGCGACCGGACGGCCGTGGTTCGTCAAGCAGAGAGGAAGTTCTATTGAATGGAAAGTGTGTTCGCTCCTCCTTCGCCGCTACCGTCGTCGGCACCGCCGCTGTCGATTTCTTTTTCTTGATCTTCTTCTGCGCCTTCCGCGTCAAGGTGCGAGGAACCGTGAAGCCTCGGGCGACTCAGAATGTTTATTCACAGCCGTTCGACGTGGTGAAAACTCTGATGGGATAATGCTGCTGCTGGCGCTGCTGTTTCTGCCATACGTTGCGGGACATCGAGGAACGCGCGGGAGCAACGTTATGAAGAGCTCGATCTCGGGACCGCGATAGCACCGGTCGTGGAGTTGGCCGCCGCCGCCGTCGTTG
Source organism: Galendromus occidentalis (assembly GCF_000255335.2). NCBI lineage: Eukaryota > Metazoa > Arthropoda > Arachnida > Mesostigmata > Phytoseiidae > Galendromus > Galendromus occidentalis. The sequence continues at coordinate 106,799 of NW_003805438.1, forward strand.
TCGGCGTCGTCGTCCTATCGGTCAGCAGCTAACCGCGCCCTCCTGATGAATCCATTCAGATGCGTCCTCGGGTCGATCCTTCTTTTGTCCGGCACCCGCAGCGGCGACCGAACTTATCTCACTCGGCACCGATGGCCTACGCTCTCTGATCTTGCCACCAACTCACGAAGGGTGACTCGATCGAACGTCTACAGCCATCAACAGAATGCCAGGCATTCAATAGAAATGATGGATCCCACGTACATTGATTGCTCCTTACGGCGAGCTGCATTGGGTCGCCTTTGGGCGAGGTCGGATCGGCGGGACGATATCGACGAAGCGGAATGTTTTCGCGAACGAGGCTTCGCGCCACCCCTTGCGAAGGGTTTAGGTTTTAAATAGAAATCTTTTCTTTCTTCTTGCAATAAAGACAGTTTGGTATATGAGAATGGGGCTGACTGGGCTCCTCGATAGCGTCGGTCGTCGTCCGACCAAAATGGATGACCCTGAATTAGTGACGAACGGAGAAGCCACCGTCGGATCTGACCAATGACTCTCGGCACGATAAGAAACTTTTTTTCCCTTTTGTGTACCAGTTCGACGAGGCCGTGTCGCTTCGGAACGAGGCTGTCCGAGGATAACCGCTCCAGTCCCGCACGTACTGTTTGCTCTGTTCAAGCGATAATTGGGCTTCTTCGCAGAGGAAGATCTTCGCTCTCTCTATGCCGGCTTGTCTCAGTCGATGCAGTACAGCCTCCCACCCACTCGCCATCCCGTCCCGAGGCTCAGCTGTTCTTAGACAGGGAGGATGATTATTCCTCATTACGAACAAGCATAGTCGCCATCGAATCGACTGCTCGGCTTTTTTAATCGCCGCTACCATTCGCCACGTTTCGAATAGTCACCGATCGACCGGCTGCTCCAACTCGGTCGAGGAATTCCTACTCCAACCAGGCTGGGAGATGTTTCCGTAGAACGAATTCATTGGCCGACCATTCATCCGTCAGCAGGCAGAGATGTGTGAGACTCCTAATGAACGCCAAGGGCGATCCCTGCGGAAAAAAACATGCCCGTCCACGCTGGGCCGCTCGCTTTGTCCGATCTGCTCGACGTTGAAAAAAATGCAGCTCGAGTTCTTCGAAACCGATCCGCTGAAACCCAGGTTGTTTCAGTTCTTGATCGCGGAGTCTTGAATTTCATCGAAATTCGGCTTATTCCTCGATAGTGGGAAACCGGTAGGAACAGGAGCCGATCGTGGAGAAGGATACTTGTTTATCGAGCCGGAACTCTGCGAATCATTTCCACACGTCCCACTCGGTCGGAGCACGCAGTTCCGGCAGCGGGTAGTGCGCGACTAACAAAAGCAACTGTGGTATTGTCGCCCTTAGGGCCAGCAACCCTCTGCGGCTAACGGTCCTGGCCTTCCCGCTAGCTAACATGCAGCTTATGGCAGTAATGAGAAAAAGTTAATGTTGTGGCCAAAGGTGTCGACGGCATATTGTTGCTGTTACCTGCCTAGCTGCCAGTCTGCGCGTTTGCCAAGTTGCTCTCTGACTCGTTGGCGCTATACGAGAAACGACAAACATTAAATACAGAAGTCGTGCAACACCGGGGACAGTCACCGGCCATATGTCTTCCCTTCGGCCTGTTTTGCCGCCTCCTACCGCGCCTCTACCTGCTGGCCGCTCAGTCGTCTACCTCTTCGCTCCCATGAAGTCTCGAGCGTTAAGTTTGGCTCGGACAGAGAAATTAATGACGACCGCATCTTCAGAGACTCGAAATCTTTCCCCACCTCTACCGACGACGACGACGACGCCGCCTCGAAAGACGGTGCCAGCTGGAGAAGCACCACGAGCGCTAGAAACGCCTCACACACGCAAGGAGCTCTCTGTTTGTGATGAAGATAGGCAGTTCTTCGTGAAGGAACAGATTAATCCGACAATCGGGACGATTCAACACAACAACGACAACAACAACAACACCGACTACCCCGAGCTCCCGCAGCCGATCGGCGCACTCTGCTCAGCTAAGCGCCTCGACCACGTCATTTGATTTATCGGAAACACTGCTCTTCTCTCCCCCTCATATTTCTTTCCAAATATCTCCACCTCGTTCCAAGATGGGCTCTCAGGGTCGATGGTGCACTCGCTGTGGAGAAAGCGTCGCGATCGCCTCGGAATCGCAGCAAATCTCCAAGCCCGGAGAGAATAATTCTGCGAATATGTAAAAGAATACAGATGGTTTTTCTCTCCAGATTGGTTGCGGAATTCATCGTTGATGATTCTTCAAAGACAAAATCGAAGAACACAAACCGTGTGGACACGAGATGAAGGGCGGTCCGGAGCGTACGACGAATTTCAAGACGAGGCCTCGGGCACACCCACCACCTTTAGGGTTAGCGAGCAAAGGTGTCTAGGTGTCATCGACAGACACTTTTTGTGCCTTCGGTGGAAAACAAGTTTGGTTTCGCCCCTCGTTGACTGCAAACTCGATTGAATGCAGCGCGGAGAAACCTCCTTTTCCATGTTCCTCATCTGGTTCAGCTCCGTGATCTCGACTCTGTGGTCAGCGGTCATACCCGTCAGCGGAAGAAACGATTTCCCCTTCCTCTCCCATATCTTAGCACCATACGTCCTCCATGAAGAAGGTTGCGACTTGCGACTCCATTAATCTGTAGCGGGAGGCTCATCCTCAGAATGATTCGTGGGAGAGGCAAATCCATGGGACGCCCTTGTTCTCGATTTTTCGACGATTGTGAGAATTCGGAGCGATTCTGAGGATCACGATTAGCGTAGAAATTTGCTTGTGTCTTATCCAGGGCCATTCAGAGCCAGTGAGACTCGCGGTGATAGAACGCCTACGAGAGTGGTGTTTTGTTACTCGCGAGGAATCGTGAAATGTTTTATTAACGGTGTCATTATGAAGTAGGCGAAGCATTATCGGTGCCGCAACTTTGCCCTCTCCGCGTAGTTCGATCGAAGTCGAACGAGCGCGCGCCAAAAGATGGCCTCGTTTTAATATATCTTCATTTGCGACCGAGTCGACGCTGTGCGCTTCGGACTGCATCCCTGTTCATGTTTCTCCTCGAAGGTCCTCCGCCGCTTGGAAGGGGAGTCATCTCTCGAAGCTGGGGGCGGGCTGACTATTTGGACGACCCGAAAATGAGAACTCAGAGCTCCCGCGCAGAACTGACGGCCTACAGCCCACGACTTTATGATGCACTCTAGCAGCCGGCGAGAAGCTTTAATAAAAGGCCACATGCTTAATACTTCACTTATATACTGTCACTTATAGCAGATCGACCATTATAGGAGATCGATCGCCGGATGGCTCGGTGACTTGCTCGGCCGTTGCCGCCACTGCATAAGTGCCAGGAATCCGAAAGTATGTCTAGGTGTCGTCTCCAACGACCAAACGCTTGTTGTCGTCCGGAATGCTGACCGGATCCTTGGCGACACGACAAGACAACTCCAATCGAAAGCAGCTCGTCGAAGCGTTCTCGATCACGCGCATACCCTCCCCCTAGTATAGCTGTGCAGCGCCTGTCTTGTGGCTCCTCTCGCGCTAATTCACAAACAGACGATCGACTCGGAGAACGCTCTCAGATGGAGAGACGCTAAGTGAAATCGTTCGATAATTGAGTTTGAAGCGTTTAGTTCGATTCGATGGAGCCCGGCACGCAAAGTCGGAATTATTCCCTGCGTCAAACACATCGTGTATCAAACAGAGCAACTTATCGACAGAGATTCGGGTCTGCAGTCCGCTGCGGGAGACGATTCGGTACCGCGAAGATATGGTCGGAATAAGTTCATTCAGAAAACGAGGGGAAGCTAAATCTATTTGCCCGTTGATGTGAGGGTGGAACGCTCATTGCCGATAAAGTGGTGAACGCACTCACTGCAAGAGGTGTTGGGTGGGGGAAGGGGGAAGTTCCCGATATTTCTGGCGACGCCGACGTGAGTAGCCATCCCTGCTGACCCAGGTCAGTATTTCCATCCGAAAAACCAAGCGGTGAACTACGACGAGCTTCAGCATGCGGGCCGAACCCCAGAGGCCGAATGATCCGCCAAGGACCATTGATTCCATACAAGAGAAGTATACAGATAAACATTGTGTAGACACGCCGGTTTGTTGTGCCATTCCCATCCTGTGAGTTTGCGGACGAGTAAGTGAGGGGAAGAGGACGTGAGAAAGAGACCGAGCCACAGGAACTGTTAACCACAGTCGAACGAAAGGATGTCCTCGGGCAAGCTGCAACCAATAACCAACACACTACTGAACCGCCCAAAAAAGCTCGCTTACACCGCTGATAGGGACATCGCCCGAGGGAACAACAAGGGAGTTATCTACCCAGCCGGCCCGTCCAGCGATTCGCGGCTGCACTTGGCGTAAAAACGTCTCACGGTAACAGATGCCGTTCCCGGATCTAATCCACGGACGGCTCATTCGATCCCTGCCGAACTTTCTTCTCTCGGCTGTGAGGACGCGTGACTGACCGAGCATCGACTCGATTGCGATCATCGCGGGCAGAGATTCCCCCTTACGCTCTTCCGCTCTCGATAGAAAGTGTTGCCTCTTTCAAATGTCAACCTCCGATAAGAGGTGCATCATGCAAACTTACTTAAGGGGCTTCTCCGAAAGGGGAGGAGTTCCTTGAAATCAGTCCGCTCGACAGCGAGGAGAACGCAACAAATGTTATTCGTTGCGAGAAGGGGAGAGTTCGAGAGGGAAAATCGGAGAGTGCCTAGACCGGGCTGCTCCTTTGACTCGATGGGGGGGTTGGCATCAGCTCGATTCATCCACCCTCCTTTCCGCGGCGTCTTTCTCTTTGATTCGAACACAACACCATAGTATTCAATAGCTATTCAACGACTCTCCCCGCGAGCATTCGAGCTCTTAGCTCCGAAGTTCTGTGCGCGAAGCTCCCCCTTATCAATGATAATAATAATTGACCACTCGGATCTCGGTATCCGTCCGATGCCCTGCGACGATTTCTCGCTGAACCAAATCCCGCGGTCGGGCGGGAGGAATAATTCATTTCGTCCAATTCGCCGTCCATTTACTTCGCCTTCTGATCGCCTTTGGTACCTCTGAATTTCCCCGATGTCTCGAGCGCGAAATTCGCTCCAATTCCGTAAACGAGTTGGAGCTCCTGCCCGAGAATGTTCGGAGCTGACCATTGGCCATCGGATCATGCTCGCTGTCTCCGGAGAGATCATCCGGAGAGTCTCGCGGGGAAATCTTTGACGCTCTCTGCACCGAGCGCGGTGGCATCGCCGCTTATCGTGCGGTGTGCTGCTCGTGTATGGAGAGGAAGTGGTGTGAGTTCGTCTGTTGGCGTTCGTTCGTTTGTTTGTTGTTTGTTCGCTTGTTTATTGTCATCGGTCGCTCCATTCGTTCGTTCGGTCGGTCGGTCGCTCGGTCGACGGCAGTGAGAGAACAATCTGAAGCTCAATGTGTCGCTCGAAGCTAGTTTGCCTGCATGCCTGCCTGCCCGCTCGTTCGGCCGCCGACACTCCGCAGCCCTACCATCGAGCGAGCGAGCGAGCGAGCAACCCATTCTCCTTAGCCCGTACGGACGAAAACGCCGGAGGCAGAGCCGAGATCATGATGCATTTCCGGTGTTCTTTTCGCTTCCACCGAAAGCAGCCGACCGACCGACTGACTGAATGCAGAAGAAGCTGATAATAATGAAACGAGCTCACTCGCTTTGGCTGCTGTTTGCTCGCTAGACAAGCAAGATTATTTTGCCTACTAGGTCGACTCGATGGGTTTTTCGTCCGTTCACCGCCTCTGTCCAGCCGCTCCAGTGAGAATTCAACAATCCCGGGGACATCGGGGAAGATCTCCGACCGTGAGGAACATCCGGAAATTTGGGAGGGCAATCATGGGGATCTGTCGCTCCGTACGGTCTGTCGAAACTTTGACGTTATCACACGGGGACGTGAATTCTTGAGACGTCCCCCTGACAGAACTACCGACGACGCGTCGCCGACGTTGAATTCAAATTGTTCCACCCCTCACTGAGGGATGATCCCACTCCAACCTGGGCAGCCCTTCGTCTCCAGTGAGCTCACCGCGAGACATCTTGGAAATCTGACAAATCACGGAAGTTACTGAAAAGCAAACACATCCAGGCGGAACCATCCCGGGAATCTAAGAGACGCCATACCGCGCCCGGAAATCCCCGCTGCTGAACAGGCTGTGCGTCGTACTGGTCCGTATTGAGCTCCTCCTCTCCCAACGCAATCGGATCCGGGCTTGAAACGTAACAGACGTCCTGCGAGAACCTTTGTTATGATTCCGTTTCATAATTCGAACGACGTTGAGCTTTTCAGAGTTTCAGGATTGGGTGGGAGTTTGTAGGAGGAGCGTCGAGAGGGCAGAGGGCAAAGGTCGCCAGGGGCGCCAATCCGCACTCGGGACAGCCGCACGAGCCAATGGCAGCCCTCAGGAGGATGGCGAAGGAGGTCACAGGGTTAACTCAGGAGGGCAGCTGTAGCACTGCCTGCTCCGGCGTGCATCCCACGTGTGGCTCTCGGTCTCACCTTCTTTCCTCATTCCATGAATTAATATGTTGAGGATACCATGGAAAATCATCGTTCTCCCCAATGGATCATGGCTGAAAAACCGTGCCTTGAACTGAATATCGTAGGCTCCCGGGACAGGTATGAAGTTTTCTGTTCTCGGCGAAAATATTTCGGACGATTGAGGATTATAGCAGTGTCGATTCCGCGTCTGCAGAACCCGAAATCGTTCCACCTCCTCGCTACATCGGACGACGCTATCCACAGGGGTCAATGAGGAAATCTCTCGATCGGAAATCCCGGCGAAATGCTGGCTTGTCGGAACTCGATCTTCGAATCGAGGGCGGGTATCTATGGGAATAGAAATGTGTCGGGAGTCGGGAGCATTCAGGCTGAATTAATTCAAGGTTCGAATACGGAGGGCCGAAAAATCGATTCCAGAGTATACAAGCAGTGCATCGGACTTGACGTCCGATCTTTGATGGAGTGCATCGTGTTCGAGCAGAGGATAGAATCGCTTTTTTTCGAAATCGAATTTTCGTCGCTCCCAAAACAAAACTTCGTTTCCATTCGCGCTGCTAATTCCTCGAACCAATTGACTACCCTTACAAGAAAATTCATCGCTGGTGACCCTGTGGCTCCAAGAGCAAAGGAAGTGAGCTACAGTGTCGAAATAGAACGGAATTCCGGGCAAGCTCGTCAGCACAGAACCGACAAAACACCGTCGATGATGTCAGTTGTACTCCGAGTGGACAAGTCAGAAGATCTCGGAGAGAAACTCCTCTCGCGGCTCCGGGGCGGTGAGCCTCAGAGCGATACGATCCAGTTCATTTGTGGTGATTCCACAACTCGTGAAGCTCACACGGCTGTTCTCGCCGTACGGTCGCCGTACTTCGCCAAAGTGCTGAAAGACGTGCCCCCGGGTCAAACGGTCGAAGTGGATTTTTTCGGTGAAGTTATGGATCTCATCTTCGAGCACATTTATACGGGCAAGCCGCTCATTGTACGAGTGGAGCAAACTGTCGAGCTCTACGCCGCGGCCACAAAGTTTCATTTATACGATTTGAAGGAGGATATTCGAAAGTTCTTGCTACAGTCGATGGACAAATGTCTGGAAACCGAAAGTTTCCTCAAGCACGATAAAGTTGACGACGTATATCAACTCACCGATATATTCAATCACCCCGAGCTCAAGTGCGACCGGATCTCTTTGATTCAGCGCATCACACAGTGGGCGCTACGGACGTCCATAGAAGACATCAGACCAATCGTGGACACGATATCGAAGCCGGACCAGCCATCGAGGAGAGCTGTTCGGAATTTCCGACGCATTTTGAGCCCCGTTGCGGTCTTCGCACATGTTCTGAGGCGCTTGATCCAATGGAGCGGTAGAAATTGGATATCTGTATCGATAGTATCATTCATCGCAATTCTCTTGCGAGACGAGAGGATCTGTCTGAGAATGATGAATTGAATAGGGCTAGTCTACTGATAGGAGAAAAGATTTGACCAATAAAACTCAATGCTGGAAAATTCACTCCTCAGTCTCGCTCATAACCGACATCCAGACTTCGACAAGGAGTCACAGTCTGCGCTGGAGAATCCCCTCTATCCTTCGTTGATTCTATCCGAATCCGCGGAGCCGCTCGCCGTGATTCTCCGATAGAATGCCTACGATGTGTTTTGCCGCGTGTGATTCCTCTACGAGAACGCCCTGGCGGAAGTGACTCCTCTTCGCGCGAAAGGGGTGGTTCGCGCGGCTTGGGCTCCTTTTGGGGCGCATCCACTTCCTCCGGGGCATTTTTTCTCGTGCTCCGAAATTGATGAAGTGCAAATTGGACCCCGCGAGCTTCCATTAAGAAAGCATTAGTTGTGATAAGGGGTTCGTCTCGCTCGCCCAGACTGAGACACACGCGAAAGGGTTGATAAGTCCGACGCGGTGATTTTTCCGCGGGCGACGATTCAGCAACGACGGTCGCAACCGCCACCGTCGCTGCAAACGCCACTAGCGGTAGCAGCAAGACGGAGTCACAGACAATGATGACTTTTAGATGAAAGCCCACCAACGCATAATGAGCTTAACTCATTTTATGTTTCGACCACCTTTCTATCGGTGACTACGGAAATTCCAGAAAATATTGTACTTCTCGCCAAATCTTCAATTATTACCCAGACTAAATCATATATTTCTCCTTTTGTGTTCGCTCCAGAATATGGTGCTCTCCGTGTGTTTCCATTCGTCCCCGATCGATCCGCAGAATCTGTGATTAGAAAAAACGTCTCCGCCCGCACTGCGGCTTCTCCTATTCGGCCTCAGAAGGGGTTCCGCTCCTCTTGTCTCATCCCACTGGCTTTATTGACCATCGACTTCTTTGCGTTTCTCGTCCAAACTATCTATCTGGTCGCTGAGCATCCATGGATATTCATCCATTCTTGCGATTCCGAATTCCAGTATATCGACAAAACTTTATAAATTAAGATAACACCCTGCTTTGGAATCTATATCACTCGACTAGGGAACCGGACCACCTCCACCCACATCGGGGCGGAATCGAGTCCAGGAGTCCGGCAGAAGCGGCCTCTTTTGAACATGGGCTCCGAGTCTCTAGGATATCTCAGGTGTCCCTGAACGACATTTCAGCTATCTCCATCATTTCGGGACAACCGGTACGGGAAACCGTGGGTTGCCATCGAATAACTTTTTTCAAAACGTCTCCGAGGTGGTGGAACGCCTCCGCTCTCGTGACGACAGAGACGAGCTCCCCGTCGAGGTCCGCTCCTTGGAACATGAGTTTGAGCGAGCTCGTCATGAGTGTTTCCAGTACGTCTGGGTCTGAGGATGAGCTGAGAATCTGACGATACACCCGGAGGATCTCTTTCGCGACGTACTCGCCATCGTAGGACAGCGATTGATTCTGTACGAAATCCATGGCCTCGCTCAGCAAGCTCTCGAACTCCTGACAGCGCCAGTTCCGCTCGAATAAAATGAACGAGCGAATGTTCGGGTATATCGTCGTGGCGTCCGGCGCTGTCCTCAGGAAGCAGATCAAGGCGCGCAACAGAGCTTGGTGGCGATCGGTGGCGCTCAGAAATTCGCGCCAATTGATGACTTTATGAAACTTCGCCTGGCTGGCATCCTGGATGCCGGAGAGGAAGTCTACGAGACCTGCCCAGAGGGCCGGATCTTGGCTCTCGAGAACTTTCGCGTAAACCTCTGGGAGGCAACGATCGATCCGCTGTAAATAGTTTCCGTCGATTTCGGTGTCGCCCCGGGTTCCGCTCCACCGAATAAACTGCTTCCGAGCGAATTCATCCGATGGATCGGAGCGGGTGAAATCCTCGAGAATCTCCAGATCGGGATGAGGTGTATATTTGATGGTTGGGAAAATTCTCTTCTTCCTCTGAATATCGTGCGTTGCTTGACTTGAGATGGGAGAAACGTTCTTCTTCATCGGCGAATCCCTCGAGCATTCCAACTTTGTCGAGAGTTCTTTAACCTGGAATCAGAATACGGATTTCAATCACGGATTCACAATCATATCTCGACAGATCGCCCAGCGGTAAGGAGAGCTCTCGGGTGAAAATGAGCAACCTAACCTCTTCGCATGAGTATATTCAGGGAATTCGGTGAGAACTTACCCTCTTCCGAAGACTAGAGAGCTCGTTCTCTTTGAAACGTAGGTCGCAATTGACGGCGTTGAGTTGTTTCTTGCAGTTCTTCTCACAGAAATCAGCGTTCGCTGCCCGTAGACGATTCACTTCGTTTTTCAGCTCCAGCTTTTCCTTGGCCTTCGCCATGAGCCTGGCGATCAAGTTGTCGATTTTCTTCTGCATCTCATCCGCTGTCGCCCTGAGGATGAACAATCCCTCACGTAGGCGAAGGAAACGACGACCAGCCCTCTTCAGCGATGGTGTTGAAGACTCGTTCTGAGCTTTTTTCTCAAGTTCAATTCTTTCGGCTCAGTATATGTAGCTTCATTTCAGTTTCTTCACTCACCTGCTTGCTGTTCGCGGGACGTCGACATCAATCTGCATTGCGCTGGAGGTCGTCGCTGCCATCTGTTGAGTGGCTTGAGTGCGGACAAGATAATCGTCGACCAGAACAGCTTCATCCCATAACTCTTGATCATCGTCGCTGTCGTCGACGCGGGGTCTTTTCTTGCTCATGGTTCGCGTCGCGTTCTCGCCGGAATCTCCCGAGACGGCGTCGCGTCGTCAGCTAGATGCAGCGTATTATTAACTGGCTCGAGAGCGGATTTTTCCTCTACCCAACTCTATCTGAGGGGGAGATGAATCTCCCGTTCGTGAACCTTGTGGTCGGTGTGGAACTCTGCTCCGAAGCGGGCGCAGCACCCCCACTCATGAAGGATGACTCAAGACATGTCAGTCATCGACAGCGCGCAAAGCGATCGCAAAGCCTTCTCTCGAGACAGGCAATACAGCGACAGTGAGCAAAGCGATCGCAAAGCCTTCTCTCGAGACAGGCAATACAGCGACAGTGAGCGATTCAAAGGCTCCGAGATTGCACGACGATGTCGCGAAAAGTGACTTATGTTTATTTGGCGCGTATCGGAGCAGTTCGACGCGGTCTAGGCCCTTCCGTTCTGTAAATGAGCCACCGGAACGTCGCCCTCTCTTCCTCTGACTGCTGCTGGTGATGACTGGGATACGGGGACGTCTTCTTGGCCTTTACAGCGAGTCCTCGTTCCAGAGAACGTATGAACAAATCCATCGAGAGAATATCGCCCGGTGCTCGACAGATTCGAAACCCGTCCATATGAAGTCGGAGGCGATGATCCTTGTGATCTTTACTAGCCTCCCGATACGGGGGAGGCGGCCGCCACTACACTATGGCAGGCGATTCGCGGACTCGGATCCTATGATACCTCGAGATCATTCCGATCGAGAACATCCGCTCATCATCGGGTGAATTCCGTCTTTCGATCGATATGTTGTCCATCGTGGGCACTCCTGACACTATTCGCCATCGAGTCTCCTCGGGAAGGGAATCGAGGATCTGATCCCATTCACCGAAGCCGCCCTCGCGTCCGAGTCCAACTCTGAGGAGCCTCGCCCGTAGTCGCAGGATCCTAGAGTAGGTTCAAGGACGAGCCCCCCACTACGCTACTACCGCCCAATCTGCTCTGCTAGAAATACAATTACATCGTAACCGGTTGGATCAGCTTCGATCTGCATGGCTCGGGGAAGCTGTATTCTGATGCTACAGAGGTATGTCTTCGTCGGTTTAGTGCCGAGTCTCTGGTCAGAGATCCTGTACTCGGGAAGATTCGCAGTGCCTTAGCGGAGTATTCGTACGCCTGACCCGGGAAGATCGACTCCATTCAGGTTCTCGATGAGTAGAGTTGGAGAGATATAGTTTTCATCCGCGTTATGTTCTGTTCGTCGGATCCGGCCGACTTCGGGCTCGGAATCGACGGAATGCTGCTTCAGGTTCTGAGACCCGACATCGGCTCGGAATCGACTCGAGGCCATCTTAATAGCTTCAAGCTTCATCTATTCGTCAATGACAGGGCTTGTGTAACTGACGGAAGAGGAGCGCAAGCCGAATGCTTTCTATCATTCATTGTGCTTCACTGACAGTGTCCTGTTTATACCGCCGTCTTGGAAACACTCAAGAGCGAGGGATGCTCGGAGACCCCGGCGCAAACAACCCGGGGGATAGAGATGAGGACGAGTGCGTCGGAATCGACGCTCGCCCTTATACGACAGCAAGCTTGAACGGTGCCAGCGAGCTTGGAGAGGAGGGAGGGCTCGGTAAGTGAGACACCCTACAACTCGACCGCGACATTTGGAGAGATCGTGGATGAGTCGGAAGGTAGCTCAGAGAAAGCGGAGAAGTTGAAGCTCTTATGACGATGCCTCGATCGTTTCTTCGAGATGTATCGATATCTCATGCATTTCAGATATCCCGAACTCATGACTTGTTCGTCGCGGGTAGTGATTTCAGGATCCATCTGAGGTTTTCGTAGTACAGGGACTTCTGATGAGATCACGTTGATCTTGTGTAGACTGGGCTCGGCTTTGCGGAGCCTAAAGTTCATTCGAACTTGCGACCTATCTCAATGGGTCGCCTGATTGTGAACCGGTATCAGACAGAGATCATCAGCATCGTTTCTCTCTTCTCTCTTCCGGGACAGAGAGATCCCCTAATAGTGAAGTATGTTCTTCCAGAACGGGGATCTCCTCAATAGAATCAAGCGTTTCCCGAACCGCATTTCTCAGCATACGTTCTTCCGCTCAAGACAACGCCGTTCATCCGCCATTCACCGGGACACCTCTCCGGGCCCGGTCTCCGGATATGAATCTAGGCCCATCGTTGACATAGTAATCCTCCGATATAATGAGCGAGAGTCCGCCCTGTGACCGTCCGATGAGTACTTCAGCTCATTTGCAGAAAAGTCCAGTCGCGGTGGCAAGGGAAAAGGCACTTGGCGGCGCGGCGGCAGCCTGAGTGTCTCTCTGTTGTTATTATTTTTCGGTGGCGGCACACCAGCGCCTCCGCCATAACAGCGGCACTTGACGGAAGTAGCCAGTGGTTTCGATACGGGGATGTAAACAGTGGCAGCTTATTTTTTTCCCGAGAAAGCAAAATAGAAACGGAAAGCGAAGACTCCCTGACGCAGGTCCAAGAGTCCGATGCTCGTTGAGCAGCTCGAGTGAAAACACCAGCGGTGCCGACAGCATCACAGGGGACAGTGCGCAGTGCGGTTCAGAAAATGTGATGCGGGTCCAGCAGGCGCGATGTGTGAAGCGACAGCCGAAGGCTACAACAGCTCCCCGGCGGGAACGAGTTGTCCCTCGACGGAGACAGGATCTCAGCCAGCCCAGTTGACTCGTCGCGAACTAACGCTACTAGCCCAAATCAACAGTCTGCTCTTTGGTGTAGTTCGTATGCACCTGCCAGAAAACCAGAATAAGAAGGCGCTTATCGAGAAAGGAGTTCAGGCTCTCGAACGAGTGATCATAGACGTTCGCCGTCGGGCGGACCGCAAGGAACGCTGTCGCCGAAAAAAGCAGAGAACGCGGACGCCGTCCCAACGGAGACGGCAACAGCAGCAGTCCAAAAGAACACAGCAGCAGCAACAATCTCAGCGAGAGCAGCCGCTCCAACAAGTTAATGGAGAAATCACATCAGTGCAAACTCAATCGACGTCGCCTTCTTCGGGAGCTAGCGCGGCGCTTGTGGCCGCTGCGGGAGGAGCTCGGGAAAAGGAACAGACCGAGATGAAGGAGGAGCCGATGGATGTCGACGAAATCCAGATGAACGGACACCACGTTACGGACGACGAGGTCGCCCGCTTAACGGCTCAGAGCACGAAGCTAAACGGCGAGTGCTCATCAGAGAACGGTTCGCAGAAAGCCGAGCCGGCGGAACGCTCTGAGATCCCGGTGGAGTTGTGGGCGAAGTTAGGACATTTCAACCTGTTACTCGAAGACTACGAGAAGGCGCTGTCAGCCTACCAGAAATATATCCACTTGCGCGAGGATTACTGGAACGATCTGAGCTTCATGTACGGCCTTGCCATGGTTTATTTTCATTATTCTCAATTCGAATGGTCGATTCGAGCCTTCCGGGAAATTCTCTATCTCGAGCCGGAGTTCTGTAAAGCGGCCGAGATCCACGTGCGACTCGGACTCATGTACAAAGTCCGAGGAGACTATGTGGAAGCGCAGAAGTGCTTCGACTTCGTCGCGGGTGCTATCGATGAGGACAAATTATCAATTTCGAAATTCGAGCTTCAATTCCATCAAGCCCACCTGTTCGAAGTGCAGGGCAAGACGCGGCAGGCCAAAGAGTTATACGAGAGTTTGTTGGAGAACCTCCAGCTACCGAAGGGCGTGAAGGCCGAGGTCTTGCGTCAGTTGGGCTGGATGTATCACTCACAGGAGTTGGGACCATTGAAAGGATGCTCGATCCTTCCTCCGTTGCCGCCGAGTGCGGCGACGCCGATGCAAGCTAACCAGCAACGACAGTCATTCGCCATCCAGTGCCTTCAGAAGAGCATCGAGTGCGACCCGACAAGTGGACAGAGTCTTTACTTCCTGGGTCGTTGTTTTGCCGCTATCGGCAAGGTACACGATGCCTTTATATCGTATCGGAACTCTGTCGACAAAGCCGAGGCTAACGCTGATACGTGGTGTAGCATCGGAGTTCTATACCAACAACAGTCGCAGCCCATGGACGCTTTGCAAGCGTACATTTGTGCTGTCCAGCTGGATAAATTACATTCGCCGGCGTGGCTGAACCTCGGCGTGCTGTATGAGGCTGTTAAGCAACCTAGCGATGCATTGAAGTGTTACATAAATGCTCTGCAGGGCTCGCTCTTCAGCCCCGATTCCAACTTGAACACTTGTCAACTCCCTTGAGGGTTTCCAGCAGCCAAACCAGATCTCTCACTGGGCTCTTATTGTTAGGATGAACCAACGACCGACCGAACGACTAACTGGCTGACACACTGACTGATCGCAACATCAGCGGTACGACCGACAAACGGATGGACTTGAAGACTGGCCATGGATGGACTTGAATGGAGATGGTCACTGTTCAGATAATCCGTTCGACGATCGAGTCAGCGGGGGAGTCTCTTTCGAGCTATTCATGATATGTCTTTGTCGGCGATTCGTGTCGACTAATGTCACTGTTTGGATGATGCCGATATTAGTGGACAAACCCGTGGAATATATATATTATATAATATAAAAGTATCTACCGATCACCGAGTATACATTTATTGGTCAAGTGTTTCAGACCATTTTTGTAAAAGTTCATTATTCATAGATCGAACGTAGTGGTGAATAAAGTGACGGAATTTTCTAAGAAGCATCGGCGATCTTGCTTCGCATGGGCTCGCCTGAAATTACCATTAGGTGCCTTTCCCCGCAGATCTCCCGCGAAGCTCCACAGGGGAACTCTATCTATGATTTGGATGATCCAGGATTCCTTCAGACGCTCCATTGCCCTGGATCGAACGACCATATCCACCAGAACTCAGTCAATTGTGGAAGGATGAGGGTACAGGAGGAACATTGGTATTTCATCGCTGCGGAAGAGACATTGCTCTTTTCCGGGGTGCGCACTGAGCACGGAACTTCTCGCCAATTGTAGATACCATCGGGAGGCCTGCCTTCCCTCCCAGACTCGATCCCGTGAATATTCTGCTGCAAGCCCGGGTATCGATAATTCCCAACCTCGAGTGGGGGACCTGAAGTGCAGTCGGTGCAGCCATCGAATTTTCCCTGAAGCGCTCCGCTGACGTCGTTCCAATGAAGTATGCCGTGAACTTCCTCCGGAGGCTCTCCTATTCCACTTTAATCCATTCGCATTCGGGGTTTTACACATTTTCAGTTCCAATGTTCACGATAGATGCGTTTACAGGTAAGGATAATCATCTCTCGTGATCAATGCTTCGACTCCCCGGTATGCTTCGCTTAGATCCTCGGCAGCTCTCGGGAGAATGGAAAATCTTCGATCAAACAATCCCGCTTTCTCCGGTATGCGATAGTTTTTTTGATCTGCGATTCTCCGACAGAACCATGCAAGTCACTTGAAAGGAGGCGGCCTGCACCCCGCTCTAGCGAGCGGCACTACCGATCGCGCAGGAGTTGCAGCTGTCAGAATGCGCTTGCACAACTGACAGGAATCAATACCTGAGTATGCTCGACCGTGTATGGTCTGATGTGCTTGTTCAGAGTGCAAAAGTAATGCATCATCTATATGCGGTCTGTCTTTCATTTCGATTCCAATGTCTGCCAAAGCGGCGGCGGCCACCCAACACCCGAGGGAGTGAGCAAGTCCGCCAATGCCGCCATCGGAGTGCCAGACAGTCGTCTCGTCATTGTCTCTCTTCGATGATGGAAGCGATGGGCGTGGTGGCAGCTTTTTGACATGCTCCTGATCTTGAGGGGATTCGGGATCGACTGATATGACAAGCAATGTCACTCAGGAACCGCGAAACAGTTTCGATGCCGAATCCCCCAAGAACTGCAACAAGTCCACACGTAGCTGGTGCCCGCCACACGAGGCTCATCCTTGTCTTCTTGTCGACGTCCAAGGATAACTCCGCGCTGAATCACTCGGCGATCGACACGCTCGACGCGATCGACTCTGTGCGACGCGTGGCAAATAAATGATCATGCAAGCAGACGTGTGCGAATTGGTGTCATGATTCTTCAATGAACCTCCTCGGAATGCGGGAGGGCTCATCCGCACAACTGTCAGATGCAGATCTGCATCATTTCATGGTTCATCGGGCTGAGGGCTTCATCAAGGTGCTGCCTCTCGTTTCGGGATTCTCTCTCTCAGGAACAAGCCCGTCATGGCTTCAATCGTCCGCTGGCGTTCCTTTGTCACGGAGCCAACGGGCAGTCAAATGGACAGAGGGCTCGCGAACAAGTCCAGGAGCCGCGGTCGCCGCGAATCCGGAGCGAATTTCGCGATTTTCCGCGATTACGGGGGAATGTGAGGTTTTCCGCGAATTCCCAGTAAACTTATAGCGACGGTACGACTCCAGCGACATCTTGTCGCGAAAAAATCACCTTCCTTCCGATAGCCTACCGAGCTCCAGCACCGAACACCGGCACCATAACCCGTGAGGACCTGTCTTCGCGGGGGCGATTTGAGGGTTGAGAGGAGCATTCGAGGAAAGGCATGAGTGGAATCATCTAGAGAAAGTCTCCTTAAGCTCGTAGGTATCCACGAAGACAGATATTACAACTCCGGCTTATTCTCGTTCAGATTGATTGAATTACTTGGCGGTTGGTGAAATTAGTATGAGCTCAATCCTTTATTGTTCCTCGATAGATGACCATTACAGGTATCTTAATGTTGGAACGCGAGGAAGCGTGATTATTCGAGCTTCCTCTGCTCCGGAGAACTCCAGGTTTCCGATGATGTTGGCAACGATGCGGAGCTAGGATTCCACATCACTCTCTCATCGTGGAACCTCTCGCCTAAGATGATGCATAGGGCGTATCGCACTCTTTCCAGGAACAGCGCCCGTTTCCCACCCCGTGATAAATTCTGCCCTCAATTAGGAGGACGAATCTCATCGAAAGCTCAGCATAGCATGTCATTCAGAGCAGTCATCCACATCGGGAGTCACCATGCGAACCTTTGTTCAGTTAATAAATAACAACTCTCGCTGGATGATGCTGCATTCGTACTTTAGCTCTCAACCCAACCAGTTGGTCTGTCGCTTGAAGTTCGCTCCCTTCTTCGAATTCTTGATCAGGAAAGATTTCTGCGGAGACGTTTTCTTCCCTTGTTCTTCAGTCTTCGGCGGTGAATAGACGTAAGATCGTCCCGTACCAGTGGCCATTGCCTTCTGTGGCGTCCTCTCGAACATGATCGTTTGAGCGGCTCTCGTGTGTTTGTACTGACTGCGGAGAAATGAATGTATATCCGATTATTAGATGGGCTGAATGCGGATATACACTATACACTGTGAAGGAATTGTCGCGAAAATGTTGAAGAACAACTTACCCCCTCTGTGCGGCCGCTGCTCTCTGGTATTGGGCCTGCTTTTGTGGTTGAGGAAGTGAGGTTTGCTGACGGGGAGCTTGCTGTCGTCCCGATGTCTGGAGTGCCACTTGAGGTCGACCCTGCTGCGGTCGCAGAGGCTGCTTCTGCACCGTCGGGGACTGGCGCATCATTGCGGCCTTGCTGACCTCCGGGAGCTGTCCGGGTTCGTTGCTTATCCGGATGGACTGTGATTCTTTCTGAAGTCCTGCACGGACATACATAACCCTCGAAGCCCCTTGATTCAAAGGTTGCACTCGCCTGAAAGAACATCCGTGGTCGCTCAGCCAGTGGATCATTCTCCTCAATTCATGAAGTTCAGAAGCGTCTAAATTCGTAGTCCCCAAGATAATTTCGCGGATGTGGGCTCACGAACCTCTGCTGTCGCCTTTGGCGGGTGAGATAGTCGTAGTATATGGTGTTAGTCCTCGGTCCGTAGTAGTAGTAATAATAGTAATCCGGGTAGCTGTATCCGTAGTTGGTGTAATAGTAGACCGGGACTAGCACGTATCGACCTCCGCCGTAAGAATTCCCTGAAGGATGGAGCGAGGATTCGGATGAGCTCATTGGTGGTGCTACTTGCATTGACGATTCGTGACCATTAAGATTGAAACCCTGCCTTCCTACTAGCTTACAGCCTTCTTACTCCCCCGCCTTTTGCTAGGCGAGTTTCTAAAAGTATGGTTTGGGCGTACCCACTCCGGGCGTCCATCAGAGCTCGAAACGACCTCTCGAGGATTCAATGAGGCGTTGAAACTATCTACGAAATCCATACTCAATTCACATCCAGCTTTGCTTTGCTTATGTGAACTCTCACCGAAACCTCCAATCAGTAATCTGCTGTACAAGAGACTCGTGAGTCCGAAGAGCAGCATCGGCAGCAAAGCTCCCATGATACCGATTCCCGCGCAGCGTTTACTGATGCTGTGATGTTTTCTCTCTTGCAAATGCGCTTCCTTATCTGGTTGATCCAAAGTATCGGGGAAATCGAACGTGATATCTTTGATCTTCTCGAAATCTGGAGGGTAATCATAACGATGAATTAGTCGCGATACCTCAGAAGTATGAGCGAGCTCAGGTCAGTCACGGGCGCTCAATTTGGCGAAAGAGAGATTTCGCCACTATTGACTCGGTTTCCTCAAACCCACTCATTTTCCGCGTGTGATGTAGTCCGATATTCACTCTGAACGGCAGTTGCAGAATTTCTTCTCCGACGTTGCTCGAGTTCCATTCGGCTTGATAGAAGTCTACGTCACCGATATAGATGTTCATCAACGCCATGACGACGGGGACGGCACAATCACACGGCCACCTCCGGTTTCTTTTTTCTGAAGCGCTTCAAACTGAGGATCCTCCAAACTGAGCGTCTTTCGGGCGGAAGTCTTTCGTAAATGAATGGCAACTGTAAATTCCAGACCGTGTTTTCTTCCCCTAGGAGCTTGCTAAGATAAGGAGTTTATTCAGCGTCGGATGTCACGAAATGCTTTCCCTGAAAAAGTACTGCGGATCGTCGAGAGCGCAGCGCGTTCCTCGGCCTGTCCAAGCTCGAGTGGTCGGCATTCAAGGCTGCTGTCAAACATCGACACAGGCGGTTAGAGCTCCCAATCTTGGAGGGCCATCGTGGGTGCAAGACTTCACAAAGAATCATCTGTAAATCCATCGGAACGTGGTCGCTTGCTCTTCCGCTGGCAAGCGGTGGGAACGAATTGACATAGATGCCGCATCACCTTGTTTCTTGTCTATTGTTCGGATCGCTGACATTCGCGATGTTCTTCAAAACGGCATACCGACACAGATGATTGTTGCGATCAAGAAGGATCGATTTTTTTCCCGACAGACATGCCGAGTTCCGCGAGCAGTGGTCTGCCCAGCCAGGGGGCCTTGATAAGCGACGCGAGCTTAATACCGTGACTGCTACCTTGACGAGACCCGGACAGTTACTGATAGACGAATTTTATATGGCTCGAGCTCCAGGGCTGTCTGACATCAACAGGAAGTTCTTTCGGAGGTTAATGTGACGTCCTTGGCCGCTTTCGGTCGACCTTGATCCCTGGCGGCTCCCCGAAAATCATATCGGATCATACCCAGGATCACATGGCTGGTCAAGCTCAGTCGGCACCCGCTTCCGAGATGCTGCATTGTCCTCTGGCCAACGGATATCCGATATATCTGCTTACTCTGCAACTTTCCACCCTTGGGTAAGCTCAGCCCAGATCCTGAAGCGGAAGTTTTGATGGTGGGCTCAGACAGATCCGTGCGACCGCGACTCGGGGGTACCATGTGACATTCTCTCACTCATAGATGTAACATTGACGGGCTGACTGAAGAATTTCATTCGTCTTTTCGCTTTTGAACGCATTTCAAGGGGGGAATCCCCAATCCAATGTGCCCAATGTAATAGAGCTGAATAGAATAGGAGTTTAGCTCGGATGGCCTTGACCAAGGAGAAACATTGGTCGAGCGAAACAAGTCATGTCGTGACTGAAACCAGGATAAGGCATTCTTCAGGCTCCACGCCTGAGACGAAAGTAAACGCTCGTTCTCTGTCGCGTCCTCCTAGCGAGCGAAATGCGTGTTTTCGACTATTCAGTTAAGCCTCTTCAAAATAATCTATGTGAGTCAAACCTTGGGAACACCGGGGGCGACTCCGGTTTCCAAAGAACGTCGCATACCACAAATCAACATGTTCGGAATGGAGGCGAGCATACACGCCCATTGTAAGCATGAAGTAGCGTGAAATGGGTTACGGTTGGTTTGCCAAGCGGACCAGAACGCTTCGCGTCTTCCGCGTCGGCGAGCCGTGATTTGTTCGAGCGTGCGTGAGAGACCAGAGATGTCCGAAAAAAATATTCGCGCGGGCTGAGTGAGCCTCAGTGAATTCTCTGCGGCCGTCGACCTCTGCGGGGCCGACGAGTTGCTTGAATCTCCCAACTGCTGGGAGAGATCGGCTCCCTCCCCGAAACTCCCGTTCATATCCAGATATGGCATCGAGTACTGGAGGAACAATGTTGTACTGGAAATCACAGCATGGCGGGCTCAGACTCACCGGGATTCGAGCTGCGGTTTGGTTGGAAAACACTCGAGCTCATACAGAAAATTACAGTGGGAAAAATTGATTCTGAAGCGGAAGGTGTTTCGAAAATGCGGCGTCAGTGGCGGGTCTCGACCGCTGTTCTATCGCGAGGAGGATTCCTCCGAGTTATTGAAAATATTTCTCATCAGAGTCACCGAGCTGGATGATTCACCTGCCTCCGAAATGACTCGAAGAGAACCCGAAGTGTGTACTGCACTGTACTGATGATTGGACTTTGGCCTCAAGAACTGTCATCATCGTTCCTCATGTAGGTTGGAATACAGCAACGATGTATGTATATGCTTCAGAAATCAAGAATGTCTCAGAGGAAGGACGAGATTCCATGAAGGGGAGTGATATTGAATAAATGGCTTTATTTACAAAAAAACAAGATTGCGTTTCTTTAGATTCCCATGTAAGACCAACAAGTCGCCAGCCGACGTTGGGAGCGGTTCCGAAGCAGAGAAACACTCAGCTAACTAAGTCATTGGAATTTCTCCAGGCTCCAGAATCTCGAAGTGGGGGAGCGTGGCGTCGATCCTCCGAGTTAGCGCCTGTCTTGCATATTTACATGAGAAGCAGCAGAGCTTCCAAGTTCCGACTAGATCACCTCGAATCGAAGCGAGATTTCCCTGCGAGGAGCGGCGAACAATATTCCTCCAAAAATCTAGAGACGCTATTTCTTCTCGAGGGTAATTGAGGCGCTCGACGTCACTGGCTCGGGTGATGCAGGTTCCGCTTGAGTATTCGGTAAAAGCACTCCATTAACAGTAACCGAAACCCCGCCGCTCTCAGGCGTTTTTTTCTTCTGCGGAGACTTGTCGCGTTTGTCTAGATCTCTCTTCGTGGGGCTCTTGTCCCGCTGCTGGCTGGAATCTTTTTTCGGTGACGGAGATCTCTTGTCTTTCGAAGGTGAAGGCTGACGCTTCTTGACTGGCGATTTGTCTCGCTTGGGAGGTGTGGGCGTCTGTGAGTTCGGCTGGTTTTCCTGAATTTGGTCCGCAATGTCAGCGCAATCAGCCTGGTTTCTAGCCTCGTTCGGGACCTCTTGTGCAGGAAGCTGCCCTTCCGGAGCAGAGGTCGACGCCTCGGTAGGAGTCTTTTGTAGATCCACGTCCGATACGGCGACGCCCCGGTCTTCAGGTTCCGGCGATTTCTCACATTCTGGTCTGTTTTGTATTTCGGCGGCGTTGGCGCGCACTTTCTTCTCGAGTTGGTCAATCACTCGTTGCACTTCTTTGACTGCGGCTTTCCTGGAATCAATGACGAGAATAAATGGTGATGAGTACGAGAGGTGCCCGAACAGCCGCGAGACACGCTGACATAGAAGCCACGTTCCACTACGCAAGTATGTAGTGCTAGACCGAGTCGCGACTCGCGAGGCCACTAGCCTTCAGAACGCTCAGCTCGCAAGGAATCTATATTTAGGAGGCAGCGGCGGCTATGGCTGCAGCAACGACGACGACTAGTTTACATAAAAGAGCTTCCTCACGTAATGTGATGCGAACTGCGGCACGGGCCACCGAGCCGAGCGAGTTTTATGACTAGCGGTAGTAGGTACACGAATGAGCGCGAGGCGATAGATAGGTAGAGAGGGAGTGAATACCAACCTCGCGGTCCTCAAACATTCATTGCCGTCAGTTATGACGTCATCCAGGCTAAGCATCAGCCGAGTGAGCATCTCGTCGAGATACCGGTACTCCTTGGATTTGCTGTCGGACCCTTGGAATCTGTGAACCTCGTCGATGAGAAGTTTGAGATCCGCTAGAACTTTGTCTATTCTTTCCTGTGGACTTAGTTGTGTCTTTTGCGGCGGTGGAACCGGTTGTGGATGTGGTTGCGGCGCCGGCTCGTTCTGAGGATGGGAAAAAAAGACAATGCAGAGTTTTACGAGCTGATCGAACGCCAACAGAGAATCATGAGCTCAACTCGCGGAACACGCCGCCGGCCGAACGCATTAACGATGAGGGACACGATGGCCTGCGCCTAGCTGACTGACTGACTGGCTGACAAATAACACGGACATTCCAAGGACGAGCGGATCACCTACCTGTTCGGGTTCTTGGCTCGCCTTCGGCCTGAACAGATTCTGCGCCCATTTCAATGGCGTTTCCTGGTTCTTGGCGCGGGGGAACGTTCCCATTCCCGGCTCTGGTCCTCGTTCCGGGGACTTTCGCTGTGCTTGACGTTCGTTCCCGATGTTCGGACTAGAGTCGGAGCGTTCCACCTGCACAGGGATCGAGACACGACCTCGACCTCTATTCTGCATCATATTCGAGAAAGTCCTTGGGCGGAGCTGAGGCATAGTGCTGAAGCGTGAGGAATCCAGGGGACTGCCCTCGCGTCCTTGAGGTGTGCTTGCGCGGTAGAAACCTTGCTCGGGGGAATCCCGTCTCGGAGGACTCTGCTGGTGAGCTTGTTGCTGCGGCTGCTCTTGTTGTGGAGCGGCCCCCTGCTCCGATGCAGGGACATTCTCGGGAGATGTCTGTTTCTTTTGAGGTCGCGACTCGACGTGGATCGGTATGTGGTGGACCTTGGGGACTCGCCCGGTTCCCGTCGACCCATCGCTGCTCCCACTAGCCCGGGATTCGGTGTCTGAGGCGTCACCCGAACCGGTCCTCTGGTGCGAAACTTTGACGGGGATTTCGCCGAAAGCGTTCCGGAATCTGTCTGAGAATATCGAGTTCACCGGCCGGTTGAACGGGGATCCGTCGGGGAAATCGTGCCCAGAACCGGTCTGAAAATGTAAACAGCTACGTCAGAGCCTCGTCGTTCTTTCACTACAACCAATCGAATCGGCCGAGCGCTGACGCGAAGTGCCAAAGATTCTGTTGTTCCGGAGCGACACCTGGCAGGCAGGCAATCACAGACAGCCGCCCTTGCATAACAGATCCGAAAACAAAGAACGCCAACCAGCACGCTCCCATCACCGAACGCAGCCGATCGTCGACAGAAATGTTCGCAGTCGGATTCGAGATTCCTCAGCCCGCACGGCGCCTGACATTCGACTCTGCGTATCGTCGCTCGGCATAAAAATCAACCGGAGTCGAGTTGAGGACCACATGAGTCAGCCGGCTGCTCGGTCCGCGAGTATCCGTACAGCAGCGTAAGCACGTCACACACTCCGGCTAGAACATTGTCTCTACAAGGGCGATCGGTGGCGTAGGCGATCCAGAAGAAACAGCGCACTGGTACTAGTGTTGGTGACCCGACAAATGCTTGAAGCCGTCTCGTATTTCCACAGCGTTTAGCTGTCTGGTCTATGTAAATCTCGTGAAGGTTTATTCCGATTGCATAGCTTTCGTCTTTCCGGAGCTTCGTCTCGTCCGAGCGAACCATCTCATGGCGGCTCTTTCATAACGAAATCTAGCCGAGTAAAAAATGCGTTCGAGACCCAGTCGCAGACCTATGGGCGTACATTGGCTCTCTTCGCTATCGTCGGCATCCGTTCTCGGAAGGGCGGAGAGTTCCCGAACCGCGAGCGCAGACGAGAAGCAAAACACACACCCGAACGGAAGCCGTAAAATAGAGCTCTTGCGACGGAATCAACAGGGCCTAGGGAAACAACGCGGTAGTAAAAACGTAATCGGGTGTTATGAGAAGAATTCCCATCGCGAGTACGCACGCAGCCGCCCGCCTCGACGCACAAAGTTACACGCGACGCTCCACGGCTCCCGGGAACGGGGAGAGCAATTCCACGGGATCCCGAACGTACACCGTCGATACCGTGGGCCTTGCGTGAGTGGGCACGTTACACGTAGCGATCACGAACACCGAGTGGACACTTTCTAAACAAACAATACGTACTTGCTGTTGGAATCTCTGAAACTCGGGCGGAGTGTCCCATCGTGGAAGGCCTTCACTGAACATTGTGTCGAAAGGTTCCTCAAAATCTTCGAATGCGTCGCGAATCACGTCGGAACAACGCTCTGTACCAAAGTCGGGAGAAAACTGGAAGGGTCTTCTATTGAAACTCATTTTAGTGCTTCGAGCTGCGACACCCGTGCATGAGAAACTCTCAACCATCAGCTGGCTCGGCTCGCCACCATTCTAGCGGCTTCTAGATCGAGCGAATCTGCGCGCGGCATCTGGAAGCTTCGTGTTCGACTCCCGGCTCCGGGGACGCTCGTCCCGATTCCGGTCCCCGATCGCATTTCTGGCGGCTCAGGATACTCGGGCAGGAGTTTTGATAGCATGTTCCTCGATTATCTTAATCAAGAAACGATGTTACTCACCGGTGGCGAGTTGACGATTCCGCTAAGTCGCCCGGCAGCTCTATGTGTAGCTTTCTCTCACTCTCCCGCAACGTGACGTCAGAAAACGCCGCGTGCGCTCACTCAAAAGGGGAATCGGGGAGGAACGTTCGCGGCGCTCGCAGAAGGATGTTCGCGAATTGGGTCGTATGCCTTGAGCTCTTGCGCCCACCGCATGTTCGCCCAAAACATGATCATGGGCTAGCAATCAGGTGGCTCTGTTTTCGCGCTTTTCGAAAGCATCCGGATTTTCGAGGCTTCGGGGTGACTTCGCAGACAATGTTGGCCCGGCGAAGAGTAGGGAAACAACGTCTATCCGTTGAAATGGCATCCCAGTCTTCCCAAGTCTATTTGCATCTCCCCCGAAGCTAAAAATATCATCCTGGGTGGACCACCGGAGACATCACCACCGGTATTGACGTCGGAAGATCGTCGAGAGTCCAGAACGGCTGGCTGTTTTGAACATATGACTCTTCCCACAATTTGGAATGCTTCTCTTAGTTGAATTTTCAAGGACGGTGACGTCATCGGGTGGAGTTCGCCCCCTGATACCGGAATCGACAGGAAAAATCACTCGTTTCTGAGCGAAAAGCCGGATGGACGGATAGGAAAATGGCCTCGAGAGTGGCGGAGGCAGAGTTCTCGGAAGGCGCGTTAGAGAGACGCCGTACACCGCGGCGTGCGGTTCCAGGAGCACTAATCGAGACTTCCGGGAAGAAGTGAGGGTACGGGCGTGTCCACGATCTCGACATTGAGGACCACTGCTCTCTTTTCCAAATTGAGTTCGTCAATGGGAGCTCTCGGTTAGTTCAGAACCGGAGCTTCTCGATGACGTCATCGGCCTTGAGAGCGGAACCAACACAAGCGTCTCAGGCCGATTGGTGAGTCACACGTTCACGAACAAGCGCGTCCGTTTCGGCCCCTGTGTCTTTCAACGTCTACGATTGTAGGTGGTTGACGCAGCGTTTTCTGCCGCATACGGATATCTGCTATGGATAGTTCAATGAACTCCTGATGCCTCCCAACGGATTGTTGATGGAACGAGATATTGATGGGAGGCTGAACTGACGTGTCTGTTCGAATTCACTCGAGAGCAGTGATTCTTCGACTGAGAAAGTCTAATGGATTCCGACGGAGCCAGATACTTGGAGCTCTGGGTCGCAATCCTCGGTCAGCAGATCCTGGCCGATACGAATCGATATAACGAACCGTGGCTAACGGAGAAATGACGGAGGGGAGCTTGCTGCATAATTTCTCAATGAAATCAATAAACGTGCTCGTGCCTTCTCAATCTGCATACTAATAGCCACAGTAATGATGGGTTGCGACTTCCAGCTGAAACAGGTCATCTCGCCCGGTTTCCTGCATGAAGCGAGAAGAAAATATAGTACGAGATAGAATGCTTGGACCTTCTTTGCTTGAATTTGAAAAATTCTCCATACGTATTTTGAAAGATCAGGCAGAGCATCGTCGGCCTGGAAGCTCATCTGGCTAAGAGCAAATTGAGCATGACAGTTCTCCAGTCCAGCAACTCTCCCGTTACGGAGGCGGTCTGATGCTACCTTAATTCACAAGAATGTCGCAACATGAAAGCTGCTACCGGTGATCGATCGTGATGATCATCTCCTCATAACGGACTGGCTGGGAAATTTTTCTTGCAGATGTATACGAAGCTGATCGTTTCGTACTTCAGGATTGGGGCATGCCACTCGCAGTTGATCCCGTAGGGCACGTCGACCCCAAGCTCCGTTCATGACATGGACGAGCCACACATTCGGAAAATGGGAAACATCATTTGATACGGCGAATTGAAGCTTCCGCAATAACGCGTCGGCTAAACTCCATGGTGAATACATTTGAACACGCTAGTGAAGTTAGTTCGACAGCGGACGAAAATTTGCATGGTAATTGTCGTCAGAACCCAGCCGCGGCTTGCCGAAGGCCGAACTCTCGCTCGTCGACTCCGTTTCTTTCTCTGAACGTGAGCCGTTATCGTGGATGAAGATGTTTCTTTCACAGTCGTTTCTCTGCAGTACGTAAATTTCAGCGCTCGCGACACCGCACGAATATTCCAGTAAACGAAACTTCTGTTCATGGCGAAGCGGAAAATATCAGTAGGCGTGGAACACCAGTCGCAGTCCGCTCGTGAGGAGCGGCATGCTTGAGTTCAGAAGAGCGGCTCAACCAATGAGCGAAGTGGCGAGAAATCGAATGAAAAATTATCATGGCGGACATTTTGCCCCGGATGACTAAAGGGATTGCATTTACATCCGTGATCGACTAGGAAGCGTGTAGACGTCCCGATCGACCCAATGTCTGAGCTCTTCCCCTGAACAGCGAAGATCAGACACTCGACTCCGACCTGAATTGTGACTCTCCTCCGATCCGCTTCGAAGTGGAGGACACCGCCGCTCGCGGAGCTCCGCATTCTTCTGCGTGCAAGGGTCGAAGCTAGCCTTGCACAACCGCTTTTCCTTCTCTCGCCTCTCTCATGTCGAATCAGTTTTGAAGTTCCGGGAACAGACGAACTACGATCGACAGCTGAACTCAGCCGTCGATCTCCGGAGGCCGGCTGTTGTATCATTTCGAGCGAAGCTCAGTTTCGAGTCACACGATGCAGCACGGCATTCCTGTTGAGCGCGATCAACAAGTCGCCGCAGGCTTGAGATATTTTTCTCCAGTCAGCGTCAATGCTGTGGTGGCCGCTAATTGTTATTGAGATGAGTGACCCTGAGGGTGAATCATGGAAGACGCGGATCCAACGCACGGACATCTTCCGGACTCAGTCAGTCAGATCTCACAGTGAAAGTGTCATGAATTTGCCGTGCCAGAAAAGGAGTGCGTTGACGCTATCACTCCCGTACAGCGAGGAGGTGACGTGGATTTCTTCCGGAGTCTCGCGACGTTCGTCTTCCAGAGAACCCTGCCCTGGCGCTCGAAACGCGAATCGTAATTTTAGCTATAGGCTTCGCATTGGGCAGACTTCATGAGCCGGATTTTCAACTTTATGGAAGGAAACCCCCTGCCCCCTGATCAGAGAAGCGGATATCGCTCCAACAGATCCGCATAAAACCCAGGAATCGGAGGCGATTCCTCCGTTGCGCGGAAAGCGAAACTGCGGCATTCCGGGGAATGGAAAACGCGATGAGTACCTCGGAACAGCTCGAGGAAGTTCGACCAGGAGCGAATCAAACTTTCTGTGAAACTATCTTAAATGTCTATGCCGCTCAAATGTGTGTTCGGGCCTCTCCGGGTCCAATGCTTGGGGGGAAATGGATAATAATTCACTCATTGAGTTTGATTCTGGAAAACCATTTTTCGGGAACTTCTCGTTCAACTTCTAGAAGCGACTCCCGCGGTCGGGCTTGCTCGGCGAGATCCTTGTTGTTAGGAACTCCGACGACAAACTGGACTCTCTGATGTCCAGCTATGCGCCTTCGCTCATGTCACCCCTCGAATTGTCTTCAATCTTCTCAACCAATGGGCGTGTTCGAGCCTCATTTGTGCCTCGTTTCCCAATCTCCAGACCAAGAATTCCTACCTTATGACAAACGTACGGGGAGTTCAAGCAGTTATTCCGTTTTCCCCCCGGATGAACTCTCGGAGTATTGTGGGAGGCCTTATCGAGTACGAGACCGTTTGAGCTCGGTCAACCTCAGCGATGGGTCGCTTGCGAACAGATGCGCTCAGTATATTATACCTGAGTACCTTTCATCCGGAAGGAAACCATTTGGAGCGGGTGGGCGAAGTCGCGGAAGTCGAGTCAAACTTCGAAGGTACCTGCGCTACCGCAGGGTCGTGAACGGGATTTCTCCCGAGAATCGAGCCTAGACCGCATTTTTCTCTATGCGATGCTCCCAAAGAGGCGACCCTCTGCAAAACCTCATCACTAGGGGAAGAGCTCGAGCTCTCCAGCCTTCATCTTTCAGAGCAGCACCAGTGCTCGAGTTCGCTCAAGGAGTCGTGGTGCTGAGTAATCGGTGTCAGAAATCTTGAGGGGGAAATATAAGCCCCGGTTGAGGGTTCCTGATATGCGTCTATTTTCATTCCAGGTTCTCGAAAACCTCAGCTCCGTTGCCATCTCATGCAGAAAGTTAAGGACGTTCTGGACCGCAACCCGTCTTTCCCCTCCCCGCGTGCTGCCTTCTTCGATTCGATGCATGGAAAACCTCTGCAGGATGGATGATGCAGCTGATCGCATGAGCACCCGCGAGCCGGAAGCGGAAGTCTCGAACTGACATGGCGCTTCTCCTTCATTCCAGGACGGAGCGTGGTCGGTTCTCAACTGTTCCAGTGCACCTCTTGCTCGTACACTAGTTTCCGGTCTCACCACCTCAAACGACACAATCGAATACACACCGGAGAGAGACCCTATTCGTGCGATAAGTGTTCCGTAGCGTTCTCTAGAATCGATGCTCTGCAACTCCATCGGAAGACCCATGCTAAACAAAACGCACTCGTGTGTTCGATATGCGGTTTCACGTCACTGACGGAAGACCAATTGAAGTTGCACGATCGGAGCCATCAGAACAAATGCTCGTTCTGTGATCTGGTCGCACCCTCCGTCAAGACGCTTCGACTTCACGAGAGAACTCATCGCGTTTTCACGTGTCGTCACTGCGCGTTCTCATCTGTTTACGAAAGGAGAATAACAGCTCACGAACGATCGGTCCATTCCGGGACGATCCAGCACCTGGAGCCGATAATTTCCACGAAGATGATCGACTCACCGAGATCGAATATTTTGTCGTCCGGGCCCATGCACGAGAACGTTACGATGAACGCGGCGATGATCGGTAACTTCTAATTACCTAATCGAGAGCTCAATCCTTGAAGGTCCAAAAGCGTTCTCCTCTCCGCAGAGCTCGGTCCCGCCGGATCTTTGTATCGTAGCCTCGGTCCCTTATGAGTCCCAAGTCATCGGGTCTATGAGGTCCACAAGGAACGAGTCCTGACATTAGTGAAGACACTTGTATCTCGAAGCGACAAGCTTTATATCATCCGACTTCACGAGACCGTCCGTCATTCGACGCGCCTGCGCAGTCAAGCCCAGTCACGGTCTCAATTCTTATTGGTCATGAGTCATGATTCACAAGGAACTATCGGACGCTTCGACTTCCGCGGGAGCGGACAGCCGCCGTCTCCTCTGTGTGGAGTTTAAAATCTGAAGCTCACCGTAGTAAACGATCCTCCAGTCATTCTCTCAACAGTCACATAATAAATAGATCAGAATACTACCACGTGATACCTACCCGAAGTCTTCCATTACAATATACATCGAAGCACAGCATCGTGCATCTCTGAATGAATAGCAAAATAGGGGGTTCTCTCACTCGTATAATATAATAACTAATAACCTTAGTTCAAATCTTCACCGAGGAATCGATGGTGATCTGCGTGCAGATACTGGGTGTCATACTCAATGTTTGCAGGGATGCTTTCGACATTTCCCTGATGGCCACGGGAGGCCGTCTTTTCGTGAATGGTAAGTTCCTCCAGAAAGCTTCCCTCACTCGTCGCTTACAAACGAAAATTACGAATAGGAAAACCCCGTGGAGACAATTGAGCAGGCCAGCGATAACGTACAGCCGGTGGTAGCCAGTAAGCCACGGAATGAACTCAAAAGTCCAGATTATACCCATAATTAGCGAGATCTTCATGTAGAGGTGGAATCTGCGGAGAGAGAGAGAACTTCGTTAAAAACACGTCATCATCGCTCTATGGGGACGCAATGCGAGGGGAGGCCTACGAGTTGGGAGCGGCACACGTCGGACGGGCAAGCTAAGCAGATCGGGGTCATCGAGAGACCGAACTTACGTTCGTCGGTGTTGAGCACACTGAGAAACGTTTGTCAGGTGCATCATCTTAGCCGTGTACAATGACCAAGCTGTCAGAGCGAAGATGACACCATTGCACGCCAGGATGAGACCTACGGGCATGTTGAAATACAGCACGTACGCTAAGTAGCCGTTTAGCCAACATTTGCCCTCTCCGAAATGAGGTTTGTACCAATCTTCAACCAGATCGCTGAATTGAAGCAAAACTGTGAACGCGGTTACGATGAAGGTCATCGACCACGCGTACATTGAATAAGATGGATATCTGCAAGCGGGAAATTACACTGAATATCTCTTTAGTCAAATAATTAGACAGGGGGAAAACTTCTCCTCATTTTCCGCCACCGTCTCGCATTCAGACACTCTTCACAAATATCCTCTCTATAGTTGTTTTGGAGAGCTATCATGGATTGCTCCTTCATTTGAATTTTCGTGCCGAAGCGGAGCAGCCGCAGCAGAAGCGCGGTCTTTGACTTTAGAGGGAAGAAGTCGATATCTCGAAAGAGTCAACAAAGCCACAAGGCCGGATCTGACTGAGGTATTGCTCACTTGTCTTTTCGGAGCGTCGGATGATTCGATCCGTTCGGGGTGAGGGTGGCGATTGCCTGCCATATATCGTACGCCATAACGTTCGTCCAGAAGAACACGGCAAGGAAAACGCCATGATGAACGATTGATAAGGAGAGACAAATCGAGGGTGAGAGGAGATCTCTGGCGACCAGGTCCATCAGAAGTCCTGAAAGAGAGTCTTTCTCATGAGTATCCCCATCGGGAAATTCAACCGGAAGAACCCGCTCTCTCCCCGAGTGAGTCGGAGCTCGGCGTCAGAATATACGGCGGAAAATCGAGACTCATGTATCGTCGCTGATATCGTGCGACTATCGTTGCCCGTTGTATGGAAGTGATCCGGCTTTCGGCTCAAAATGCGGCTCACCGATATAGACGATGACGAAGCATACGGATAGCGTAATTACGTTCTTCCCGTGCGTTGTTCTCAATTTAGGTGTCGCGCAATAGACGAGAATCACGGCCAGCAGTAATATCATGGACGTGCACATTAGAGCGACAACAATAGGGAAGAACTCCTTTAGCTCGTTCCGGTCTCGTGTGAAGATGCTGTCCGCTGTAAAAAGAAAAGCACCATGATGGACATCGATTTCGATGATGTCATGCGTTCTCGGGATATGCGCGGCTCCGGATGGGCCCTCGAACTTGACCCCAATCTTGCTTGCGGCCAAAGCATGAGAATTAGGAGATTTTTTTTGCTTTTTCTTCCGTGGTGATTCATCTCAATTTTTCTGTTCCGGAGAATTTGTGATGAAGCTCCCTCTCTGGCGAATGACGACATCATGTAGCACCGTAACGAGCTCGATCGCCATCGTCGGGGCGTGATTTCGTCGGGAATAGCCACCGACGGAGCCTCTATAGAACAGGATGCTGGCATGTGCGTAACGTGGAAAACTGAAGGTGCCCGACGATTGAGTCGGACCTGATGGAGAACCGATGCTGTTCCCCTTTCACTGACGTCTCGCGTGACAGTGAGCGACGAGCGCGTTCCTCCAAGAGCTCATCACTTCAATATACGCAGATGCTTCGGTTTGCGGCAGACACTCGAATTCCGAGATTGGCAAGCCCAGTGTACGATCGTACTGGAAAATCGATTCGGATTTTCTGCACGAGCAGGTTGACAACTTCAGAGATGCTCGTCCGGACGAGCTGACCGTCTCCAAGATCCTACACAATCAGGCAGCTTCCCGCGTCTGAGTGAGTGAGACACACAAAGAAACTTCCGTGGCGAACGTATAACCGTGGACTGATAAGCGACGCGAGATACGTGGAGGTGGAGAACCTCGTCTTCTGGGTCACACGCTCTTGTAGGAACTTGCAGACAAACAAGGAATCGAATCGCTAATTTGTTGCTGTTACGTAGAGGGCAGAACATCGCTACGGAGCCCGGAAAGCGGGATGTTCCTCCGAAATTCGATAGAGTCACGAATCTTGAGGTTAAATCAGAAAAATCGGAAATCCATTCACGTCGAGACAGCTCTTCAGCTCCGGGAAACTTACTCGTGATGTTGCTGTAGTACTCGGCCGGCCGCGTACGGTCTGTGTCGTTCGAGAAAAATTCCAATATCCATGAGTGATTTCCGTCTCGGAGCAAATAGAGTAATGGATTGACCGCGTAGAAAGCTTTTCCGGCGAAAACTCCTTCGTATGATGATCTGTTCGTTTCCAAGTGTCGCAACATTGACTCAATCTGAAGACGTTGCTGGTACCGTTCTGAGGGCGAAATAAAGATCGACGCGGTTATCCAATTTGCTCAAATAACATTCTTTATCTCAGGATCTGTGAGGGACAATCATTGATTTGTTGCTGCGGAGCCATACTCACCGATCGACTCGGCCTCCACCGCCGTCGAGGCATTCGTCGATGAGCCTCTAGCCCAACCCATGTAAACGGCATTCAGGAGGAACTCGG
This sequence comes from Galendromus occidentalis, assembly GCF_000255335.2. Lineage (NCBI taxonomy): Eukaryota > Metazoa > Arthropoda > Arachnida > Mesostigmata > Phytoseiidae > Galendromus > Galendromus occidentalis. Next base: position 140,485 of record NW_003805438.1, read on the forward strand.
AGAGCTTCCCGACCTCAGTCGTACTCATCTCGGTCGCCGAGCATTTCAGAGCTAGACTTTGGTTCGCGTTTCCTTCTCCATTTCCTCGCAAGTTGCTCTCAAACTGATCCGTTCCCGCAGACTAACCCATGGCTCGGTGCTACGGGGGTCGAGACTTGATCTGAAAGCTGAGGAAGGTTCTGAGAACGGATCGAAGTTTTGTGACGCCGAGGTCCCAATGAAGGAGGTCACTCCGAGCGGAGTCTCCTCGAGGATTAAGACGACATTACACGTGATAAGTGATGAGTTTCCATGCTTCTTGGCAATCGCTTCCGTTACGATAACAAGCGAACGAGTAAACTGAAGACTGCTATCTCTGTACATCTGTTGGACCGGATGCTCTCATCTATAGGAAGCATTCCACTCCACTTTGAGCAATGCGAGCTAGGAGTGGCATGTGAACGCTTCGAAGAGCGAATCAAATTCTCGTCTATCGTGTTTTCATTCGGAAATTCCAAGCAGGGAATCTTTCTCGCTTTTCTGCCAACAGAATACATGAAAATAGCCATCATTATCGTACAAGCAGCCAGGTACTTCAATCACTAGGGGCTCCTGCAGTGGTGTTGACGGATAGAAGCGGCGGAATAAGCGACAAATTTATCTCGCGATGCTTATCTCTCCGCAGAGCATTTCTCTCTGTTCGTTTTTGATTCTCTCGCGGAACACCTTTGCTTTATCACTTTCTAGATTGCGATGACCAGAGCCACCCTCTGCGAACTTGGATGGAACAAATCCTACTGTTTCAGACTGCGACGAGGAAAAATTCCTCAGCCCCCTCGCCGCTTTCGGCGGAAAAAAGAAACAAAAGTATCTTTCTCTGAGACAATTTCAAATTACGTTGGCGATATCCCGGTCTTCCGACGGAATAGTGGACCATACGAGTCGGGGTATCAATTAGTTTCGGGGACTGGAGAGTGAACGGAAAATTCCATGTTAGACGTTCGTGCACGTTAGACGATTCCGAGATCTCCATCCGACTGTTCATTTCCGTCGGGACCCAAGTTCGAGTTCCGACCGTCCAAAGCATAGGATAGCAGCGAGAGATGAGGACAGCCCATGGGAGTGGGAATTCCGCCTATGATTCAGTTCCACTTCTGACGGCTACGGCCGGATTGTCAGTATCGCCGATCTCAGTAGAATTTAAGAGTTACGCAAAATATTTGCTCGTCCTGCGGAGAACAACTTCGCAGTGAAGACTGACGACTTCTGACGCGAGATCTGAGACTGTTCACACCTCGGTGAACTTCATCCATTCAATGGACGTTTCTTCTGAAGATCGATGTAGCTCGAAGCTGTGCTGTGGTCGGGGCTTCCGACCGGAGTAGACAATATATAAACTTTATAAAGAAGAAACCGAGTGTCGGCGTCTCGCTTCCATGAACATTGTGAGGAGTGTGAAAATATTTCAGTCTGACTTACAGAAAATCTAGAAACTTCGTTCCTGCTCGACTTGCTTCGAAACATCTCGATTTCCTAAGACTTGCTACTCGAGAAGGATGACAGCCGAGTGACATCGAAATTGCTATTCTGGAGCGTCAGGAGCACTAGCAGTCCGATGCGTCTGCGGGGATTCGCCGTAAACAATATTAGGCTGGCCTCGTTCAAGCTCGCCGCAAAATTGCCTTCATAATTTGCTTTCTAGTTCGTTTCATTTCGAACAAGCGATGCGACGAGTCGACCGAGAACTATGCCGAAAATGGGAGAGATGGAGAAGATTCCACAACAAACGAGGAGTTCCACAAGACGACTCCTCTTAATTACTTGCTGAAAACGAGGAAAATCTCAGCTCGAAGGTTCTCACAACATTTCTGAAAACTGCGCAGACCGAAGCAGCGGGCCAACTAATAGACATGGCGTTCGCTCACAGCGAGATTCGTGGACTCGAATATGTTGATTGGAGTTCTCTCTCCCCAGACACCCACAAATTTCCCGCAAGATTGGCATCGCTCTAAACTCTGGGAGTCAGTGAATAGAGTACTCCGAAGGTTCCTTCCGCAGCCGGTGGAGGATCAGCCCGAACCGGATTAACCGATAAGGAGTCGTCGCTCTAATTGCCATCGGATTGCCGATTCTGCGGTTCCGACTGGCCGAACGAGGAAACTCTCGCTGGGAAGTGAAACTTCTGTACATTGAAGCCTTTTATTGTGAGCAGGGTTGACGACGCATGATGTTACTCCCGGACGGGGTTCCCGAACCATGTGAGAATGAGGTGGCAACTCAGCCGACGAAGAGAGATTTATGAGCAACGTGTCTCGGCACAGGACCGTCTCAAGCCTTCCAAGTCTGTTGGCACAGCGCCGTCCGGGCTCGAGAAAGTTCACAATTTTTTTCTAACATTCGGCGCTCAGAGTCGAGTTCCGCGAATGGGGTGCACCACGACCCATGATAAGCTGGAACCCGATTGGCTTTGCGAAGAGAGCGTTGCGCCCTGACTTACCCCGTAAGGATCCGATCAGCTGGGCCAGAATCCGGAGCGGAGGTGGGAACACTCGTTGTATGTATGTATGTCCTCCTTAATGACTGAGAAGATATGTTCGCTGTCCCACTGAATTGTGAATCGAACTAACTGGCCGAGCGGCAACTGAAGAGAATTTTGTTGGCAAACTGTAGAACGCCGCTCTTACTCTCACGATAGCGCCGGAAAAGTGGGGAAGGGTTTCTGGCGTATGCTTCGTCGCACTTCACGACGGCGGCGACGGCAATAACGTCCGCTGCGCGGCTACCGCCATCCGCGGGAGATCCCTCGCTCTGGGGTTTCGTTCGGACGACTTGATGCCAAATAAAATTACTCGGGGCGGGTCTGCCGTCGGAATGGGGAATGGGGAATGTGGAATCCCGAAACAGTCCCGAAATCGTTCGATGACACGCTCGGTATTCGACGTCGTGAGATCGGTCTCTCGGACAATCGACCGGATCAATGGATATTCTCTCGACATGGATGATCTCAGTGATGCGTCCGCGGACGTTTTGCTCGCCTTGCCATAGAATGACTCTCGCGCGGCGAATTCATTACGATGCATCATGGAACGAGGTTACAGGTTACCGAGGTCGATATCAATAGATTCGCGAAACCATCATCACCCAGAAACATGTCTTGATACTGAAACGCACGGAGTTTTTTCGTCTTATGGTCATTTATGAGAGCTTCGCGAGCCTCTCACAGATGTCCCCCGAATGCGGTGCTCACTAGTTCGACGGAGCTCCTCGAAGCGACTCTCTCTGGGCGCAAGAAGCGAATTCAGTTGAGGCGAGATTCCGCGTAAGTCCATTATCGCTGTGCGACGCATCCTCCTTGGCACCTTGGGAACTTCGAAGAATTATCGGGGATCCATTCGACGAGTCCCGACGCGCTGGGAGCGAAGGCGTTAGAATGACTTGGTTTCCCAACAACCGGAGGGTGCGAGCCTCAGACCGATATCATGAGCGTTTATCAGCAGCGTAGTCTCCGTACGAGAAGGTGCCAGAACCGGTCATTCTGTTCTGGAGGAAGACTCTGTTAATCGGCTCCAATGAGACTCGCCGGCGTGAGCTTCCCAGCCATTACACGTGAGGTGGATAATTATCATGTTCAGAACACACCGAAGTCCCCAGAAGTACAACATTATTCAATGATCCCTCGCGCTGAGCCATTCAGTCGCGAGGGGGGAAGGTTTCCATAGTTCCGTCATGGAGTTTTTCCGCTGAATAAAAAAATAGGCCATACCGACGAGATGGTCGGAGAGTTGACGCGCTCAGAAGTCGGTAAATTGAGGGTGAACTTCGCTGCGTAAAACTTGAGAGACAGCTCGGTTCAACGTCAGCTGCCAAGAGAATAATACATATACGTACGTAAGTTGGCTCTGTGGGACTCGTTCGCTGGAGCGATACTTCGGAGAGGTACGATTTCGGTAATTAGCGGGACGTCAGACTGCGTCTCTCGGCATCACCTCAGAATATGAGTGGATAATCAGCTTCACGAGTTTGGACTACGGAGGGGGGCTCAGCGCCAGGAGCGGAGCTGAATGCTGAGTCGAACGGGAAGGGGGAGGAGGCGGTACTCGCAGCGAGGACGTTTTTATTTTATTTGGGGAGGACTCTTCTAATGACTTTTATATAGGGAATAAGTTTATGCTCACTTCATGTTTCAATCAGAGGCAGAACGGCCGGAATATATTTTGTTTCGCAACGTCAGCGCCCTCCGTGTTATCGACGGCAGCGATCGCACTATTGTCGACTTGTTGCTGCAAGGCGAATGGAAGGCCTGGGAAATAAAGCGGTATTGTAGGAACGATGGGGATCGGCGGTGTTGTGAGTCCGGGTTGGGGTTGGCAAGCGAGTTCTGTAGACTTCACCAGCGGCGTGTCCGAGCCGCCTTCCTCTTCTTTCTTGTGCTTGGTGCGGCGGTTTTGGAACCATACCTTAATCTGCGGATTCGGGAAATTCACCATGTGAGACAAATCGAAGAACGAATATGCCTAACGGCAGAACACGAAGTCCGGAGTACTCTACCTGATTCTCTGAGAGATTCAATTGTTGAGCGAGCTGAGTTCGTTCTTTTCCGACGACGTACTGTTTAATCTTGAATACAGATTCGAGCATATCCAGCTGCTCCTTCGTAAACGTCGTCCGCAATCTCTTGGGTCGATCTAGGTCGAGAGCCTTCGGGAAGACGAGCTCCTTCACGTTTCCGTGGGCATCTGCGGGATTTTTAATCAAATGAATTTCCAGCCGATTGAATCACACGTGTCGCTCTTGTCTTTCAAAACTCATTTTGGCGACTCCCCGTGCCACGAGAGGGATTACCCCCACGACCGGTACCCTTAGGCCTACGATATGCTGTCTTTTCGTTCGACGATGACAGTCAATCAGACTGCCAGACACCCGAGCAGCCAGTTAGCTTACTCGCAAGCGTTCATAGAGTCGGATTCGAGGCCTTCGAATCGGTCGTCTCGAGCTGCTCCTAACCCATCTGCTCATAAGTGTCTCATAACGTGAGCCTTCAATAAAATCCATATTTGCATTGGCCTGTCTAATTCCCTGCTATACCTCTCCGCGGAGTCTCTTTTTCGGTAGTTCGCTAGCGCTACTCGGTCTGCTCATCTGAAACCCGACGCCGCCATATGCCAGCCAGTCAGCCCATTTCTGCTGCTAGTCAACTGGCTATCTCAGCTCGCTCGCTCCACAGACACAGGAACTCCCGGCGATGATGTCAACCTCCCTCTCGGGAAGATCTCAACGGAGCTCACTCCGCCATCAATTGGGCTCTTCATCGTCTAATCATGCGTCAGAGAGCCCGAGGAGTTTGGTCATTCTAACTCGGAACACGTTTCTTTGTGCTTCGGAGCCGCGCCCCTGTAGACGAGGAAGGGAAAGATTTCAGGAGGTTGCGAGCCGCGAAGGCGGGAAGGCGTCCTTAGTCAATCCCCTGCTCTGAGAGGAGTTCTCCCGGAGTACTCGCCCTTGTCCCGGATCTCCCCTTCCGAAGTCTTGGAAAGTGACAGAAGAATTATTTTAAGTTTATTCGCTGCCTCTCTGTAGCTGGTAGCACTCCACAATACCGGTCCCGTGAAAACGAAAGCCGGTCGAGAGACCGCTGGCTGTAGCGAGCAAAACAAACGTCGCTCTCTTCATGGCTTACTTCCTACGATCTCTCGTTGGGCGGTGTTTAGTCATGGAGAAGTACTCGTCGTTTATTTTGGCCATTGTTGCATTCTGATCGAGTTGCTCTACAAATAAATTGCCTTCTCAAGTAGCTCGGCTAGATGGCTCTCGACGGTGAACTCCAGCATGAAATCAAAACCCTCACTTAACTTCGGCGCATCTCCAATAATGCTCTCGTAGAGTGAGTCCCCCCCCCCCGTGAATACAACGGTCTCAATGGACGAACGCCGCGTTGCAACGAGGAACCGCATTAGACTCCTCTCATTCGCCTGAACCCCAAGAGAATTTCCTTCAGTGTGCAAGCGGTCACCTCTCCGAGTTCTTGCGTTTGCGGTGTCAACGGAGAAAGCCGGCAACTCCGAGGCTGGATCGAAAGTATGGGCCATTTCGCCATTATTGGTATTACGGCATCCGTTCGAAGAGCCGCGGGAGCCATGGCAGCCGGAACCGGAGGAAGCTTCGGGCGGTCTCGTGTCAACGACAACCTGTTTGCGATATGCAGACGACCCATCAGGCTTTCAAGCTCGGGCTACCCATTGGCCTTCCGAAGGGTGGGCCTTCGCCCGGGAATTCGGAATCCTCTGAGGAAGCTCGCAAGGGAGACATCGTCCAAGTCTCTCCTATAGTCGATGAGAGGAGACGACGCTCACGGCTTCGCGGGGCACGGGCTCATGGCAGGATCTGATCCGATTGAAAACACGCGAGAAAACGGCTTCCTTTTCTCTTCGGAAGTCCCGAAGCGAAGGGCTCGGATTTTGAGAAGGAGGCTCGACAATGAGAGCGGACGCACACCGATGAAGAGGGTCCACCCATTGTCAGCCATCAACAGACAAAGTGACATCATCTCAGAGAGGTGATGTGTATTCGTCCCCGCGCGTCGGTGAACGAGTTCTGTGTGAGTACATGTGCCCGTACGAGTACAATGCCCGATTGTGTCGGCCGAGCATCCAGCCATGATGTGCTGAGAAGCTAATTTGCAGTCTCCAAGGTCGGTCAATTGCGGCAGACATGCTTCGCAGAAGTTGACATTTCGTTTTATTTGGTCCGAGTCGCAAAACCATTTCGTTCATTTGCGGGACGGCGAATCGTTCTGGGCTCTGTAGGCGGCTGCACGAAGAGACCCGAACAGGGCGAAGACGCACCCTGGCTCGTCGTGCAGTATCGAATTCCTCGGATCTTCTTCCGTGAAAAGATCAGCGACTACACCCGTGTGGATTGTGCAAGGTCATCTTCGGAGGCGGGTTTCTGAGAATCACCGTAATTTGTTGCACTTGACATGTTTCAGGAGAAAATCAATTGAAGCTAACAAGATGTCCGAGGAGACAAGTGCAGTGCCTCTTGAAGAATCTTGAAGCATTGAAATTCGGCTTCTTAGAGAATCTCTTGTAACTGCCGAATCTTCTTTACGACTTTCCGTGACGGACAATACTCTCGTCAACTTCGCGGAATTCTCACGCAGCCATTGACGTTTCACATATACGCGAAAAACGCCCGGATAGGCACCGGCTAGGCCTCCAACACTCGCACAGCGCTTTTATCAGAGAAACTCCGAAGCATGCTCGCTCCTTCTACTTGATCCGAACGCCCGGCGGTGAAACCCAAGCCGCGGTTGGAGGCAATTCGAATCTTAGTGTGTTTATCATAACAAAGCTCTAAACGAAATCATCGGCATAATGGTTTGCACGGCGGGATGCCGGATACTTCAGTTTGCTCTCTATATGTACATCGATGAGCCTTCATGAGGGCGACTATTGACCTAAGACTGATGATCAACTTCCTCCAAGATCATGGTACCATGGAAGATTCCGATATCGGTCTTGAATCCGATCTTTCGATTTTTCGGAGCTTACGCGAACATGCCAAATTTTCAACAAGTCGAAATGGACTGATTTCGACCCCCCACGCTCGAGAGATCGGATCTCATCCTAGATTGGCTTTATCGAAGCAGTCCTCGATTTTCGGCACAGACAACGGAATATCAATGGGAAAGATGTCGAAGAAAGCTCTCGATCAACAGCGAATCTTGTCTCAGTCAGAGAATCGGAGTGTGACTTTGATCGACGGACTTCGCAGGTATCCGTGAGTTTCAGACCAAAAGAGCCGAAACGCGTGAAGAAATTCCACTTTCGAAGTACCTACCCGAGCTTCAAGGCGATTTCCTCGGTCTCTGTTTCCTCCATTGAATTCCGAAATTGCTATTCCTTCCGCTTTACGAGCCCGCGAGTACTTTCATAGACGAGAAAACAACAAGAGCGACCGTTCATTGACTCTTCAAAGTTTCTACGAATGTCCGATGGCAACTGTAAACACGTGAGGGAGCACATCGCGGGATATTCATCTGACTCGGATGGATAATAATCTGATTTTCCCGTCAAAAACATGCCGGATGACTCTCGACGGTGGACTGCGAGGCGAAATTTCGGCGATCATACCATTTCAGATCACTGTCTGCACGGTGTTGCATGGACGGAATTTTTCACGGAATCGCGGAAGATCGGCTTACCTGTGATCGTGATGGTTTGTACGTAATCAGGTCGAGCATCGTTGCTATTCCGATCCGTCGTGTCCATATCCAAAACATATGTCCTCGCGGAGAATCTCTCTAATGGCGTCGAGATCTTCCGAGGTCCGTGTTTGAATTCGGCATCTCGAGAGATGCTCCGCCTCCTTGCAACGAGTCCGCCTAGTCTGCTCGGTGCGCGGCTTCATATTTCACTCCAATTTTTGTGTCAGACAGCCAATCGCGGAGGATTTTGTTTTTATTGTTCGAGAGAGTCGCTCTTTTCTCGTGACCAGCAGAGAAATGCTTTCCTGCCAGCGAGAATAATTCTGGAAAAAGTTTGGTTAGCGACATTCTCCTCTCCTTCAAGTTTTCAATCCTGTTCACTTCGATCTCGGTTTGTGCAGCTGGAGAACGTTGCCCGGCGCCGAGTCGAAGAATGGATTTTTCTTTTGGGAGACCCCCGATTTTCCGGATAGAAGAACATTTTCCTTCCTATGATCTGAGCGGGAATAGCCAGAAGTAATCGGTCGCCTTCCGGATCCGCGGGATGAGTACGAATGCTTCCTGAGAGAACATGGGCGTTTCGACTTCAGAACGTTTCCGGCTCATGTCTCTTCCTCGATTCTTCTCCGAATCGACCTCACGTCATATCCGACTTTCCGCATTGCCTGTAGCTTGACGAAAGCAATAAAGCTCGCGTGAGGTACACGATGGAAGAGAAGATGTCACTCCATTAAAACTGGCCCGCTCAAATCTCAATCCCTAGAACCCGTGACTGATCGCTCAATTATATTTTGACTCGGAACCATTCCGTTTGAGACGTCAACCTGAAACCGACTGTGGAACAGTTACGAAGGCACTTCCCGAATCCTCTTTTCCCGTATAAACGAGTTTGGAAGAGCTTTAGCTCGTAATCGACACCGTTCCCTATCTCCAGTACCCCGCGGTCCCCTCCGGGAAGCGACGCGGCTCCGATAAATCGCTTCCCGAGAACGTTATGACGTGACCCTTCCCGAACTCCCAACTGACGAGCGGAGGAATCCGAGGAGCGGTTCGACGTACCGAACACGGAAAATTCGCTTGTTCTGCATAATCGGCTCAAGCCCCACGTGCTTGACGGTGAGGAAAATTCGACATTTTCGTGATCCTCCACCGCCAGTCAGCCGTGAATCCGAGCTGTATGGGCATAGAGACCGAATCAGCCTTCTTTTATGTAACTTTCTGTTTTGTCAAATTTCGTTCCGACTACCCGAAGGATGGCTTCGGGAACTTTTCGAGCACGATGTCAAACTAGGTACCGGCTTGCCATGGAACTCTTTGACGACTCCGAAACGCTCAGCGTGATTTTATTCCGAAAATCGACCTGATCAAGAGTCAGGAGTGCCTCGAATTCGTGGTTTTTAAACGACTTTGGATCACCATAGACGAAGTCGGTCTCCTTGACATCGATGATATGGGTCTTGAGCAGAAAGGATTGACACCATCCGGAACTTCAATCGAAACACTCTTCGCGGAATCGTCTATGCTGCCTGCGAAAAAAATATGATGATTTTTTCCGCGTATCATTCCTTCCCGTCAGCGGACGAGGAATGGTGTCTACGATGTTCCACAGAGACGCAGCGAGCTCCGGTTTTTTTAATACATACCTCGGGAAGTGATGACAAGACGACCGTTCTCCCCCGTACAGAGTTCATCATCTTCGTTGACTACCCTCAGTGCAGAGATAGGCCGCCGGTCGGCGACCGCGATCGGAGATTTAGTGACCGGCAGTCTCGTGACCGCCGCAGTGGGCGTCGGCGCGTCATCTCGTCGCTTGAAAACGCTGCTGTCGGTGGTCTTGTTGCGGGGCATCTTCCCCATTATCAAATTATTCAAGTCTTTGACCGACGTGATGGAAACAGCGCGTTTCATTCGACTCCATCGATCCATGAGGAGCTCGCTCTCCTGCTCGGAAATCGGCGACTTCTTCTGATTGAGAGATTTTGGCACAGGATTAGCTTCCTCACTTTCAAGTAGGGTAAGAGAGGAAGATCGTATAGAAAAAACAATGTATTTTGGAGAAGGGTCAGCAGTCAGGGAAGCTCAACGAGGATGGGAAATTACTGGAACATGAGCGCGAGAGGAAAGAGAGAGAGAGTGGGGGAAAGGGTCCGCGCATCTTCGGTATTCATTCGGGACACACTCGTGTAGATGAATAAATCGCTCGTTGCAAATAGTGATGTCAAAGAACACACCAATCAACACCGTATGTGACCGACTTCCCGGGACTGATGTCAGACTCGATGCACTCCCTGAAGTTCGGATCGAGAGCGCTTTTTCTAAAACACCGATTCCCCTTTCTAAGGCAAAGTTTGTTCCAGCGGAATTTTGTGAGGTCGAGGAAGCTCTGAACTTCTCGAATGTTGGAGAATATTCCGCGAATTCTGAATTCATTCCGCGTCGATCAATTGCGGCTCCAAAAATCCTCATTGACAGTATTATTCAGAAACTCACCAAATCTTCAGGATCGCCCTCGAGGTCATCAACTGAAATTCTACCGGAAGTCTCGGGCGAGATCAGAAATCGTGTTGCGTTTTTCTGGTGATTGCGGTGATGAAACCAAGCCCAAACCGTCTCTATGCGGAGGTGCAGCGCACTTACAGCTGCAGGTTCGCTTAGGTAGTGACTGTCGCTCACCAAAGAGCCCGGGAGAGCATTCCGCTGTCGTGGAATCGGAGGGAGCCTCGGATACTTGGCAGGCAAGGCGTTTCCAGCTTCCAACTGAAAAAAGGAAGAGGCAGAGAAGAGGAACCGTGAGAATCGTATACGCCGGAAAAAGTCTCTACAACCGCCCGCGGTCCGGTGATATCTTCGGTGATCCACATCCCAGTTCCGAGCATTCGAGAATCGATACCGAACTTGAGCGTTGTGCGGCTTAACCAGACGGAAGCCGAACTCTTCGTTCTCATATGTTTTCTACAAGGATCATCGACGGAGACGCCGAAGAGGACTTTTGTCGAGAAGTTCATCCATCCGAGGGCCGAAAGCTCGAGTCTCCCGGATGAAAAGACATCGCGTGTCACTTCAGAGGCTCTTCCAACGTCTCACGTGATGGCGGTACTCAGATTGACGCTCGGACTACCTTATTCAGCTTGCAAGTAGTCACAGGCAGAGGCCAAATCGAAGGCGGACGTCCGCTCTTCCGCAGCGACCTTGCCAAAGTGACTCGCTTATTCGATCGTGAGTTCAATCGGAAGCGACTTCATTCGTGATCGGTCTCGGCCACGAATCCGGCCTACAATCGTAAGCGGTGCCGACACTTTCTATTTTTGAATTCACACGATATTTTCAGGTATGGCGCAATATGTAAGATATCAATTGCCCAGGAGTGCGCAGCGAACTACATAGAGTAAAGTCGCGAAAATAGAGCAGAAAATCACCTCGAGAGGAGCGGAAAGTGTTTTTTGTTATACATGCGGAGCTTCCACGTGTAGTACGAGAATTCGTTGCGACAGGCAGGAAAGGTGCACATCTGGATCATAGACTATCGAAGGAAAGAAACACAACTCATGGACAGCTCAACAGAAGGTGGATGCGAATATCGTTTGTGCCTGAGGTTGAAAGAGAAGAGATCCTATTAGACAAGTGCTTGAAGTTGCCTGAATCATGGTTCTCCGCTTCCGCAGAGAGAGAGAGTGGATTACGATGCATCGACGGAAGGAATAAAAAGGACGATCTGAGAGAACTCCTAATATGCATCACGTACGTTATCAGCCGACTTGCGCAACAGCCAGCGACAAGCCCCGGGTCCTAGTCTGCGTACGGGATAATTTTCACTATGATTGGTTATTCGATATTTTTAAGATTCGCATTCAACTCAGGAAGGGATGGCTTTCTTCGGTCAAAAAGATTCGCATCCGATATCCTGATTGATGACGGAGCTCTCGAGCTCCGTCTCTCAATTTATGGGGGTGGGGAAAGGATTCAAGAAGGCGACTTCATTCGTGATCGGTCTCGGCCACGAATCCGGAGAAGGGGAATTCCCCGGGCGGTGACATGGGGACTGGTGACTTCAAGATTCCGGGAACTCTTTCTCTCCAGGGTAAAAGCCAGTTGACAACTCACATTCGCGTTCATTTTGTTGGCTTCGCCGAGCCTTCTGATCAGAATTCCGATGATGACGAACATCATGAACAAGGCTAGACCACAAATTATGATGGCCACTAACATTCCCATGAAATTCCTTGCTGAGAGGGTAGGAGATTTAGTCATGATTCATGATGACGGGCTTGAAGCCAATCAGCGAGTGATTCGAATGAATTCCGATTCCTTCGTGAGAGCACTGGCCAGCGAAGGTACTCTGAGATCTAGAAATTTATGGCATCGCTCACAGTAGTATTTCATCTGGCGCTCAAGTTCACTCGGTGTGGTGATGAAAGTTAGAACGGCACCGTCGAGATCTGTCAGGTTGAAGCGATTCTCTCGCGCCGAATTCATCAGCTCGTCCCGAACAGATAAAAGCATGGGTCTATCATATTCGATATCCTCTGTCGTCGTGGGCGTGAGGACAAAGTCGAACCGGATGCTCCCTGGAGAAGAAGAGTCGCAGATGAGATCAGGGGTTCAGCTCATACCTCACTCCAAGGAGAATGGAGACTGGACTCTCGGAGGAGACGGATCGATAATGGATATTTTCGACGATTCATTAGTACCTTCGTAAACCTTTGCGTTCGTGATACACTCTGTTGGAATCCGGAATCTCTTGGCAATTTGAGCAATTAGATGTTTTTTGAATTTATCCTCGTGATCGGCCACTTTCGAATCGTAGTTCGCGTCGAAACGGAGACGCGTATAGACTGGAAGAAAAGTTTTCCTCCCCCCTTACTAATTCCTCAGGGAATCACTGGCATAATCGCGCATGGTAATCGGTATGGGGGATTGCCACCGACTCTAACAGTTTGCCGCCCCAGATAGGAGTCAGAAATTCGAACTCACTCGGCTCGTCACGAGCTTTGGTTGCGTCCGGTGTCATTCCTGTAGTACTTTCGGGCGTCTGGGATGGCGAGTTGTCCTCGATGCTACTCTTCTCATCCATGATAGTTGACGAGGTCGCGGCGGCTTCCTCGCTGGGTTCTGAGGCGGCATCAGGTGACGATATACCTGTAGAGGCCTCGGGATTCTCAGCCGGTAAAGACTCCGCAGATGGTTCGCTCGACGATTCCAGAGGAGCCTCAGGCGCTTCCGAGCCAACTTCCGCGTTCGATTCTGGGGGCGTCCCTTGCGGTGCTTCTGTCGGGTCGTCAGCAGGGGACGAATCCGACTCGCTAGGAGCTTCCGAAGCTGTTTCGCTGGAAACTTCGGCCGTCGTCTCGCTGGACCCTTCGGGCAGGGCTTCACTCGAAACTTCCGTCGTAGACTCACTCGAAACTTCTCCTGTCGTGGCCTCAGATGAGGCTTCAGCTGTTGCCTCGCTTGACGCTTCGGGAACGGATGTCGTCTCTGCCGGCGTCTCCGGCGCTGCCTCGCTTGACGGCTCCGCTGAGGCCTCGCTGGACACCTCAGGAGCGGCTTCCGACGCCGCATCGCTGGAAGCTTCGGACGTAGCCTCAGCCTCAGTTGAAGCCTCGGATGCGGCCTCAGTGGAAGCCTCGGACGCCGCATCGCTGGAAGCTTCGGACGCGGCCTCAGTAGAGGCCTCGGCCGCCGCACCGTTGGACGCTTCGGACGCGGCCTCAGTAGAGGCCTCGGCCGCCGCATCGCTGGACGCTTCGGACGCGGCCTCAGTAGAGGCCTCGGCCGCCGCATCGCTGGACGCTTCGGACGCGGCCTCAGTAGAGGCCTCGGCCGCCGCATCGCTGGAAGCTTCGGATGCGGCCTCAGTGGAAGCCTCGGCCGCAGCCTCAGTGGGAGTCTCGGACGCCGCCTCGCTGGAAGCTTCGGATACCGCTTCGCTCGCAGCTTCAGAAGGTGCTCCGCTCGAAATGTCGGGGCTCGACTCGCTCGACGTTACCGGAGCGCTCCCGCCCTCACTAGTCGGACTTGCATCAGCGGGGGCATCTGAACTCACTTCGCTCGCTGCTTCAGGAGTTGCTTCGCTCGACGTTGGTCCGTCGGCCTCGCTCGGAGATCCTGACGTCGAAGCTACATCGGTCGTCTCAATGCTGGAAGAAGCCTCTGATACGTCTGATGGAGACGACCCAGCTTCAGAAGTCGTTTCCGGCTGCGTCGGATCGGAAGATGGGACCGCATCGGTCGTCGCGGACGCATCTGCAGAAGGTGTCGCAGACGATTCGGCCGGGACTGTGCTGCTCTCTGAAGTTGTTTCTACAAGTGCAAAATTTTCGAGATTCAATTATTCATTCAGAAATCGATTCTGTTCAGTCAGAGCAAGAAGGCCTGGAGTTTTGCCGCGGAATGCCGTCGATGCTCGTCCTTCAGCTATGAGCAAGCCTCGCAAGGGTACGTAAGAAGTCGAATCAAATCCCGACAATCGGAAGTCTAACTCTGATATGCAGTGATAAGGCACTAAAAGGCGCCTGCCGATATGGATCTGAACTACTCATCGGTCGACCTTGGTCGCACGTTAGCGCGATGGTCATAGCGTATGATGTGCTCGATACTATGCTCCGAGAATTCCTTCCTCTACGGTAGAGCGTATTCGCTTCCACGTATGAAAAAGAGCTCACCTTCTGCTTGTCTTCTTCGTCTAGGAATAGCAGGGAGTTGTCCGGAATCCTCGGGGTTCCCGAGCGGCATGACGAAATTTTCTGATCGGGAGAGAATTCAATTGATCTCCCTAAGTACTTCTTAGATTCGAATTCGGCGTCTAGAGCTTCACTCTTGAGCTTTGATCCTGACCGTACCCGATTCGGTTGATATTCCACTGGTTGAATACCGAGGGGAAGATCGTTGACTCCAGTCATCGGATCGTCTCGCCGCGTCGCTTGTGCGAACGATCATCATTTTCTCGATTCGTGAGCTCTGGTTTGTGAGTCTCCCGATGATAGTGATAACATCCGGAGATCTGGAAATTTTCGAGCGAATTAAAATCTGGTGATTGAATGAACGGCTTTTCGAGCAGTGCGACCGCGGTCTGATTAGGGAGCTTTCCCGGGAATAGGCGTTTGGAGCTCCCCTACGCAGTTGATCGATGATTTCTTCGTGGCTCGAGGCAGTCGTCTTTAGAATCTTTCATCTCAATACTCTCCTCGGATCGAATCCAAAATTGGTAACATGTGTTGAATCATACCAATCAGAAAAACACCATTCCATGTCAAGGCTATCGGGTGCATGCTCGTCGATAAGCTCTCGGCACGCCATACCTTGTCCTAGTTTCGATGTCGGCGGCATCGTCCCCTTCCGAGCTCGGGAAATTTTCACCTGCGGATCGTGACAGGACGTCCCTCTGTGCGTAGGGGTCATTCACTTCAAGTTTTGTTTCGTTGCACTGTCCACCGTGATGGAGCCTCATCTGGTACGGATGTATTCCGAAAGAATAATCCGCAGCAAACAAAACGATGGAAACTGCGATACTTTTCGACATTTCCCGAGCGATGACCCCAAGCAGTCAGAAAGAGAATAGCTATCTGATTGACTCAGAACTTGACCCAACAAATTGAGCCTATGAAGCACTCCAATTAAGCACGGATTCGCAGATGAGGGGCGGGGAGTTGAAACCAGAGGCAGGGAACGAAAGAGTGTCTCTGCTGGAAAAAGAGGAGTATTAGGAAAAATGGTTTGAGATCATTCTCGAGAAGATGAGATTCGCGAGAAAAAAAACGAACAGGTGTCACCGATATTCCGACGTCGCATTCCTCGGATATCCACCAGATATTTTGTCACCATCGCTCTCTTGGGGAGGGTAATGTTCGAAACTGGAACTCACCGTGGGCGTTGCTCAGCTCGAGTTCTCCATGGTCTCGTTGCTTGGATCACAAAGCTCGAGGAATTTCAGGACCTCGTTCAGGAGGAATTGGTGGCGAGGGCTGCCTACGGGAGGGTGTGACGGAACGCCGCCTGCTTGGCGATCCGAAGTCGAGAGTATGTCCTTCACGCATACTGTCACATTCAAATTTCAATAGCTTCCGCAGAAGGGAGCACGTTCTCATTCCCCACACCCCGGCTGAGCTCTAACGACGAGTGGGGGGGGCAGAACTGTCGGAGAAATCAACTTCATTCCCGAGAATTCTGAGTGAGATAAAATCGGGAATGCGGCAATTCTGACGCCTCGAACCGATCTCTGAAACGTGGTCGGCTCTTTTCATTCGCTGAGGGCATGCGCCTGGTCCGTCGGCGGAGTCGACGTGTCACCGTATGCTAAGAAATGAAGTTTTCCGAGGGAAAGTGTGCAGGCGATCGATACGCCGAGGAAACTCTCAAGGCCTCCGATGGAAATAACCTTCTGGGATGACATTTTCAGCTCGAGTAAGCGAAGATGTCCCATCTCTACGATTCTATGTAGGTACCTCTCGGATCCGACGTGTGTGTTGATCGACTCGAGACCGTCGTCAGACCCTCTTGTGAATATCCTTGACCCGCTCCTCGCAGCTCCCTCGGATGGCTTCTCGCATTCTATACATCGACGATATTCGGCGACGAAATGTGCCGCTCGTTTCACGAGAGCTCGTCAGATCTATAGAGCCTTACCGTACAGGGGCAATGGAACCAGGGTACTCGGCAGCTCCGCGCGACCATATAAAGCTTCATCGAGAGGCTCGGAGGGAATTCTGGCCGGTAGGATTTATCTGATCTAATCAGGAAATTATTTTCCTACGGAGTCGCTGAGAGTCTCCGGGGCATAATCATGGTCTAGATTCTCTATTATTCCAGACCAGACATCTCCAGGCTATTCATCTATGACACGACTCTTTCCCACATAAAACAATAGGTATCGCGTCACGCCGTTTCCAATCTCGCCGTACAGGATCGCACACTGCTGTGCTGACGACGGGCACCGGTTGCACGGGGACCTCAACGGGAGCATTCGCTGAGGCTCTTTTCAGAGCACCGCTGTTCCTTCGTCGAGCCACCCAGCTGGAAGCGATCTCCGGCTCCCGATTCTTTCTCTGAGACGTGCCCTGAGGTAAATCGGGGGATTCCGGCAGACGAGTTCAAGACCGGTGGACTTAATCATTCGATCGTTCGTTAAGAAAATGCTCCGTTGGACTTTCAATCGTTTCACGATGGATCATCGTCCCATGTCTTCGTGAAAAGACCGCCTCCTGAAAAATATCGCTTCGACTGGTCGCTCCTGGTGCGGCGGCCGCGGAGCGCCGATCGACTGTCGCCGTCCCGTTTTCTCATCTCAAAGTCGGGAACTAATTTCTTTCTTGGACACAACCTTCAGTGACGAGTACTCATGATGATCTTGGCAGAGACTATTGACATCCTGCCCGACCGCTGGCGCTGTCGAAAACTACCTTCTCATTTTACCTAATCACCCTTGTCAACTCCCATCGATCTGATTGATATCGACGAGTCTTGCAATTAATCGACTCGAATCGTGACTCATGACGCTTGAGCTCAATCATCAGGGGGGCAGGTACGCTGTATTTGTCCGACAAATTCCCGCTTGCCGATTACGCTCAGAAAAATCCGCTCATCAAAGCGTCGTAGTTTGAAGGACGAGAACTCGTGGCAGCCATTGCTACCCTGCCTAGTGATGGAAGTGAAAGGCTTCACATCGAGGAAGGGAGCATACGGCAGAACAATACCTAATCTTTAGACGATGAAGTCACATTGTAGATCCTGATGTTTCCATGTTTCAGCAGCTTCGGCTCGCACGAAGCGGCAATGCCGAAATCTTATCTGATCGCGCAAATTAAGTCGATTCCGCCGATAATTCGGGATTCACTTACTACCTGCTCGCTCTATCATCGCGGAATCTGCGCATGGTGAGCCGCTCATGATCGCTTTCCGCAGGACTTACAAGCAGGATGGGATGAACCAAAGGTGAAACGTCTCCGCGCTCCGCATGATCAGGGCATCAGTGTGATACTCTTGGCCTTCTGTGGGATGATGCGCGAGCTTTCTGAGATCGCGCAGCCGACAAGACGTTTCCACGGAGTGCGTTTTAAAAAGCCCGCCAACAGATATGGTCGGCTGGCGGCGCTCACATGTTTATCCAGAGCGCTTGTTTTCGCGGAGCTTCTCTGCTTTTCCGGGTCGCAGTTCAAGAAGAGGATTCCGGCGACTCGTGAAACACCTTGGAACTCCTCCCCGGACTTGGGAGCCGAGTCGACGCACAGCTCTTCCCCGCCGACAAACTCATCCCTCGAGGTAGGAGCTCGACAGTGTAGAGAAATCGTGGCCACCCAGTCGTTTCGAACGATTAGAAGAGGAGTCGAGATGAGCATCGATGCCGGAGGGAAGCAATCTGATGATGAAGATTAGCAATCCAAATAATTTCAAGCATTGGGCGAAGGCGAGAGGGAGCTGTCGAGAGCGGTAGTTCCGGACCCGATCACAACTCTCCAGCTCCAGCGTGAGCTACTCGAATCTTTTATCATCGTGTATGATCGTAAGCGGATTGTATTTCTTTCCCGCCTTCTTTTCTACGAACCCTGTCCCTTCTCGTTCCATCCGCGCTACATAGCGAATCCTTTGAGCGATGTGGGGTCGAAAGTTCATCAATCCTAATTTCTTTGCAGTCCACTGGAAAATGGCATCCGGATCGGCCGTGAAACCGAAGGCAGACAAACTAGTACGCTACGATCCGTCCGAGTATGAGCTCCGGAAGCGTCTGCCTGCTCAGATGCCCCGATCCCCGGACCACGTTTACATTAATATGAGAACTGATTTCCAATATCAGATGTTGAGAGCGAAAGAGATCCTTTTCAAAGGCTCAAATGAAGTGCACATCCACGGATTAGGAGCGGCGATCAATCGCGCGATCAACATCGCCTTACAGGTACGGGCCTCGTTATTGAGTAGCGAGCTCCCATTCGAAATGATTGCGAGTCTTCCTCGGGTATTATTCTTCCTCTGCTCGGGACTGACGAATTTTTCTCCTTTAGATCCGGGAGCACTTCGGCAAGGCATACGAAGTAGACACCCAAACCAACACTATTCAAGTGGTTGACGATTTCGAACCTCGTGAAGAACACATAGAGCCGCAATCGCAGACTAGAAACGTCTCGACGATACATATCAGAGTTTTCAAGAAAGACTAGGAAATCATCGTCGAGATCCTGTACATAATCCTGTACAGTATATTCTATATATGAGCGTTTTTCTTGTACAAGGAATGTGGTTTTGATTCTATTTCCTGTTCCCGTTGGATCATACCTATAGGATTCGGAAATCAGAGAAAATCGGTAGCTTGCCTACGATCAGGATCCGTGCCGAGGTGCAAAGACAATCGAGCTCGAGTGATGTTTTGGAGATTCGCTTCCGGGAGAATTATTCGCAGTACCGGAGTTTTTGATATCCCTCCCGAGCAAAGGGGTGGAAACGAGAAGATTCGTGCATTCGTCTGCCAGATCAAACGTGAAGTCCCGGAAAAGGGACTTCCCGCTCGAAAGAAGTCGACGCCGGGGATCGGCGGGCGTGAAAAACGAATACGATCGAGCGATTTCATGAGAGCCGTATTCCAGCAAAAAAGATGGAAGCAGTTCCGCTTTAAAGAGCAAGCTTATGAGATATATGGTATGAGTTGGAAAAAAAACAGCGGTCGAATGCCACGGTTCGGGCCTTATGCCGCGTTCTATAAGAATGATTGACACTCCGATTTCACTCGGAAGTTGTGAATTTCGTGACCACCTTGCCTCTGAGAATCACAATTTCAACTTGTTCCGAACTCCTGGTCGTGAGCCAGGCCCTGAACTCCGAAGCTCATCATCGGCAGAACGTCGCAGGACAATGCCGTCTGTTCCAGCAATCTTCCATTAGTGGCCGTTTATCGCTACGGCGGGGGCTTCTCCGTGCAACTCATGTCGATCACATAGGCTGAGGGACGACGGAAAGCAGGCCATGGCTCCCCCAAACGTTTTCGGTCGCAGAATCGAAG
This sequence comes from Galendromus occidentalis, assembly GCF_000255335.2. Lineage (NCBI taxonomy): Eukaryota > Metazoa > Arthropoda > Arachnida > Mesostigmata > Phytoseiidae > Galendromus > Galendromus occidentalis. Next base: position 160,653 of record NW_003805438.1, read on the forward strand.
CATAGGCTCTGAGGAGGCGCGTCATCATTATGAACCCTTTCCCCTAAATCCTGAAATTCGGGGTCCCCTCCTCTCGTGGAGAAACTGTAGTGCGCGCCTGGTCCGGGCATCCTCCTTGACTTGGAGATTCGGTTCGACTGCATTAGAATCGAATCAGACTCCCAGAAAGCGAGCACAAAGCAGTCCTGCTCGTGACGCGGAATGTGAGCTCTGATCGTTAGTGGGGACGCAATCGATCGCGACGCACGTTATCGCGCGACTCAGTCCGACAGACTCGTCAGGGACATAGTATTCCCGAGACAGAGACATCGCGATGACGAGCATTAAAATTGACGACAGATAGGAATTTATTCAGCGTCGATTTCAAACATAAGTTCGTCAAGCTTTTCGAGAGATCTCTCTCCTCTGTACAGGGAATATTTGGTCTCTGATTCACACAGCGTCGTCCTTAGTGACAGAGTACGGTTCCGCAACGGGGATTTCTTCGCAGGCCGTGATCTTGACTTCTTTGATTGGTCTGTCGTTGGCTCCAGTGGGATTATTCTCGATTATCCGGATGACATCCATGCCAGCGACAATCTTACCGAATACCACATGGCGACCATCGAGCCAGGGAGTTTTCTTCACCGTGATGAAGAATTGAGATCCGTTGGTGTCCTTTCCGGCGTTGGCCATCGACAACCAGCCGGCGCCGTAGTGCTTGAGCTTGAAGTTCTCGTCAGCGAATCGCTCACCGTAGATAGAGCTGCAATCGAGATCATGGAAGTGATTAGGCACCCCCAATTCCGGCAGAAAATCGTCTGATCGGATCTTGTAGCCGCCGATGTCGAACAAGTTCGATCGAGGAAAGATTCGACTTACGCTCCACCGGTGCCGTCTCCTCGGGTGTAATCACCACCTTGCAGCATGAATTGCTTGATCACACGATGGAAGATGCTCCCAACATAGCCGTTCAGAGGAGCGGTCTCGCTGGTTCGCTTGGCGAGGCACAGCTGTCGGAAGTTCTCGACCGTTTTGGGAACTGTACCTCCGAAAAGTCCCACGTCGAAGGCGCCGATGTGCTTTCCGTCGATGGAAATGGCCATGCGAACCTGCACAGGGGAGAGAAAAAAATTCAGAGAGCCGTGCATGCAGCCGCAGGTCAGGGAACTCGCGATGGGCACCGAGTGTAGAGGAGTGACACGTCGAACCAGAGGCCATCCAATCAGTCCGAAACAATCCAATCCGGAATTTCAGAATTGAAACAGCGGTCTTCCCCAGGGCTTCTGCGAAACTTCGAGCAATCGCTAGGAGCCCGGATGAGGTCTCCGCAATATTTCGAGCCGGAGCTCCAATGGAATTTCGCGTGCAAATTATGAGCGTCATAACCGAGAATAAGTTTCTCGGAAAGTTTTTGGAGACGCACCTGATTGGTAACTTTCGGTCCCAGTCCCGTGTCCGCGAGGGACACCGCGAACAGCGATGGCAGAAGCGCTAGAAGTCTCATCTCGAGGCGTTTTGACCACGGTAAGAAAGCTCTTGCGGCTTATGCTTCCACCCGTGAGCGTATATATAGGCGGTCGGTGGAACCGGCGTAATGCTGCTGTTTGTGGTACCACGTCAGTTCTCTCACCCAGCACAAAGATTTATCCTCGGGCCACGCTGATTGGACGTCGCTCCTCTACTGGAGGGATCGAGGAGGGCGCGCGAGTTTTCGAATCCACGGCGCCAAAATATCGCGGAGCACTCGGCCCGCTCGCATCGGGCATCACACATGAGAACGATTTCGGCCCGAGCTCAGCCAGACCGGCGGCTTGAAAACTTCGGCTCCGAATCGGAGGATCAACCTAATTCCTTCAGTGTAGTCCCAGCCTATATCCCCCAAGTAATGATTCTCGATATTTCCCGACAAGATCTCCGCAAAAAATCGTTTTGGTGCACATGAGCCGCAGGAGGAGTTCAGTGACCGAGGTCTCCGAAATGGAGGTGAATGCCCTCGGCATTAATTTTGTTTCGGAAGTTTGTTGTAAAAGGCCGGCCGAGAACTCGAACAGAATGTACACGGTCACAGAATACTGTCATGCAGCTGGGCTTGATCATGAGGTGAAATGATTTAAGGATTGAGTTTTTTCCTCGGAGTGTCAGTCACGACGGAGCGCAGCATCGAATCCCAGATCGAACCCACTCGTTCCACTATGAGTTGTCGGCTTCGGAAGACATTTTAACCTTATTCGCTCGGCTCCTGATCGAATTCGTCTCGAGAAAAGACGATCGCTGACGGGCTCGATCGTGCTGAACAAGCAGCGACCCTCGAATCATGGTCGCATCATGTTTCCGAATCATGAGTAGGTTCGCTGAGCAGCGATTCCGAGAGAATGGGCTCTGCTCTGCATAAAAGGCGGCTCCGGCCACATTCACGAGACTCCGACGCATGGAAAGCGGGGGAAAAATTGCGCGTCTGACGCGCGAGTTTAAAATCGATGATGAAGAAAATATTCTCGAAGTACGAAACAGCTAGGGCTCGCTTTTATTTGCAACACACCGAAAACACTGAGCTCATGCTAGGGGTCCATATTTCCTATACCGCTCTCTTGCGCCCCTATCTAGGTCATAACCAGGATCGTGATGCTTGAAGGCGAGTGCTCTGTGGACGACTTTCGCGAGTAGCGCGAGCTTGTGCTTCTCATTGATTCGCATCTCTTCTTTCGTAGCCTTCGATCTCAGGCGGCCTTGATGAAGACAAGCCAACTGTAAAGCAAGAACATTTCGTACTAATGACCCAAGCCCCGCAGGTTTTTTATCCCAATATACACGGATGACGATGTCTGAATGAGCCGGGCGGGCGCCAGGTAGGAACGGTGTGACTCTCACCTTGTGTACCCGCGCCCAATATTCCTCGGTTTCCGGGCTTAATTCGTGTGGGTCAAGAGGGCGTCCAAGGTGCATCTCCCACAGCCACTGGGGATAGTCTTCGTCAGCGCCGAGCTTCACATCCTCTCCGGTTTGCTTGATGTTCGAGCCGCAGCAGTACGTGGCCAATTTCACGGGATCCGTCTCGACGGGATGTTTGATCCTCTGACTCTGCATGGAGGGGGCACCCACGGCTGTTTTACCCGGGCGAACCTGTGCGTAGCCCCGGAGGCTGATTGCAGCGCGGCGAAGCATCCTGGAAACGGAAGCGAAAAGGGAATGAGATTTCCCCTGGAGACCGAAATCGTCATCCTATGCTTGAACGGTGGACATATGGAGGAAACGTTTTATCCTGTGCATCGAGCAATATCGAGGTTTATTTTTTACACCAGATGTCTTGTCTGAAGTCTACATCATACATTAGGTAGTTTCGTCAATTTACACAACACCCCCACTCTCTTCTAGGCTGCCGCACGTGAGTGCCACAGTTTTGTAAATGTCTAGGGCTTCGCCTTCACCGATGCCGTAACCCAATTTAAGACCATGAGGATTCGAAGGCGTGACGCAGTCGTCGCCAACTTCCTTTCGTAGAGCCTTGTCCACATCGACTGCACTGAAAAACGCTACCCCGTAAGGGAGATCTCGCATGCCCACGCTAGACGCAAAATACGCTCTCACGTGAAGATTCGTGATATGTAGAGCGAGCGCCGCTCGGTACCGGTGTTCGGATCGAACCATGAAGCGAACTTCGTCATGTATCGTCACCACGAGTCGACCGTCGATCCGAAACTTGTCGAACAGGTACCGCATCGATAAGAGCATCAAATGCAAATAATCGACAGCGGAACTTTGGACGATCCAGTTCACCCGTGACATCATGTATTGCGTATCCACAACCGCGGGTTCCAGGGCTCTTGAGATCCTCGAACGGAGGAAAGGCGTTCTGGGCTCGGCGCTGCTGGCGTGTGCCTCCAATTTGTTGAACATGTGCGATTCCGTTCCACCGTGCCATTTTCCACCCCGCCGGTAGCCTTTCGTTTCGCTGAACATGCATCGTGCGAGTTTCTTGGCGGAAGCCTCATCCAGAGCCGGGTCGAAGTCCTTGAGTGAACGAGCCGCGAATTTCTGGCCAGCTCCGTACAGTCTGGCGTAATTGAGAATCTTCGCCTGATCTCGAGTACAGTGCGCCGTCGCAGCCGTACGAGAATGCATATCCGTCCCGTCGGACTTCTTACCCTGCAACGTCATCCAACCGAATGCGGTGTTCCCGTGAATTCCCCCGAAAGACGCGTCTCCGATAAGAGACGCTATCCAGAGCTCCTCGGAGTCGACGTCGGCACCGACAAAATGGTAGCCCTCGGGAGCTCGCACCATGGCTTTGAATTCGGAGCCTATTCTGTCCGTTTTGGCGTTACTGGCGGTCAGCCAAGTTTTTTCCACCGCGCGTCGACTCACGGTTCCGGCCGGGATGATTTTCGGGAGAATCGCGGCTCGGTCTTCTGATGTCCAGACGACCATTTGTTCTTTGATTCGATCACGGGCGTTCTTCCAGTAAGAAGTTTCCTTACTCATCTTCAGCAGAACGTTCGCACTTCTGTACTCGTCTGAACGTAAGACGTTCCCCTCGAATTTGCCGATGAAATCTTTCGACAGGGGATTACCAACGTTCAGATCGTTGCCTTTCTTATGAGGTAGCTTCCGGAACAGGATCCCGTCGCTCAGCTTGAGGTAGCTTTCAGGAGACGCGCTTGATTTTTCTCCAGGATGTTCTTTCCCCAATGCACCCGACTTGACTTTTTTGTGCTCGATCATCGTCTCTCTCATAGCCCAGATCGACTCTTCAACGTTGTCTGTGGTTTCTTCTTCGATAGATTTGCGGAGCAAGCTAAAATCTATCGTCTCTCCGCGGCTTTTCTCGATGAGCTTCGCATATTCGTCGCGGGGAAATTCCTCCCACAGAGGGCTCTCGTGAGATTTGATTTGCGAAGCCCTCTCCCGAGTCTCAGGCACAAGATATCCCCAGCCGTCTTCCATGCGGAAATGCAAAGGGTATCCATCCCACATGATCTTCAGCAAACTCGGAATACATCTTTTCTGGGTCGAGGTATTCCATGGACCGTGAACCCAGTCCAGATACTGGATTATATCCGATGGCGGTTTAGTGCACAGCTCAATATACCAGAGCGGATATCCGCAGAGGAATCGCTGTCGGGCTTGGAGACAATTCTTCAAACTCAAAGATCCTAGGGCGGGCGGGGGAATTTGGGAAGTTTTTCTCAGTTTAATCTCTTTGGCGCTCCAATCCAGACCCTGTAACCACACATCTCGTCGAAAGGCTCCGTTGTGGAATTTCCGGCAAGACTCGTTAGCAACTCGATGCAGGATTGAACGGATTTCAGATACGACGTCGTTGTAGGCGTTCTCGGATTCCTTGATGTATCGCAACCAATTATTGTCTACCGGCAGGTACGAAGTGAGCATTTCCATTAGCCCGAATAAACTGGCCTTGTGCGGCGATCTCTCCTTGAAGAGCGGGAGGACTTCGAGCAGTACCGAGCGCGTTGCCAAGACGTCTTTGAAACAATATCGCATGAGATTCTGGAAATCGGCTCGGACATCATCCGACGTGCCTTTCTCGAAAGTTTTCCTGATCTCCTTCTCCAGCCTGGCATCGCCTTCCCTGTACAGCTTGTGCACGTCGGCGAGGTTGTTCAGAGACGAGACGTCACTCCAGGATTCGAGGGAGTCGGACGGGTTCCGCTTGTTGGAAATCGTCTTGATCTTCTGATCGCTCGTCTGACCGGACACGCAAACGTGCAGAGATAAGGTATCCAGGAAACGGGTCTTGGAATTATGCGGCTCGTATTGTTCTCGGATGAAGGCGCGGTCGAAACCCACGTTATGGCCGACGATGACCGCTTCTTTTCCGGGATCGATACCCAGCGGGATCAAGTGTTCGGGAGTAATTCGGTCCACACGATGATCCCGTCCCCCAACCAGAGCGTCTGAACACCACGAGTACCAATGGGAGTCGGACAGAGCGACCGCAAGAGCAGGAAGATTCCCTTCTGTCACCATCGTTTCTACGTCGAAAACAAAAGCGTTCCCGGAAGGAGCCTCCACCGGCGTAGATTCCCCTGAGTCCGCTGAATACCGAACCCAACCCTTCCGGAACGCGAACTCTTCTGGCATGTCCGGTACTTTGGCGTTGAGAAGCTTCTCTATCACATCCTCGTAGGGTCTGCAATAGGTTTCGGCAATCCGCTCGAAATGTTCGACGACGGAGTACCCTTCCAGCGGTGGGAGCTGCAGAGACTCAACTTCGGGGAGACAATCTGCTTCTTTGTCCCAAAGTCCATGTTCCGTGAGGTGTTTCTCGATTTGTTTGAGAGTTTTCGCATCCGTTCGGGATTCCACCCCTCCGACAGCGGGGAAAATTTGGTCCCTGAGCCGCCGGGGCAGCATTTGTATCCCGACCTCATTTCTGCGCGTGGAGGAACACTTCCTAATGAAAAGCCTCCGCAAATGTCGGGTCCGACGCGCGAGCAGCATCACAGCATCCTCGTCCTGCGGGAGAGACCAAAGAATAATAGGGTCCACCGATGAACTAAAGCATTCCGGCCAAGAGGGTAGCACGAATTTTTCATCAGGGGCAGGATACCGGTGCGATCCGGGAAACTGCTGCACGAGGGGAACAGCTGACTCGATGGAACATCTGACGTTAGGGGAGACGACTCTAGAGTCTACAGAGGAACTCAGGACTGAATGCTTACTCTGAGGGAGATGTTTCGCCTTTTTGCACCTCACAAAACCTTTCAGAGCGGAATCACACGCGCACCAACGTAATTTGGAGAAGAATCGAATAGGCGCTTCATAGAAGCTTCGCTGGCGGGGACTCCTCTGGAACTTGCCGGGGCGTGTGCGGCTCAAATCTCCTGTCGTCGTTGACCCCCGGGGACGTTGACGTTCAACCGTTATTCTGGTGACGTCGTCCTCCGAGAGACGCTCGCTCCTGGGGAGCGAATCGATGGAAATGCAGGAAGGCGCGACGGATCAGCTGATGCTCAGAAGCTTCTCTGCTGCTCTTGAGACTGTCAGGAGAATCCCAAACACAACGAAGCTCCTCTTGCGCTGCTGGAATCATTTGTTCTCTGGCGCTTCGGTCTCGGTGTTATAATTTAATCGATGTTCGATGAGGAGCTAGTGGTTCTCATCGGCTCCTCCCGTTATGTGACTACGTGAGTTCCATGGAATCTTCGAACAAAAAGGAGGAGGAGAAAATAGGTACTCCTACAGCGCAGCGGGTCAGCGGCCGATGCATCAAGAGACCCCGCAAAGATGATGAGACAAACAACAGTCCCAAAGTGAGTTTCTGAGTGCCCGCAATTTCCTGGCCTCCAGAATCGTCCTCCCTCGATCGGCTCAGAGAATTCTGATGGCAGAATTCTTGAAAGTCGTTGGGTATTAGATCAGGGCGTCTCGAAGAGCATGGCGTCTCGCGTACTTCCCGACCCCGCAATGAATCGAACATACATTTTGGAGACTTTCTGCGTAAACTCCGGATTTTCCGTGTGGTAGATGGACCTAAATAAGGCGGAGGCACAGCTCCAGAGAGTTCGTGGCTTGGCAGACTTGCGAAGCTACTACGCAGCTCAAAGACTTCGAACGTTCCCAACCTCACTAACCCTAGAAGATCATCGAGCTCTATTTGCGAGGGCGTCAGGCCGCGATTCACGGATTCGACCGCTTCTTCCATAATAATTCCGTTCGAGTTTCTATTCATGTCCCGGAGCCGCGGAAAGACGCTCCCGCGGGACCGGCTTCCCTTAAGCCCGAGAGAAGAATCCCTTTGTAGTGGATTCCATGAGGAGGAGCCCTCGGAAAATTATTCCCGTGACGGAATCTCGCTTCGATGCGCCCAGTGAAATCTCTGGAAACTATCTGATCGAAATATTCGAATGCTGTGGTACTCGGGTATAGTCGGCGAATCGGGGTCCCCGTAACGGAGAAACGAGTTCTCCGTTGTCGATGACGAATCTCCATCGAGAACAGATTAGGCGTCCAAGCGGCTCATAGTAATCGGATACGCTGAGTTCTTCTCGCCCGGACCGCAAGTAGTTGATTATGCGGTTTGATAAATCCGAGGATCTCGCAGCACGTGCAGGGTATAAGAGCCGCAGCATATGTACGGTATAAGATCGTATCGATCGAGCTCCCGTAGAATGAATTCGGCGCGATTTGACAGCGTTCCGCGTTCCAGGTTTGTGTCCGGCGACTGCAGCATCATCAGCAACAACAGCCGCAGGGTCAGCAGCCTCAGCAACAACATCATCAACAGGGGCAGCAGCAGCAGGGACAACAACAAGCACAGCAGCAACATCCGCAGCAGCAGCAGCTGCCAAACCATTTACACCACCAAGATGGTTCAGTCACAAACCCGGTCTCGAGCCCAAAATCAACTCATCCCGAAAAGACTCGACGGTCTTGGGATCTTTGGACACACGAATCTAAGAACTGGTTCTTCGACGCGCTGTGCGAGTACGGGAAGGATTTCGACGCCATATACAATAGCATGGCCGCCAAAAGTCGCAAGAGCAAAACTCAGGGCGACATCGCATTCAAAAATAAAGATCAAGTCCGCTACTTCTACTATCGGACGTGGCACAAAGTTTCGAAAGCCTTGGGAGATCTCGGCGATACGAAGAAGAGCGTGCAAGAAATCTACGGTCTGGTGAACTACTCGGAGATGAGGAAAAAAATCGGTTTCAAAGCTCTAAATCCCACGAACGCGCCCCGTCTCCTGGAGCTCGTGATGTCGGGTCAGACGACAATTAAAGTCAAAGGGAAAAATCTTCGTATCAAAACGCCGGTGTGTCGCGCGCTGAGGATGGTCAACAACGTTCCCGATAAGTACAATGAAGGTCCCAAAGTCCCCACCCAAGTCACGGTGGAAATGCGTCCGGTAGATAACGCAGCCTGGACGCATGTGCAATCGTTGGCGCACAATCCGCGCGTAAAAATTTCATGTGGGCCCCAGAGGAAGATCGCGTCGATCGTCGACTTCATGGAGAGTCGATGGCAACCCGTACATTTACGGAAGAAAAATTCGCTGCTCGCTTCCCTCGAAGGTCTAGAAACTCCTCAGGAGCTGAAGAACTCAATTTTCAAATACGCGTCGCCACAGAAACTGCAAGTCCGCGTTTTCCCGAATCAAGTCCTCAAGCCCCTCGAAATCACGCTGGCAGACACGTACAGCAGTACGGACGTAAGTTTGAGCTCCTATCTGAAGCGCCTCGAAGCGAAGTCGGACGATGTGAAGAAACCGATCTCCGAGGTGAAGGCTCCGAATAAGGACTCGACCGATCAGAATCAGCCATTTCTCCAGCAATCTCAGCTACCCTCGACGAGGAACGAATCTTCAGAGGGCTCGACAGCGAATGTCGCGCTCCCCCCACCCACATCCCACAATGGTAGCAATAACAACAACAACAATTTACACATTCACCCGAACAACAACCTCAACATTAATCACAATTCCGCAGGTGCGGGCAGCAACCTCAAGAACAATATCGTTCCCAATTCTCCCTCAACAAACGGTTCGACTTCGGTTGCTCAGAACAGAGCCAAATGCGATAATCAGCCCAAGAAAGAAGTGAACGAGCACGGTTTCTTCACCGGATACGGGAAAATATCCGAAATCAGCGTGACGACATCGGTCGTCGACGAGGAAGCCTGCGATGGACTTCAAGCTCCGAATCACACGACTCAACCGGCTTCGACCCCTTCGAGCTCGGGTGATGACAAGGCAGAAAAGGACGGTCCCGTCGGACCGGGTTACACGACGGATTCTCTTTCGGTGATGACCGTGGGGGATTTTTACCTGAGACTGGGTTGCCCCGAATCGATTGTTCTTTATTATAATTTCCACGGGGACGACTATCCCGCGCCGGAAAACCGGGCGAAGAGCGTTCTCGATAAACTGATGACCGTTTTGTCGGCAAGTGTCTGTGATAGAAAACTGGCTCAACCCAAACCAACAGTGGCAGCCGCAGCAGCGGCAACAGCAACGCCGTCTACGTCGACGATCGCACCTAAGGCCAAACGTGATAGGTTAGCTGACAGAGCTGTCAGGGATCAGGAGTTCGCGGTACCGCTAGGGATGGCTCCTCGCGTGACGAAAAAAGACGTCGTCACGCTGGAACAGACAATCAAGATCGATTTGCCGCCTGGCAACCGTCGACATCGCACGAAACGCAAACCGATATCTGCCATGATGATTCAGAGAGCAATACAGCCGAGAACAGACCCCATCCCTACGAACGGTGTTGCACCGCAGAGCGTACCCGACGGAGTGGTCATTCGAAGCATAATGCCCGGTGCAGCCATCGAGACCACGGCACTCCCACCATCGGCCGCACCGGCGGCCTCGGTCGCGGTTACAGTTCCAGCAGTTCCTTCCGTTGCTGTTGCACCGACACCGCTTCCTGCCGCCGATTTCTCGATGGTCTCGGCAGTTTCCCTCGAAGGATTGATCGGTCACGCGGAGAGCCAAGCTTGCCCTCAAGACGAGATGCACAGAGACACTACCCTCGTCGACGACCGTCTCGAGACCCCGAAAAAAGTTTTCAGTTTCAACGAGGAACCCATGCCGTCTCCGTTGCCCTCGTTGGATTATCCGCCGCTTCTCGCGACCCCCACAAAGCAGTGGTTGAACGGCGATACCTCGAATTTGTCGCTCGGATCGCTTCTGAACGTTTTGGAATCGCCAATGAAGTCCCACACAGTTGTCGCCGATTCAAACTCGAACCTTGAATCAAAACTGCCTGATGTTGAAAGCCATTTACAATCCCTCATGAACGAGTCGAGCTTAGACTACATGACGAAGTTCGCAGATCTAGCTGCACAAATTGCTCGACAGCCTACGGGAACGTCGGGAACGCCAGGGGACTTGTGAGTGTTTGTGCGTTGTGGTTTCTTAATCTGTTCCCGCCAGGATGGGACCTTAAGGAGCGCGTTGTATCCACGACAGCGGTGTTTGTCTACTTAATGGAACGTGTATAGAGTCGAAGTCAGTGTAAACAAGAACGAGTGAAGTTGCTCAGTCGCAGTCGCCCGGCTCGGATGAGGTCGGTTCATGACTGATTATATTTATGTATCTAAAGTGAAACAGAAATGCCCAATGCGTAATATGAGTTTGTTGCTCGATCATCAAAAGTATGTGTACATATATGCGAGTTTTGCAAAAATTCTATCCGTATCGAGAATAAACTACAACGGGGGTTTTTTAACGATAAGCTACGGGATGTTCTGTCGGTCAGCGGGAAACTGGTTGTCAGGGAGGTATCTAATCCATCATACATCATCTCGTATTGTATCTAATCGATGACACATTAGAGGGGCTGATCCCACGGGATATCGAGCACACTCACCAAATTATGACAACCACAACAAAAACATATTATTCGGATTAACTTACTCTCAACTCTCATGTACAACACGTAAGTTCAATAATATCTCGCCGTGAGTGAGCCTCACATTGAAGCCTGGAACGTCCCGGAACGGATGAAAACGACGCGGTAGGTCACAAGCTCTCATGTCGTCTGGATGTCCCAGAGGCAAACGCAGGAGCATCGGGCCGGACGTCTCTTGACAGTGCCCCACGCACGAGTTCAGCAGCATCGACCCGTAGCCCAAAAGATCGTCGCCTCCTGACCAGATGCCAAAACTTATGTACATGTTTTTCTTCGATGATGGTATTCTTATTGTCCGTCGGATACCAGCTGGAGGCTCGAACTGCTTCGTTCGCATGAATTGACAGCCGTTCGCGATGGCGTTCGTTATGATCTCATTCGGAGTGCCCAACTCCGAATCAAAATTTTTTTCTTCGTACATCGGCTCTGCGGATAAGCGAAGAAGTCCCGGACATCGGAGCTCGAGAGCCATTCGACCGCGGGTATCATTCTGTGCTTTGAACGTGACCACTTGTATTGGACAACTCTCCGCACCCGGACGCACGCTTTCTCTCTCGCGGCGTCCAACAATTCGACCGCTTGTTGAGCACTGCTCACTTCGACATTCTCCACGGCGAGGATGACGTCTCCCTCGAGGAAGCGCGCGTCCTCGGCCGCGCTAACGGGAAGAATTGAACTCACGATGATTTCGGAGCGAGAAACTTCTTCGGATATCTCAATCCGCTGCTGCTCGGTGAGAATCAGACCGGGATAGAAGGAGGTTTTCCTCTTGATCTCGAGATCGAAATACGCGGTCGGGGTCAAATTTACGAGGTCCATGTGTATCCAAGGAGTCGGCTCGACTGTAGCGATGAGATACATCTTCCCCTCCTGCACGGGTCGAGCCAAACTTTCGAAAGTCAGTTCGAGATACAACCTCTCTTGATATACGGCTTCCTGCTTCTGTAGCATCGACCACTCCCAGGGAAGGAGTTTATCGTTCATCATGTATGTCGGGAATATGAGCTTCGATCGTATCGTCGACGACAGGGCGAAATCAACTATCCAACTGAGGAGCTTGGAACGAACCTCGCGGTTATTCGGCGTGGAAATTTTCTTTCGGATGAACCAGCGAGGCATATTTGTCAAACTTACGCGCAAGTGCGGATAGGGATTCGTGGATAGCGTCAGCAACACATTCGCGGTGAATTTCTCAACGATAACCTCGAACGTCACTTTTGTCTCCACGTTGAAATTCCTCTCGACAATCGGTAGGCTCAATCGGACCCACAAACGGACAGAGCCGGAGTACTCGGCTTCTATCGCGACACAAAGCTCTTCGTCGGAAACCCTTCTCATGGACAGTATATTCGGAACTTCGGAGCCCATGGAGAAATGTATCAAACGTAAATCGGCATAGCCGTTGAAAGCATGGTTAATGCCACGGCAGAGCTCTTTCTTCAGATACGATATCAGAGTTTGCTTCACAGATGTTCGGTTCAACTCGATGTATGCCCGCAGCAACTGCGTGAGAGCTCCGCATGCGCAAGTTTTTCGGGGCCGTTCATCGGTTTGAGTTGACGTGGTGGGACGTTTAGGGCTGAAACGTCCAGAGCTCCCGGGCTCAATTCGGTGTTGAGCGATATCGTGCCATACGTACCATACGAAGATCTAGAACGTGAAATGCGTGAAGTTTGAGTGCAATCTGCGATCTATTTCGTTATATATATCATATTGTGCGTTGCATTGTCGAGTCTAGTCCTCCCACCGGGCCGGTCGGCGCCAGCTGCTCATGGTGCCGAGCACCGACGCGGCGTTTCCGCAATGGACATCGAGCGACAATCTCTGGGCGAGGAATCGGCCCAGTCGCTTGTCCCCGGCGGCCCTCTCCAGAGCCTCACCGACCTGGGTGATCAGAGCCAAGGTCAAGGGACCGGGCCCTCCCATTGTTCCGAATGCAAGCGGACTGAAATGGTATCCAGGTGGCAGCTCAGCGTATTTCCGGCTCTTCGCAGCCCCAGCTCTCATGACGGCCGACCCTGCTCGAGACGCACCGGGATCGACCAGGGATGGGCCGAGAGAGTCGGTCACCGTTACGTCCCATACGAGGGCGCGACCCCTGGAGAACGGGATCAATGTGAGCCCGTCGGGCCGTTTAGCGTCGTCGCCCATGAGGCCCGTAGGCTCCAGTATGCAGGGGAAACCGGCTGAGCGGAGCGCTCGACTCAGCGTGTCGTTTAGAGCCGCGGGACGAGGACGGCGGCTCGCGGACAACGCACAGGAGAGGCCTAATGGGCCTGGCTTCCCACGGGGTCCCCGCAGGAGCAGCGGTGTGGCTCGATCAAGTTCGCGCCAAGTCGGAGGCCGACACAGATCCTGGCAGAGCAGTCGTTGAATCTTGTGCCTAGGGAGTCAGCCGGGATCGCGTGCAGCCACTCGCCGGCGCTTGGGCGTGACACCGCGAGCAATCGGGCACGGTCCTGCACGTCCGAGGCCTCACTGAGCAGGGCGTCGTGGGAGGCCTCGTGGAATTTGGCCATCCAAGCCCGCTGGGAGTGGAAGTCGGCGGCGTCGGGTGCGAAAGCGGATAGCCTCGCAGCGAGAGCTTCCCTTTTCGCGACGAACGACGACCATGTACCCGGCGGCAGGAGGTCCCTGATCAGATCTGAGGACGCGAACATGGAAGCGCCGGGGGCAGGCCCGACGAAGCGAGACCGCAGGTCTCGGTCGCGGTCGGGAGGCATGCCTGACGTCATTCTCTAGGGCTGAGCCTGAGGTTTGTCAGAGACTCGAGTGACTCCATGATCTGAGCATCCCATAGCTGCATGAGGCCAGTCGATTCCGAGCAGTCAGAGCTCCGGACGAGATGCTGTATGCGACAGGTAGAGAAGGAGGACCGGAGCAAGAAGAGACCCTGATGCGCGCCAAGCAGAGGGAGCTGCTCCCGCATAACCCATACCCTATCGGTCAACGAATCGATAGCCCTCTGACGGGCATCGGGCAACAGAGGCGCCTCGAGCAGGGTGAGCGACGACTCGTCGACAGAGATGCAGTCGGGAAGAAGAGCCATCAGATGCTCAAGAGATGGGTCATCAAGAGCCAGCTCAGGAGCGAACAGCTCGCACTTCGAAGGGTTGAGCTCAAGACCGCTGATCGCAGCGAAGTCGATCACACGCCGAACATCTCGGATGACGGTCTCGACCGCCCCCACCCCCAAGATTCCGTCGTCGAGGTACCACGCATTGAGGGGCGCCTCGATCGAACCAACAAGGTCCCGGATTCCGAGGCTGAAGACCGCTACACCGAGAGGACCTCCTTGCTGAATTCCAGTCGACGAGGACAGGACATCGTCGTCGAACAGCAGGAAACTCGGCTCCTGGTATGATTGCCGTATGAGATGGTATAGATCGGGAGCGGCGTCGCGCACGACTCGTAGCATGTGGTCCCTTCCGCGTTTGTTGAAGTTGAACGCGTTCCTGAAGTGCAGCATGAGGAACACTGTTCGGGGAGCACGAGCCAGAACGGCCGCCCGCGCAGTGTGGATCGCCGCATCCACTCCCCCTCTCCTACCGAACCCGAGCTGATGGGGGCCGAGAGCCTCCGTTCCCTGGTCTCGATTCTCGCGTCAGGCCAGCTTCGATGCGATCCTGCGGAGTGTTGATGAGCAAGCGATAGGGCGAACAGACGAATCCTTCACACGAAGAGCGAACAGTCGCGCTCCAAACAGGATCGGCCTGATCTCCGCCGGCACGACGCCTCTTCGGATGATGTCCACAACTCTGGCTAGCGACGCGGCCAGCTTGCGACCCGTGGCACCCAGAGAGGGGGCGAGAAGGTCTTTCAAGTGCCTGGGACGAAGGGCGTCCGGCCCCGAAGAAGAACCAGTGGGGAAGGAGGCAACTGCCGAAAGCAGCTCTTCCACAGATGTGTTGGGAAACGTCAACGGATCCGGAAGGGGCGGAGATCGTGCGGTGCGGGTGGATGCTTCGATTTAAGCGATGCCAGCACGCCGTCGTCAGACGCGAACTTATCGGTGGAGCAGAGCAGACGAGCGGCACCCGATATGTAGCCTTCTGCGAGCCTCGACGACACCCTCCGTGCCGTGTCGGTGGGTGCATCCGCAGACATCGCCCTCGAGTCTCCTGCCGTCTCGAAAAGCTCGAAAGCTCCCGCTTCGACGACGTAGCGCCTCGAGAGGCAACAGTGGCCGATGCTCCAGCGGCCGACTGCCGCGCGGGCACCGAGGTAAGAGACCTCCGGGGAGCGGGGATAGGCCGGTACCCGGGTAGGATCAGCGCGGCGGGAGGCGCCGGCGCAGTTCCTATCGTGACAGCGGGGATCACGATGCGACGGACGGCCGCGGCGTACGAGCCAGCAGGAGAAGCCCCTGGTGGCTGCGTCGGTGGTGGAGGCGGGTCGCAAACGCAGGTCGAGGCCGGCGCAGTGAGGCGCACGTGCTGCAGGACCCTCGAGCCAAGCAGGACCTTACTCTTCTCGCGAGCAAGCGCGTAAACAACGCAGGACGGATCACCGCGAGGGTGGGGACCCCGGCAGTCCACGAACCGTGGTGCGTTGACACACGATAACGCTAGGTGACCGAGACCTCCACAACTCCGGCATGCACGAGCACGAGAACAACGGGCAGAAGTATGCCCAGTTCGCTGACAGTTGAGGCAAACGAGAGGAGTCGGCGCCTCAATGTTGACATCATGCTTGCGCCTTTGGAAGCGCTGTTCCGTGAGTATGAATTTTCTTCGTACAGATGGAGCGCTGCAGCGCAGCTTCATTCCCGAAAGCAACTCCTCGATCCGTAAAATCCTCCGCGTGGAGGCTGACATGGGGAAAGTTTGGAGCGGAATCTTACACTGATGAGGCCCGTCATGAAGGCGTAAATAGAGAACATGCTTCGTCGTCCGACATATATGACGGAATCGACGCAGCATACATCAACCATCTTCCAAGCTGATGGAAGGACTCACGAAGCTAGCTCCCTCCTGCCCAGCCCCGCGGGACTACCTCTCACCGCTTCACCCGTCAGCTAAGCTCTT
Source organism: Galendromus occidentalis (assembly GCF_000255335.2). Taxonomy (NCBI): domain Eukaryota; kingdom Metazoa; phylum Arthropoda; class Arachnida; order Mesostigmata; family Phytoseiidae; genus Galendromus; species Galendromus occidentalis. Next base: position 177,040 of record NW_003805438.1, read on the forward strand.
TCCCGATCGGCCGCCATAGTGGCCTCACGCGCCGTCCGATTCATGGACCCCCGACCGTTCCCATGTTTGGTCCACGAACTCGTTCGCAGGCCTTAAATGGATTAGGAAATTTCCTCCCCTTGCTGAATCGTTGTTGTTGCGATCGTCAAGACAGACAGCTTCGCGCTTCTCCGGATTCGAATTCAAAATCTGGCGCCCCTCTGTGTCGGCTGCGTATTTGTTTGGATTTTGCGTTGTCGGTAAAGTGCCGCATCACTGTGGAACCGGAGGAAATATTCGATCTAGTGAGCTGTGAGCAGCGAAAAATACTGTCAAGATGATGTCCCACGAGCCTGAGCCGTCGCCCACGACCTGTGGAGCTCCCCTGCTGCAGCGCGGCTTCGATCCATACCGAGATAATGCGGGGTGAGTACAATCTACTGGCTGAACCTCGGAACAAGTTTGTGTCACTCCACGATAGGTCGCTCATGACCGTGTTTCGACTCCTTGTTTCTTCCAATTTCGCCCTTTCCGAGGGGGCTTCGAGATACCTTGGGTCTGAGCTATGCCCCTACAGGACCGCTCACGGGCTTCCCATCTTATTTCAGAACTTTGGTTGGCATCGCCGGCGAAGATTTCGCTGTCATCGGATCAGACCTCCGACTCTCGTTGGGCTTCAGCATCTTCTCGAGGGATCAGTCCAAACTCTTCAAATTGTACGGCCATCAATGCTCCCCTCAGAACTATGATCATCTCCTTCGTCGACAACGACCACTGATTCTTGTACTAATGAGAGAGTGCTTGTCAACACCGGCTCGTTGAAGATCAGCCTCGGAGCGAATAACCGATGTGTGATTTCAGGACCGACCGGGCTGTGCTTGGGTCATCCGGCTGTTGGGCGGACTGCGTATCCCTGAACAAATTCCTGGAGATCCGTCTAAAAACATATGGATTCGAGCACAATCAACCGATGAGCACGAAAGCCATCGCCCAATGTTGCTCCACAATGCTATACAGCAGGTGAGTATTTTTCCAGGCTCTTCGACCATGACATCGTCCCTCACACCTAGGGATTCGCCACGTAAATACCTTATACGCAGGCGATTCTTCCCATATTTCGCGTGGAACATCCTTGCCGGAATCGATGAGGATGGGAAAGGAGCAATTTACTCCTACGATCCCGTCGGTAACTTTGAGCGGGTACCGTACCAGGCCGCCGGAAATTCCGGACCGCAAGTGCTGCCATTCCTCGACAGTATCGTAAGTGGCATGCAAGATTAAGTCGGAGAATCGCATGGTCCCCATTTTCTCTTACTCACCAGAACCGTTTTTCCCCAGGTCGGTAAGAAAAACCAATCGAATCCGGATAAAGCCCCGATCACCAAAGAGCGGGCCATCAATTTGATAAAAGACATATTCATCTCGGCCGCCGAGAGAGACATAACCGTTGGAGACGGAACCCACATCATCGTCATCACCAAAGACGGACTAGAAGAGATTCGTCTTGACTTGAGGAAGGATTAGATGGGCAAAATAAATACCAGATGTTTTTATATCGTCCGAGTGCCTCATCGCATTATAGTTGAATTATCATTATGATTATGATTATTATCATAGCATTATTGCCGTATGGTGGTTGTTTGTTCTACGACTTGTATGCGTGCCTCCATCGAGGATCATCTAGCGAGGTAAGGCGAAAGAGCACGGCACCGGATTCCGCGTGTGGCGATTGTCTCAACAATTCACTGGATGAACGGGAGATACTCATCTCTTCTGTGCAGGGGCGGAACCTTAGATCAGCTCATGCACGAGCTTCCTCAATCGGAGCAGGTGATGATCGCGTGATCGATGTAGGCGTCCCTCTGACACGACAAACGATCTTCTGCATGGGCAAAATTATGTCAACTCATGAGTTTCCGTTATATCCCAAGAATCCCGAGAATCGTTGCTTTTCGAATGATTTTATTCGTCAGGATACGACCGGATTGCTTCGGCTTCCCCATAGGTCACATCGCTAAATCCGGAAATTCGATCAATCCAATCTCTGAACGGGGCGACTCGAGTGAAGACCGGAGGAAGTTCTTGAGACCCGCATTCGTATCCGAAGCTCGATATCCCAGTCAAGGAATATTGGTTGCCTCGTTGGCAAGCCAGAGGTCCTCCGGAATCTCCGGGGCAGACTCCGAACCCATCCCGGTCACCCCTACCGGCACAGATTTTTGTATCATTCATCTCAGTAGTCATCAAGTTCTTGTAACGCGTCTTGCATACGTCCCTGAAAATCGAATCTTCTGTTTCATTTGCGCAGGGCCTCGCCAGATGCTGCTCGATCGCTGGCAACTCACTCAGTGCGCCGCGAGAAGTTCTCCGGAGTACTTACAAAGGTACGATCGGTAAGGAAACCTTAAGGAGGATCGGCGAACTCGATTCCAGGTCCATGAAATGCGTTTGACCCCAGCCTGTCGCGACACAAGTCGCACCGTCGAAATTGTGCGTGTCCTCGGAGCTCGGCAGACATATGGGAGACACCCTCTCCGAAAAATGCAATGGTCCGTCGAGTCTAATCAAGGCTATGTCATTCTGGGATTTCGGACAGAGAAACAGGATTAGGCACGCGCGATATCTTACGAACGACGAGCGAGAGTTCCGTCGTCGAAGTCCAAAGGGTCTGTCAAAGAATCAAAGTCCAAACCGATAATTATCCTGTCGCTTGATTTACGTACCTGAACACCGTGAACATTCCAACCCTCATGAGTTACGAAGCGCGACACGTTGCGCGTTTGTGTGAAAGGGGTCTTCCTGTCCCAGAAGTGTGCTCCGGCAACGACCTGAAAGCGATCGCGCGGATCTAAACACTTTCGATTTCTCCGGTTTCCGAAAACCCGCTCCAAATAAGAACATTTTATCCATCATGATGGCACCCGTGTCGTGGATTCTGTGGCCCGGAGAAAAAATAATGCCTTGGCCGTTTAGCGGAAGGGAAAGACCTTCGCTAGCAAATGATTGATAAATATGTTGTGCAATGCCGTCGGGTCGTCGAGACAGAACATTCATTCGGTATTGTCAATAGAACGTTTTCCAATCCGCCTTTCTCCAAGTGTTGCGACGGGACCACGTCCGAATTCAATCAAGGCTGTTCAGAAAACAACTTTTCTCCAACCTCAGGGGTGTGTTTTTGGGAAGAGTTCCCCTAGGACTCTCGTGCTCGACCAGGTCACGGGCAATCGGATTGAGTACGTATAGCGATCCTATCCCGACGCGTTGCAACGAACCTTCATGTCTTCTGGTTCTCGGGACACGAGACAGTGGGCAGCCGTCACTATCCAATTTTCGTCGATAATCGAGCCGCCACAAAAATGATCCCATTCACCGAAGAATCTCGCCTAGTCGGAGCAGAATTATGGGTTTTAACGTCGTAGAATCAGAGGTCGTTAGCATCGAGAACCTTCAGGAGCCTGCGCCCCGGATATTAATTTTGCACGAGGAAAAAAGAAGAACTTAAAGAGCTCTTCGCGCGTTGTCAAGCACTCCTCACCTGTAATGACACCATCCATGGGAACTCGTTGGGGCTGGCTTCGGTACCTCCGAGAATGTAGTTCGAAACTAGATTCCGACGACCACATTCTTTGGCCGAGGAAACAGCGAGCAATATTCCCAAGAGTATCGTAGCGGGACTCATGTTCCCGCGCCGGGTTCATGCAAAATGTTCGGATTACAACAATAGGTAGATCCGTCCTCAGCCAACAGGGACATTTTGGTCGGTTCTGTGCCGTGAGTCGTAGGTGTGGCCCGTGAATAATTTCCTCGATCATGAGCATCATGGATCATGGCATGTACCGAGCACCTGATCGACCTGATCGATTATTATTCCATCGCAACTGACTTCCGCTGCAGACGTCGTCATTATCAGTTTTGTGCGATAATTTCGAAGATTCATGGTTTTTCCTCAACTATTACCCGAAGCAGCTTCACAGCGATGATTTACAGCGCTTGAAAATGCCCTCTCAACTTGTTGTGACTGAGCGAGGTAAAAAGATTTACACGAACACATCTTGATCCTGAACGCCCGGCGCCAAGGTTGCGCCGAATCTCGTGGCTGAGAGATTCGTTCGAGCACGGCAGGAAAATCGCCGCGTTTGTTCTCGAGGAGTGGATTGAGTCGCACTTCCTCTCATGGAGATTCCCAGGATTAGGGAACGCAGCCCGCACATGGTCACGAAGCTGGACGTTGCCATGCGCCTTTGAGTATTTCGAAGAGTCGAAGAATTCAAATGATGCCGCCACTTCTACTCGATCTCTCAACTCCTTCGGATCAAGGAAAAGCTCGAGCAGAAAAGTCGGAAGTTGTTGCGAGCATGATGAGCTCGAGTTTCCTCTAGTAGGAACCGAGAGGAACTCCCTTCTGATTTGCCGACGATTGCTGAGACGACTTCCGTTCCCATGACCTCGGGCAAGATACTCGCGACTTGGAGCATTCTCGATCGCCTCCACGATTCTCCGGTCAAATTCAAACCAGACAAAGAGATGAAGAAGACCCTGTCGGGAAGAAGGAAAAAGCGGCTTCTTGAACGCTTGCCTAGTTACGGCGAAAGAATAATTTTGCGCGGTCGGATGCCTAATCGTACGAATCCTCGAGTGACTGCGAACGCGGATATCCTCGGAGAACGCTCGTCGTCAGCAACAGACCGAGGAGACATATGATTCTCGAAGAAAGCGAGAAGAAATATTTCACAAACAATTCGGGGGAGACACAACAGAGCTAGCAGACGCACATTCGCTCTCAAAAGTTGACACATTGAGCGTGTACGCCGCTGGGGATATTTTATCTCTCGCACAGATCTGCCAAAAAATAAGCCAAATCATTCATTGTTGACCGCTGAGTCCCGTCGATTTTCGAGGAAATAGTATTACGAACGTTTCTCCAGAGCACCTGCGTCGCATCACAAGTGAGTTCGCGATCGGGCCGCTTTCGATCTCGCTCATGCGAAAAATGCTCCTAGCAGAAATTCGCTCTCATCTGGATCCCTCGAGTTTCGCGGGAGCTGTCGGATTCGAACGATGAATGTTCTGGGCGTAGAGCGCTGCACCAGTGGAGTCTCAAAGTTCTCGATGAATTTTCAGTGGATGAATGTCCCCGTATGAAAACCCCCTACTCGGAGGGCGTTGGCAGGCTGGTGCGAGGTACAGAGAAAATTTGGGTCCTGATGGAAGAACCTCAGAAGGTCGTTTGGAACCTGCCAGATGATGTTCTCAGCGAAATGGCACGAGCGAGCAACGAAGACAGCCAGAAGTTTCTGGAAGATCTGTTCGATGTGCTCTCATGGGCGCAAGACATCGTTGTTCGCGTCGCCTTCACGAACAACCGCGTTCTGGCGGTAAGTTGTCCTCCTTCGATGCTCTCGTCTCGATGCGATTCCGTCCTCGAATCAGCGCCCGACGATTTCCTAATTCGCGGCACCGCGAATCCCTTGGCAGCCCCGGGATGCTCTCACTCAGTTCATCGACTCCTTCCGTGGAGTCACCGGGGTACGCCGTGATAAGAGGGGAGTATGGTGAGTATCGGGCTGAATGACGATCATCCGGTGCCGGACCGTATCCTGTCTAACCTGCGTTATTCTGTTTCCGGTCGGTCAAGGTGAGGATAGACGAGATCTTGATTGATGGCGTGGTCGCCAAGGTGGAGCCTTATTGTAGCGAACTTCAAGCACCTCACGGCCGGATTTTGAGGGTCGTCCAGAGGCTCTTTGACGGGAACACTCCCAAGCTCCATGAACACTACAGTCTAGGGATCCCATGGGATCGTCGTAACCTCAAGTTCACTTGGGCTTCAAGCGTGCACATGAGATCTGAAACCTACAGGAACAGTTTGCCGAACGAAGCAGGCTCCGTCGGAATCCTCTCATTACTAGCATCGAGACCTCCTTTGACTGATGCATCGAAAATAAATGAACCAATGGACTCCTCGGCAATCCCAAGGATTTGCCGTATCATGAGCAAGAGCACTCAAACAGATTCGTCCGTTACGCAGGAAAATGCGGAAATCCAAGATGCCGTCAGAGGTGCTTGCGTCGTGTGTGCTTTCTGTGTCGCGAAAGGACCAAGGGAAATTAGTTTTGACTCGGATCCATCCGACAGTGGGATCTTCGACGACGGTGTCTCCTTATGACCCGCTGTGTATTCCACGGATGCGAGACCGATCATGAGATATCGAACGCATCTGTGAGTAGGCTTGCTGAGTAACCGAGAAGCGAGGGAAGAGTCAATTGCGCTCGAGTCGTGTGGTATTTCCCGAGAGAATTTTGCTGAAAAATTTGAACATTCAGAATCCCTCATTTCCACCAGCGTACTATGTGCATGGGTCCTGGATTTGCCATCCCGAACCTTGAGCTCGGTTGCATCGATCTTCCCTTATTTCTGCTACTCTTTTCCATCATATTTTTCTGTTCATTCCGATTCCATGAAAGACCATTCTTTTCGATTTCATCCAACATTCAAAATAATTATTACGACAGACCCATTATCACCCATGTTCGCAAAGTACCGGCTTAATTCCGGTTTTCGTATCGATGTCGAGGGTTTACGTTGTGGACATATAAAATCTGAAGCTACATAGGTAGGTGTTATAATGTTCCGAAGCCAATAAGTATCTGAGCCCTTCTCCAGGAGGGATTTTTATGCCTCGTCAGGGAATGTAAAATAAAGCTTTGCTTTTCTCCTTGTCCGTTCTGCTTTTACTTTGATCCACTCGATCTGTGTAATGACTCCCCGAATAATTCTAATTCTGGTCGCAGTAGTCCGTTCTTGCGCCCCCGGTAGAAAGAATTTCACGCGAGTCACCTGGCCGAGACCAGGCTCGTCTCGGGGTGCCGACTGCGAGCCAGGGGCGGAATCCTCCCAGGATATGCCGAAATGCTGAGGGTCTGACCTGATCGACCAGAAAGTATGAGAGAGAGGAACGCTCAGAGGAGATTCGCTGTTGACAATTTCCAGCGCCTCGGAGACCGTTTCTGGGACGGGACAGATCAGCCGCGTCGTCATCGATATCCCGATGGAGCTCCTCGTCCCCCCGAAAATTTCAGCGTAGTCGATCCACCGTAGATACGTAACGGAATCGTCGCGATTCGCTCTTAGTTCTTATGTTCGGAGTGCCTCGTAATCAGCCTGCAACGCCGACGTGATCGTGAGCCAAGGACGATTCCTACGGCCATGTCGGCGCATCTGAAAATTGCGTACGGATACGAGCTTCTGGGTTGCCTCTCGCAGCCCGAGCAAAGCTTCGTACTTTTCCTTCCTGGGCTTATTCACGAGAGGTCGAGCTCGGGGAGGATCCCATGCCGTGCGAGACGTCGTGTGACAGAGTTTTCCATGCTCTTATAAGCAGAGCGGATTCCTGCGATGGGATTATCAAATATCTGATCAACTCGTTTCCAAACGTTCATCGAGATTCCCGCGAACAGGAGAGGAGGAGCGAGACGACTTCCGGAAAATGATGACTCTCTTCCGCTATCGACTTCCTCGACCCGGCGTTCGTGAACCGCCTCGCGTACCTGATCCGTATCGATGTCACTGTCAGAGCTCCAAAATCGTGGAAAGCATCATCATTTACATATGTATATGCGAGCGAGACGCCCCTCCGGGGTCTGGGGTGCAGACCGGATCGTAGAGGAGCGAAGGTGACAGCATTGTGCCTTATAAATAACCCGGACGCATCGAATCCCATCTATCCGACAGCGAGTTTCTGTGTCCCGTTGCTCGGTTCAAGGGCCCTGCGAGATCAAGGTTCCAGTCAGAAAGCTATACGCGCTTATTAGGTTACACTTTCCATCTTTGTTCTCATGTATTTCCACGGGACAAAATTTCGTTCGTTTTCAGAATATCAGTGGATCGTTCCGTATCTCCCGTAGCGTTGCGGAATGCCCTCTCGGTTTTGGAGTCCTTGGTTCTGTTGCCACCGCGGTCGCCGCAAAGGCCGGGCGGGCCTTTTTGCGCCAGCAGACGCGCGCCACCGCTACACATCGACCGCCGCCACAACGGCGAAACGATCAAAACTTGTGAACGAATAATTTCCAAGGTTCTAATCAGTGCGGTTTTATGCTATCGCCGCACCGCATTCTGCAAAAGCGAAACGGTCGAAGCTGCAGAGCGAATTAAACGGCGTCTGTGATCGATTGCAAGCGGCGGCGGCGGCGCCAGGGCGCGGGATCGACAGAGAAAAGTTGTTCTGTTAGAAGGAATCAATGCGACGGCGCTTTCGTTGCCCTTCTGTAGATCCAATTCCCCGATATTCGCCGTGGTATGTCGACACGCACGCACGCACGCATCGCCGCCGAAAGTAGTAGTAGGTAGCTCGCGATGCATCCATGTCGTGCTCATCGGCTTCTACCACTCGCCCGATTGACTGATTAATCACATGACCGGCCATCACGTTAATTCTGTCTGTGAACGGAAACCTGCCGACGACCATCATCGCTGCGACGTCTGGAGAAGGGAAGAGAAAGGAATAAACTCCCGCTAGTCTGTCGTCACCGTTGCGTGGAAAATCATTTCGTCGACCGGAAGATTGTGGAACGTCAGATTCTGGGTTTCGACCGACCGACCAGCCAAGCAAGCGACTGAACGAACGAAGGACTGAGTGACGACGAGAGAACTTCACTTTTTCCTCTTCATTTCTTCTCTGTCCGACTGCGCAGAACGATGAAGTCTGGAACCAAGTGGGTCGGTTCGTGAACCGTTTCGAGTCTCGCTATTAAAATCCCCTGAATCGTAACTTTCACGGAAAAATCGCCTTCCGTCTGCAGAAGAAATCGCTCGAATCGTTCCCATTGTCCTGTCCATTTCGTCACTAATTATTGTTCCCGTCTGTCGTAAGCTGCTTCGGCGTTTGTCAACGAGTGGAATTCCGAGATACCGACGACGTCAATGACAACAGAAAAATGTCTCCGGAATCTTCCCCTGCGGATTTCGCTACGAAAGCGACCGGCGGCGCCTGCTTTCGCTGATTAAGGAGCTCGCTTCGGCAAACGAAGTCGTGCGAAAAACAAGCGAACTCAAGGGCGTTCACAAAGTAAAACAATCAACTTTAAACGGCTCGACGAGGAGGCTCGTCGTTCAGCGACAACGCATATTTGATTGTGTCGTCTCATAAACAGCTTACTACCGTATCATTTCCTCGCTGGAAGTACTGTGACCTCTAGAATTATATCGGCTCGCCGATGCGCTCGCTCGCTCTTCAGATAATGACGATAGCGGTGGCGGCGACGACTCGGAACGGTAAACTTTCGCCGGTCAAGGAAACGGTCATGGAAACGAAACAAGACGCCGGTGACTGAGCGACAGCTTGCCAGCCAGCCTGCCTGCCGGCTCGCTGGCTGGCAAGCGAGCCGGCAGAGCCCTGGAGGCCTTTAGGGGATTTTCTGCCTCCGAAAACTCTTGATCTATCACTCGGTGGACAACTTCTACGTGATAAAAGCTTCATCTTCGAGCTTTGGTGCGCGCCTTGGGTACGAAGCGACGGCGGCGGCGGCGGTGGCGGCGGCGGGTAAATAGGTCCGGTCCACGTCCATGCGCCTGGTCCACGTTCACGGACGGTGTCGACGACGAGGGCGGCCGACGGCAGGCAGGCTGGCTGCCGTGCCCTTACTGAATTCGCTCGACCGAACAATACCCGGGCTGCCGCCGCCGTCGTATGATCGCGTTCGCGTGCCGGAACTACATACGGCACCGTCTAGACAGACCGCTGATTCCGGCAGCATTTTGAGGCCAAGGAGAGACTCTGGCAATGATCCGCCGCCGAGAGGAATATCCCCACTACAGTATCCGAACCACTTCGCTAATGAGCGTTTCGGAAACATCTAGGTTATGGTAATTGGTACGCATGATGATTGATAAGAATTTATCGCGCCCCACATAATATACAGCCGACTTCCGGTGGTGGCGGCAGCTCCGCTCGCACGGAATCCGCTCGGGAGCTTGCGTGGAATTCCGGGCCGGAATTCCGACTCTCGCTCGGAAGGAACCCCCTCATGCTCCTCTCCGTTGGGTTTGTCTGGGACAAGCTCGTTGGGAGGAGTTCCCCCCTTCGATCCGAAAAAAATATCGATCGGGTGGGACGCGGGGAAACTCCGAGAAAACGCGATGAATCCCTCATCCACTGCAAATGTAACGGAACCGTCGACGGTTTTCGTTCTCCAACTCGGGACTCAGCGAGCGACCGACGCCGCCTGATGGTCGACCGTATACGGTACGCCGTTGCGCCAACATACCGATGTCTCCTTCTCCAAGGAGTTCACAGCGATCACGTACGGTTTGCAAGACACGTTAGTCTGGTCGACGTCGACGGTAGCTCCGAGCTGAAAGGGAATTTTTTCTGGGCACTCCGAATGTTTCAGCGCTCATTGACGAAGTAGACGGCGGCTGCGGCTTCATCGACGACGATGACGACAACGCTCGCCGCTTTTGCGTAACACGGGTCGAGGAGTCCGTCGTTCGTCCATGAGTGTTGGCAAGCCAACATCATCGCGGCAGCCGCAGCGGCGACGGCGGCAACAGCAGCAACCTACTGGCCCACTCACTGGCTTGCTTGACTGAATTGCTGGAGCGTCGCGCTGGGCCTGACCCAGTGCGAGAGCCCCACTCATTCACTCGCTCCTTCGGCTGCTCGCTAACGAGCGGACTTTTTCATTTCCCATCGTTACATCAGTTGAAACGGCGATCCAGAGTGAGTTTCGGCTCCGCTCCGATTTGAGCTCCTTCATTCAGACGCTTGTGGCAGAATTCCAATGACAGGGCATCAAGAACGCTACAGGAGAGGGACAGATTCGGAGAAAGAAGCGGACCACAGATCCGCGTCCGACGTATCGATCGAGCCGATAATCGAATCCCGGAAATTCCATTTCCCGTCTAGACGTCAGACTCGGCGACTCCTCCTCAACATGGACCCCTCTCCCGCGTGGAGTCAACTCGGACGTGGATTCTGAACTCCGTTTCCTCCTCCCAGATGGCTTCCGAACGTATTCCTTGCTCTTCGGCGACGGCCAGAAGTTCTCCCCGGACTGGCAGACTCCAGGAAGTTCAAGCCCAAGAGCGACCTCCCATGTATCGATTTCTTCTTTCTGGACGTCGATCATCGGCGAAGTCAATTTTCGCTGTTCCGTCTATCGCTCCTAAACGTGATGTTCCCGTTGAAGCCGTTGGCTTTCGAAATCTGGATGGAATCCAATCCTCGACGTCCCGAGCCGATACCGTTGAAACCGGAAACTCCATTTCGTCCGGTCATGTATTATAATGATTCTTCTTCCATTGACCTTCCTCTTCGGAGGATTCCGGGGAAGAAAAAGTTCAAGATCATAGCATGATTATATATTCTGTCATGAGAACGTTCCCAAATTTCCAGAAATTCCGGCATCCTGCTTTTAGCAGAGATTTCGGTTTCTGTAGGCGAACGTGGTAGTTCTTCGGTTTTCTCCGTCGCAGGACCCGAACGGAGGGCAAGGGTTGATCCGGGCAGTCGCAACGTAGCTCCGAGCACTGGTGTGAACACTCCTGACTGAGGAATAATAGAGGAACAGAACGGCGTGAAACAGATTTACATACAATGAGCAGACAAGCCGATGCGTCTCAGTGATTTCTTCCAGAATCCTTCGTCCAGGATGCTGCTCGCAGACCGAATATCTGCACCGCAGCGCATGAGTCAGTGATCGCTGTGCTTCTTCTGCCGCTGTCAGATTTCGGCCGAAGGGGGCGAATTGAAGAGTGTGTCTAACGTACGGTCGTCACCTGGCCGCCGCGCCCTCGAGTCGTGTCGTACACTATTGCCGCGTTCTTTTTTTCGGGAGTGTTTTTTTCTGTCTGCTGAATATCCCAATTCCGAACGAGAAGGAGCCGACGATGTCGCAGAGACATTTTGTAGCTGCTGTCGGTGCCGTGATGGTGTCAGCTGCGTCAAATGCGATGTCGAAACGAACTACGTTAGCCACGAAGGTCGGCTTTTTCTTGTGAAAGTGAAGCATTCGAAAGGATGCTACGGGACCCAGCCAGCGCTTGTCAGACGTCGACGGGCCGAGGGACAATCTGTCCGTTCGTCCGTCAGACAGACAGGCCCTTCGGTTGCGAGGATACGAAGGAGATATTCGGAGGAGAAGGATGACGTCGACATCAAAGTCGGCACCGCCGGCGACTCCGACCTCCAGAGTTTCAAGGCCGCGTCACATTGTCAATAGATCTGCATTTTTCTTTTCTACTTCGAGAGATTTCGACTTCATCATCAATTCGTCTACTTATCTGTTTGTCCAGTGGAACTCCGCGGATCTACCAGCGGAGCGAACGACCCTTCTGGTGGAGCACTGAGGGAGCATGATGTTGCAAAATCAGTATATTTGAAGTGTGCGGAAGTACCTCTTTGATGCCAGAAGATCCGTCAGAGGTAAACCGAAGCGTTCACCCTTTGATTTTCTGACAGGTCTCAACACAAACGCGTTTCTACACGCGAAAGAGCTTCGTGGTCATCCATTTCCGCTCACCATCCCGCTAGATGACGGACACCGTTGCAGCTTCCCACCGATCGGCTATTCAATTAATTATCATTCGTTCATCGTATTCGTCAGTTCACCGCCTTTGGATTTGTTCTTTCGCGGATTTGCATGATTCGCAGAATTCTTCGAAGGACGGAACATCGCGAACCCACGAACGGTGAGACATACGACGAGTTACCTGCACCGCTTCCCGACGCGAACCTTCGAGGCCGAACCGAAGATCATCGAGTCTTCGGGGCGCGCGAGTCAGCTCCGAACCGACTCTTCATCTCGATGCGGAAAGAAGAAATCCGATCCAGTCGGCCTACCGGCTTCTGAGAATCCGGCAGACCGACAACTTGCGGCGCTCTCCAGGCGAGGCGCAACCCCCGGAGCCAAGCGCAGCTTTTTCGCAGAAACTCAGCCTGCCCTCGACTTCGGCTCACCCCGATGAAAAGATGAGAGTGCGTTCCCCGGTTCGATCGCGGTGATGATGTCCGAATTCAGAAGATCGCCGTCGATTGCGGTTTTCGCAAGTGTAACGGACGCCTCCGCGGAACCTTGAAAGACACTCTCTTCTTCGGATCGATTGATGAACCACTAAGCAAGACGTCCGACACCCGCCTGCGGGGTCGTCGGATTCTCGTCGCGGATGCTGACTGAGCAGAGAAAGAATAAATGTTGCACGAGTCACTACGCAAAGCCACGCCGTAGTTACTGCTTAACAGATGCCCGTTTGTCCAGTCGCCTGCCTGCCCGTCTGGCCGACCGACCAAGCGACCGCCCGACCGCCCATCCACTCGTCCGTCCGTTCGTCCATTTGCTTGCCAACGCTGACTTGTTGTATAGCAAGTGATTGGGACTGCTGCTCGTTCCTTGGCCCGCTAAAAATATCGTCATCGTAAGGCCCCTGGAGGTGCAAGCGGGCGAACGCGCGTGCAGACAGGCGAGCAGGTAGATTCGTCGGGTTAGCGAGGCCGACGTCGGGGTCGCCGTCGTCGACAGTGTCGCCGATGCTGGAAGAGACAGCAGCAGAGCAGAAAGTGAAAGCCTTGGTGCCATTATGGCGTTGCTGATGATGTTTGTACGAGCAAACACAAATGTAGGTACGTACAATCAAAAGCACATTGTCCGCGAACGCGTGGACGGAGGAATTCGGCTGCTTCGCCTCTCTTGTTCGGTCGTTCTCAAACAAGAAGTCGATGAAGTAAAAGCAGATGGAGTAGAAGATGCACTTCTGCCCGCTCTACTGAACGGCCACATTCGCCGATGCGTGTGGCGTGGCGCGATGTGTGCGCGCCCTAGAAGATCTTCGGGTGGCTCCTGTCGACTGGCATCGAAATATAACACGAAACAATAACAAGGCGTTTAGAAAGCGGAAAAGCCTTTTTTCTGATTGAAGATCCACTAACTGACACGTCACGCCGCCGCCGCTCGTTTGTAGTCCGTGCGACGGTCTGTCCGGCGGGCGCTCGCTCGTTCATCGGTTCGCTTGGAAGTCGTCAATCCATCACTCCTCATCTAGTCGATCATCCTCATCAGATTGCGAGAAGACCACCAGTGATGTTGATCCAGATAGACAGATTGGGGACGGCGCACGTACTATGTGCGCCGAATCCGCTCACATGTGCAATAAAACTTTGACCTGTCTGTCGGAAGCCAGAAAATCACTGAACCTACTCGTAGTCGGCCTGGAAGCGGGAAATCTCCGAGAATAGTATCTTCTGATGTCCGATTTGATTTCACCATTTGCAAAATCGTTTCCGCGACTAGTATTTCTTTTCGAGCGTTTCTGGCTGTCTCTCGCGGCAATCATTGCTTCGACTTCCTGTGACATCCTTCGTTTCCAGACTGTCAAACATCCTTCGGAGCCTCGTGAAATGCCTTATCATCCTCCGAGGTTCAGATGATTCAATCAAAAAAAATGCAGGCGTTCGGCAGCAGCGGTCGCACCACGACCACCACCACCATTGACGGACGCAGCCGCAGAAGCAGCGATCACGAAAGTGGCGACAGCTCAGACTTGATGTGCGCATTTTCTTCTTGAATTCATTCTGAAATCCCCCGGATTCCTCTTCCAACTTTTCTTCCCCGGACGTTGCGCTCGGCCGCAGCGGCTCAGTTCGTATTGGCTTGTTACCTGCGAGCAGAAGCGAAAGTCTTTGTACAAAAAAAAAGAATCTTTCAAAACCACTTTCTGCACAAACTGAAATCGGGGTCTGGACGTCGATAACGGAGCGAATGCGAACGCAGCAGAATTTTCTGCAGCCGGCGCTCCTTGCCCACAATTATGTCTTATCTTTTCCGGTAGATTCAACGTTTGGTTGGACTGAATCAAGTTATAAAACTTCTCTAAGATTTGAGAAATTTTCTTTTACCTCCTCACCCGTACGAGGTCGCTCGACCGCCTCTGTCAGCTGAGCCGATTGATCCAGATGACGAGCACCGCCGTGCATCTTCCTAATCCGCATGGGTCTCGATCGAGCCTGATCGATTTGAGATTAGGAGCTGCCGTCGCAGAGGCCGCCTCGAGGGGTCGAGATGCAGTGAGCGATTCGATCCTAATGGCTTCACGCTCGTCCAATGATCCAGAGCGAATGTGGAGATGATGTGGAATCCCACGAAATTCAACGGGAACCCGAGGCTCCTTTCGATGTTTCGATGAGTTCCTCGCTATGAGTTCTCATCGATGCCAGTTGTGATGACTTGGTAGTCTGTCTGCGTGATTGTGTGTGTTGAACAGCCACAAGCGGCGGATAGCTACAACCCTTGGCCACGTTGAAGTTCCAACCGTGTTGCGTAGCCTTTCACGGCGGCTGCGGCGGCCTGCACCAACATCCCCGACAGCAGCAACAGCAGCAGCAGTCACTTGGTTCCCTGCTGCTGCTGCTGTAGCTGCTGCCTGGTTGTGTTGTATTCGCATGAGAAGCGAACGCGGCTAAGAAATCGGGTCATTTACTAGATTCTTCGGTTCGACGCGAGCAAGCGAGCCCTCCTTCTGCTTGCTCTGGCTGCCTTCAGCAACATTTCTGCCACCATCACATTTCTAACACCACCACAACCACAGCCGCCGACTTCGACATTTTCTACCGAGCCGACAGATAGCTGGCGGCTTGGCCGACCAGCCAGCCGGTCGATCGATTGAAGGATCCATGAAGATTCCGGAAGCTTGACAAGCTGCGGGAACACCCCGGACGACGTCAGAGAGGTGTGCGCCCGTACTCCTTCGCCCGCTAGGTCGAATCCTCCAGGAGGAGGCTCCAAAAACAAAATGGCTCTCCCAGGCAACTTCCTAGAAACACTTGGCCACCCCAGAATGTATCCGTATTGGGTCCCCGGAATGCGCCGAATAACGTCGCGATGTCGAACGGAAATCCAGTAGACGACCTGTGGAGAAAAATGTCTGTCTGGGCTTCTTACACACAGGGTCAACATTCACCATTCCCGCAACGTTTGCGATCAGCTCTTCCGTAGTTCAACATTACGCCCAGTCGGAAACGAGAGTTGATAGCCCAGAGCCCTGGAAGTTTCGGGATGAAGTCCTACGTCAACTGAATTCCGTCCGGACGGTTCGGCTCGAGAGGACGCACTTCAGAGCCGCAACGGAACATTGGTCGAGGGTATATCCACGAGAAACAGTTGCGAGGGTCCATGTACGGAGCCGAGGATTGGTTCCGGAATCGTCCCATTCGGAGGCCGGAGTGACGTCGCGTCGAGAGTCTACGGATTCTTGTCTATCGGGGAATAGAATAAAGATAATCAGTCTCAGTGAGCCGTGTGATGGAACCCTGTCGGGGTGGAACGACAACGCTACTTAGTGGAAAAAAACAAAGTTTTTTTCGAGTGGTTTTTACATATTGAACATTCTGCCGAAAAGACAGAAGTTTCAATTCATTTTCTCTCTAAATTCATTTATTTAGTTGGCTCGTTTGTCTATCTAGTTCCGCTCGACTCTGTATCGTCTGCGTTCGCGTATGTACAGGATTTTTCCAGGTCGACATATTTTTGAGCATCTAAATTCACGCACGCACAGAATAAAGAATTCAACAACGTTTCGTTACTGCGACTCTGAATCCAGTGATGTGGTTCACTCACAAGCTGTTTCTGTCGTTCCAGTAAATGCGGTTCTGTCTAATTTTTCCGGACTTCTCGCTTTTGAAGGATTCAGTTTTTCTAGGGCCTCCAGGACATGAAAACATCTCCGTGTTTGACGGTACTGCGCGTTTTTCCCCATACTTGTATCCAACGGAGGAGAGTGACCGTGATGCAATAGCAGCAAATCGCGGGCTCCCAAACGTGACAGTCTTTTCGCACTTTTCGGTCTCGCGTCCGTGCTGGCGTGACCACGACTCGCGGGGCGATTTCAACGAGCACAGAATATTGCTTACCAACTGCAATAACAACGGCTTCCGAACTAACGGGCAGCCGTGCTTTGTTTCTCGCAATGGTCAATCGAAGAGGGGAAAAACTCCGGGAGAAAAACTCGCCCAAACGCCGAACGATTATGCGCGTCTTCCTCTTCCTGCGATTGCCCCTTTTTTCTCCTTTCGAAGACACTGCAGCTGCCGGCACTGTTCAGAGAATGGCAAACGATGTACCCCATAACAAAAACACATTCCAGAAAGGTGCGTACTCCATGCAGAGTCTCAGTTCGGATCGAACATAGGGGATCAGAGAGCGGAAATATTCGAGAACCGACCCGAGGGCAGGCGGGCGGGTTTGATTGAGTTCCCGAGAGCGTCGGAAGGGCGCTCGTACAAGAGATTCGACCTCGTCGTCGTCATCCCAGTCGAAGAAATCGTCTCGTATCACGTAGAGTGAGTAAAATGGTTCTATACAACAATTGAGCACTAAACACTACGGACACTGTCGGCGCAACAGTTGTGGAATCCAGCGGCGAGCCAAACATCTCGATAGGAAGCTGATCTGAACTCCAGCTTCCAGGACGTGAGCTGGGAACAGCTCCACATCGAAGATCAACACTAGATCAACAAACGAAGAACAAATCCGTTCTTCTCTCGATTCATAGAAAAAGAGATTGTTAAGTCGCACTGAATTTCATACCAGTATAGCGTACAGTGACCGCGTGGACGCGCACGACACATGTAGGACGGGCAACCGACCTCCTTCCACGATGGAACTCGCTGGCACTTCATGTTCATTTCGATCGTGATCGTGTGGATTTTCTCCTCCGTCTCATTGGATCTCATCGGAACGACTGACGGCTCCGATTGATTTTCGGCCGAGTTCGAAATTGCCTCTCGGTCGTATGCGGCTGCTGCTGCTGTTGATCACCATGCGCGAGTTTGCGAAAAAGTTGCCTCGTTGAGAGAAGGGTCGCGGTGGCAGAATGAGCTTCGGCGGGAGGATTTTGCACCGCTGCTGCTGCTGCTACGGATCAGCCTCTGTCAACATGTTGTCGCTCGGCCCTCACGGAGAAGGTGTTGAAAACGCCTCCTTCAATAAAGAAGAATTAGGATATCCGAATAAAGGTCGGTGGTGATCGAAGCTGGTTTCTCGTTTTTTTTTCGTTCCTTTTCCGTACTCATTGTTGCACAGGTTCAATCTCTTGCTGGTATCTGGTCGAAAGATAGTCGGCCGAATCCGCCAGCTGATGAAGTATCACATGCAGTCCCTGCAAATGGTGCCGGAACGCGGATGCCAAATGTCGGCCGTGTTCCATGGAATCGCGACTTTCATCTGACACAGCAGTCGTATCCGATAAGGTTTCCGACACTGAATCACTGTCCGTATCCTGATCGGAGCCAGCTGAGCCGAGGCTGTCGGTTTTTTTCTGAGAGAGCACCGACGGAGCTCGGAGAACGTTGCTCTTCATGGACGAAGTCATCGATGCCATGCCGAGCCCCGAGCCTATGGACCCGGGTCCCCAGAGCAGCTCGTCTTTCACTTCGCTCAGCATTCCGTAGTACGAATGAAGATCGTTCGATTTGATCGGGTGCGGGGGTGGCACGCGACCCACGAGCTGCATGTCTCGGAGTCTCGAGGGCACCAGGATGGTTTCGTGCATATTGTTCACGGAGCGCACGAAACGGTCCATGGCCGTCAGGATCGATTGCGTAGAGTGTGTCCGGCCTGGGTGATCGAGGCTAGGAGCCTTTCGGCCATCCGAGCTCGTAGTGGCCGAGTCGCCCCCGTTGCGAGCAGAGCGCGGTACATTCAGCGATCTATGGTACATGTCGACCCGCGAGGAGTTCGAACCGCAGCTTACGATCGAAGATATTTTGCGGTTACCGACGTCGTTGTCGTCGTCGGTGTTCGTTATGTTGTCGCCGAGTTCAGCTGAGTCCTCTCAGGGCGTCCGCTGACTCGTCGAAGCGCGCTCACCGATCCTTTTCACCAGCTTGTCGGAAACGACCAACAGGTGGTGATGGTCGTGGAGGTGGTGGTGTTGTTGGTGGTGTCAACAGGTATCCGGGACTCGATCGGAACGAACGAGGGATTCGAACACGTTTCGCAGCCGTTCTGGGTTTTTGTTGGAGGAGACACTCGATCGATCGTTCAATCGACCGAGTCAGCCGCGGAGAAGGTCACGAGCACTTTGAACAAGGGTTCCAATCAGCACTGCTTGCAGATCCACAATAATGTCGTTGTTCCAGAGTATTGTTTGCTGTGTCCACACTGACGGGAAGGAGGGAGTAGCCTAGAAGGGAAACACTGACTGAGAAGAGAAACTGATATTCCAAACGACGACGACAAAGTCGGGAACGAAACACGGTGGAATGGCTAAACCGTGTGCACTGCACGAAGCACCAACGCGGGGTGAGGGCAGTCGGATTTCACTCACTCATTAACCATCCATCCAGCCAGCCAAGCGACCGGCCAGCCTACCTCCGCTTGTTCGCTCGCTTGCTTGCCTGCCAGTCAGCCTGCGTGTCTGCCTGTTTGCCTGCCTGCTTGCTGTCTTCCAAACTAGCTCCTTCTTGCCGCTGCGTCTGCCTCCGCCTTCGGTAGCGGTGCTAAGTCCCTCTTTTTCTCACCCGCAAATGAGTGTCTAGATCTTACTTGCTCGTTTTCGGTGGATGCTATTCGCGCCGATGCGACGAGTGTTTAAATTCGTCTGCGGAATGGCGAAGGAAACCCGATCGACCCGTCGGACGGACGGACGGACGGACGGACGGACGGACGGACGGACGGACGGACAGGCGGGCGGGCGGGCGGGCGGGTGGACAGACGGGCGGACAAACGGACGGACTGAGCGACTGATAGATGAATAGATTGATAAATAGGTAGATCGCTGGCTCCTTCGGTCGCCGCAACGAGCCGCGATCGATCGATGGATCGACGAAACGCTCGCAGAAAGACTTCAGCCGTCCCGTGGGAGAGCGTATACGAAAGGAGGTGCGGAGCTGTTTGCTTGCCTGCCTGCCCGCTTGCTTACCTGGCGGTCTGCCTGTCTAACTGTCTGCCTGACGGACCGTCGGTCGATCGAACAAGCGGGCGGGGGACGGACGGACGCACGTACGGGCGGCGGGACGCGCAGACGAACAGACAGATGAACGGTCCGGCCGTGGCGGCAACAACTTCGTCTTCTGCTTCGTTTTCGGCGATCCGACTAACTATCACCGTAAAAACTGCTCACTCATACCCCACACACAACGCCGTGCGTCGTCGACCGAATCAACAGAACGGAGGAACAAACGAGCGCACCGGTCAAAGAGCCGCTAGTAAGCGGGTCGAGGGGAAATTTCGATAAGCCACGAGAACATATTATGTTTATGACGGCTTAAAAAACCGCTCTCGGTCATGGTGTCAACTGCTCCATGGACCTGTCACACCGTGCTCGTTCCTCGGAGGAAAGACCTCGCCATTCGACTCCGGGCACGGTCATACCGAGCACCACCGACCGATCGCACCGCAGGATCGGCGCATGCCTAGACGCTCTCGATAGCTTGTATTCACTTACGGTTGAGAGTGGTCGCGTTCCTTCGCTGACGAACAATGAGACGATCGAAGTTTTTCGCCCGAATCTTATTCTCGGACACAAGTAGTTCAGCTCGCCCGGGGTGCGGCCTCAAAGTAGCCGGTACACCGAACCGTTAACCGTTTCTGGGACGCTTTTTAGGTTGGGTTAGCCAAGCGCCGGACTACGATCGGATTCATCCAGAAGCGATTGGGAAAAACGAGCACCGAACGCACAAGGGTACCACCGAACAGGTTTCGAGCCGCGCAGATTGTTTACTCGAGGTTCGAGTCACGGTGCAGATCACTCACTCACTCACTCGGCTCGAGGACCGCGGAACAACGTGCGAGAGAACCGACGGATGCAGCACGAGTGGCGCAGCTTGGGATGGAATGCCAGTTCAAATAGCCTCTCAGGACACAAAGAAATAATTAAGAGTGCCAAGAACGTGATACGGTGGTAGCCAATCTGATATGCTAATATTTAGATGTGGTTCGGAGGCGGCCAGCGGCGGGCGGATCTGACGAGGATATCTGTCTTCGCAATGGGCATTGCTGGACGAGATTCGCTGAATTTGTAAAATTCGCTCACCTAAATATTCGCGAGCATCAAGCCACTTGCACTACCTCTATGGGCTTTGGAAAGAAGAATCTACCTTCTCAAAATTCAATATCGTCCGCGCTGACCTCGTCCAAGTCATTCTGGAAATTCCCGAGAGCCGAACTTCTACACAAGCCGCCTCCTCCTCCTCCTCCTCCTCCCATCGCTCAGGTGATGGTGCTCGATCGATTCCGGACAAGATCCTCCCATCGGTCTATTCCCGCCCAACTCTCTCGAAAACCCTGCGCGCTTCAGCTCTTCCGAGAGCCTATAATTGGAGAAGGTGAAGGCGGAAAAGGTTTCAATATCCCATCGGGGACTAATGATGTATGGGAGGGAGCGTATGGGCGGGTTTTGCGAGGGACGTGTTGGGAGAAGTTCGTGGAAATGTTCTCAGATCCCCAACCGGAAAAAACCGGTGAATTGCTATCATCCAGAAACATGATCCGGGGGTGCTCGACGGAGCCGGAACTTCCCGAGCCATCTACACCACCCTCCGGAAAGTGATTTGCGTGATCCACCCGACGAATTTCGGAAAACTTCGATGAGAGCGGGGTCTCCTCCTTTGATCTGAACTTGGACGCCATGTATCACGGGGTCCTCCCCGGTACGGAACGAGTAATCCGTAGCGTGGTGGCCGGGAGCTCCCCGAAAAAATCGCGGCTTTCCGTGACGCCCCCACCTCACCTCTCAACTCTCTGCGGAGACTCCTCGCGGACTACCGCGAAAATCCGCAGCTCCGAACGTTGAGCATCGAATCGCTTCAGAATCTTCGTCGGAACCCGGGTTCAATTGATCCAAGGGAAGCGGGGATGAGGAAGCCGGAGTTCCTCGGGACGACGAAATCTGAGCTCCCTCGGAAGAAAAAATCTGAGCTCTGCTCTCCTTTTCCCTCTGGTTCCTCTGCTAAATGGAGGTGCAGTTCCGCGCGACTATCCCCGTCCGAGTATCGCAACAAGTTGGCCATCCGAGATCTGCCGTGTTTAGATCTAGTGTCATCGGGATAGCGCAGTCACGGCGGATGTTTCCACAGCCGAGTCATTGTTCTGTGTTGTGTCTGCGGCATCGGATATACCGATTCTAGAGTGTCCAATTCTCACCGTGAGAAGTTCCAAGGTGTCGAAGCTTATGATCCGCGCGGAGGAGCTCACCGTAGACTCGGCCGAAGTGTCGAAACTCTGGAGCACCCACTGATGGCCAATATCGTCCGCCGGCCTCAGCCGCTCGCAGTGGCAGCAAATGACGCTGACAGTGCCACGCCCGGCCTTCTTGTTCTGTCGCTCACTCATTCGTTATTCGCCGATTGTATTAACACTCTCTTCGATTCGAAACGATGCGGTCAGGCCGTAGAGCATTGCTTCAAAGAGAAGATCATGTGCGCAACACTGATACAGAGAGCACAATTTGTAGCTGCCCGTTGCGGAGAACTCGCGAGTGTTCTTCACAATGCGGTGCTGCGAAGTTCTCGGTCCAGATGACAGATTCGAGTCAGTGGCGGAGTGCGCAGCTCCGAGTGAGTGTTGCAGAGTCCATCAAGGGTCGAGAGAACGGATTTTCCTTAAGCATGGCTCGGTTTCGGCATATACTGCTCCCGGATCTCGACCCCGATCAGCTGCGTACGAGCGCGCGTAGGATCCGCCTGGGCGAGAGCCACTTGGGAATCCGAGAGCTACACGTCTCAAGTCTGAATCATAAATCGCTTGAGCAAACTCTATGATTAAGATTCGCTTATCGGCATGTTTCTTTCCAAGAGGTCATCTAGTCATGGTGACGGCGATTGTCACGGCTGACTCAGATTCGGATTCCGTCCTCGCACGGCTGATACTGGAAACAAGAACAGCATGGAGCCGAAGTATATCAACGTTCCGGTAGGAGACGTTGATTTATGGGCATCGGGAGGTATATCACACAGCTGAATGATTTCGGCTTATGAGAACTGCGACGTACGCGTATGGCGAGTTTCGACGCGACGCGCGCGGGAAACGGGACGCGACCCGATGTCCAAGGTAGAGCCCAAACCACTGAAACGCCCTTGGCTTAATGTGACTCATTGAAATATTTATCCACATCGGCACAATGTCTCAGATCGCCATCTTCCACAGAGAAGCGAAAATTCGCGTTCGCTTGACCTTATCAAGAGTTGTGTAACATGTCTAGCTCAAATAAAAATGAAGCGCAGTTTTTCTCCCAGACGGTTGGCTCCATGTACGGACATTCTCTGATAGGCGGCGCCGACGAAATCCGCAATGTAGAAACTTTCAGATATTATTCTCCTGTCGTCTTGCCCAATGCCTTACAATGTCATCATGCATGCATGAATGTTCCTCCGAATGCTTCTGATAAAGCGTTTCCGGAACGCCTCGCAAAACCGTATTTTCACTTCGTAGCGATGAAAGACTGTTCCAATAAATACCCCGTGGTTTATCTCGACGGGATTCCCCCGGATCCGATCGCGAGGATTTACAGAACTTCCGAGTTCAGAGGAAAGCGAAACAGAGAGATACGGAAGGAGTCAGCGTCTCTCCGGTCTACCTGGCTTTGACGTGAATATTCATATGCATCCTTTCGGTAAAGTCTCCGATTATCTAAAAATTCGTTATCTGATATGTTTTGGATATAATCTGATAGGGAACGGAATGTAAATGGGAGTCCTTGTATCTTTGTTTCTCACGGGAACTGATAAGATTTGATGGCATCAGCTCGTTCTCCGTCGTGGATCGAGTCGCCCTGCCGGCCTGCCTCTACTCTGTCCGTCGATCCATTCGATCATATGTATATACGCTAGCTCGTGTCTGCCTGTCTGTCTGTCCGTCGGTGGAACGGTGGGTTGATCAGTCAGTCTATCAGTTAGTAACTAAGCGATTCTGAGTGCGATCAAATCCATGTGCCTGAGTCCAAATTTTGGCGGTTGGTCTGACCGGAAACGGAGGCTCTTTCCGGTGTAGAGAACTTTATCTCTGCGGAAGCACACTCTCGAATTCGAGAACTGAAGATATCTGAAAGCAGCGCTATCTGCGCGTATCATCGGAAAGATTAATAACGATTACGTTCTCCCCCAGATAAAGACGAAGGCTGACAAGTCGCTCGAAGGGCCGAACGATTAGAGAAATGAGAACTATGTTTCCCGGCAAGGCGATCTTCCGATCGAACGTGATCAATACGTAGGAAACTTTCTAGAGGAGACGAGCTTATCGGAAAGTGAAATCCTGTCAGTAACCGGCGATCGGGAAATCGATCGATAGTACAATCTATCCGCAACGAGCTCTGGACACGTGGATGTCTACATACAGGGGGCCATCAGGTAGAATTTTCCGTTCGAAAGCCGTGTCTGATATTTCTGTTTGACCAGCTGCGGGGTTCTGAGTGGTCCCCGCTTAAAAAATTGATTTGAGGAGGCGTTCTTCCACACTCACGATCATTATCTATTCTCCCGAATGATTTGTCTCTTTTTTCTCTGGGTAGGTAAGACCGAGGTCAAATCAGAAGCAAACGCACGAGTATTCATCAGCTTTTTTTATTCATTAGACTACTGTTCTACTGCTTCTTCTCCGTCATCTGGAACCTTTTCATTCCTTCCGGTGCTTCCACGTGACCATTCCGTTGTCGTTTTGATTTTTCCTCAAGACGGAGATTTTACGTTTCAAGTTTCAATCTCTCTCAAGCTCCATGTACTTGACCAACTTGACGATTTGTTCCGCCAGTTCGCGCGACGAAGCACAAAGAACTCTCCTGGCCATCAAGTCCAGGGGACCACCTAGAAAGCAATCAGACTTGCAATGATAAGCGGGCGCCCTGCTGATTTGAAATCCACTCCGACCGTAGGTAATTATTACTTGATCCCTGTCCAAATTCGGGTTCGATCGAGGAACTCAGAGGCGATTTATCAAGTCCAAGCACCACTCCGAACTCTGTCAACATCCGCTCGATCCGAAACTCAGGGCCTTGTATGCGGAATCGAATACGGCACCGACTGCTTCAGGATGCCGTCCGTGATCGAGCGAATACGACAAGTAGTCTGTCATCGATTTTGTTTTCCACGCCTCGGTCAACTCCTATCGCGAAACGGATTGGAGAATCACAGTCAAATCTGAGGGAGAAGCAAGAAGTCTCCATGAGACCCCGTGGAACGCGCAGCAGAACCAATCGTGAGCTCAGCGCATGACTCGATCGTGAGCCGTCTCTTCGCTCATCACTCATGGTGGAGGTACGTTTCTCGGTGAAATCCGGAATTTAAAGAAGAAGGAGCAGGTCCATACACGGCTGCATAAGCGCAATGCGTTTTCTGAGCGTTATGAAACTATGTACAGGAATCCTGATCTCAAAGATCAGAAATTCTTCCGAATCGCGAATAATTTCTTCACGAAGATACACCCGGATCACACGTTGGTTCCTCCTTCTCCGCGGGAGCTGACGAGAGACGCCGATCCTCGTTGATGAGACTCGGAGTCGGGAAGACAGATACGGATTTTGCAATGATGCCCATGATATCATCCCCTTCGACATGTATTTTTTGTTTTGTCTCAGACGTCTACGGGAAGGTTACAAGGTTGAGTCATGTTTCGTAAGAGATGCGCTCGGTTCGAGAAAACATTCTGGCATGGCGAGCGCACTCACTCACCGTTCATATCGCAGACGTAACCGCCGGCTTCTTCCACGATTATCTTCCCGGCTGCAATGTCCCAGCAGTGGATGCCGAATTCCTGGTAGGCATCGGCGTTTCCGCCGGCTACCATGACCATATTCATGCAGGCGGAGCCCAACGAACGAATGCCATGCGCCCGCGGTAAGATATTCTGCAACAGGAGGAACGGAGAGAAAAACGTGGCATTACGTTTCGGTCGATACAACGTCCTATCGAAGCCCCTTTGCGTTCAAATACTTTCGGGCTCAGCTATGAAAGACCTCAATCCGACGACGAATCTAAGCGGTCGTCATCGAAGCGGGAACCACGCGAGCTTTCGGCCGACGTTGGCGTTCCATCACGAATTCGTTGGCATGATCGGGGTTGGAGAGGAAGAGAGCGCGAGAGTTGGAAAACAAATTGCAAAAGTTCCACCGCGGGTCCTGGGAGGCGTTCGTTTTTGCCGTTTCCCCCGATACCCTGGTCACGGGGAAATCCGCAGGAAATCTCGTTTGTTCGAGGGGCTGCTTTAGGGGAATCACTCCGGAAAAATCGTTCTGTTCGGGCATACGCGACCACGAGAATCAGGTGTGGAAGATGCCAGGTCTAAGCGGAGAAAACCCATGAATAGGAAAGTTCTAGCCGGTCAGACGAATCGGCACAGACAGACGAACTGACGGACAGCAAAGCAACGGCGACCGCCGTTGCAGCGTCATCGTCGCTGTGGTGGTAGTCTGTGTCGAAACGTCTCGTCGCGAACCGATTTTCCGGTGTTGAATTAAGCGATTCTGGACGGCCGATCGTAAGTCTATCCAGCTCGTCCCGGATTTTCTGGTTCAGAACAAAACATTGCCAATGCGGAACTCGATCACGAGTCAGACGAACAATTTGAAAAGCGACAACAACATAATCTAACTCCGGGTCGGGCTTGCCACCAGCGCTATCGGCTCCGGATGGAGAGTCGTCGGAGGCAATGAGCCGAACTCCACGTCTGGAGCAACATCGACAGGAACGCGATAAACTCATGAGGTCCGCGCTGTTTACCGATCATTGAGCACGATTACGCGACGAACTGTGACGGGGAAGAAGATTCGCGGTGACTGCATGAATAAAATTTACAATGTCTCATTTTTCATCAAGGAGTGGCGGAGGATGGGGAAAATATAAATAGTATCGTGACTCGTGTTCTCCGAGCGGAAAACTTCCTCGTTCCGCGGTCGCCTCCATTGACGCTTCTTCATACCGATCTGACTCTTCGTCAGAGCGAGCGGATGAAAACGAAAATCCTCACAAGAACAGCCTTGAAACTTGTCCGTAGTTTATCCCGCTCGCGTCCGGGGATTTAGGGAATGGACGAAATTCTCGGGACCGTGAAGATGCAAAAGAACAAACAAGACGCTTGAGGCCGCCTTTCGTGCCCTCACTGTCTCCGTAGCACTCGTTGTGATTATCAGCGACCATCTAACCTTCAGCCCTTCGGTAGTTGTCTGCGAATACTTCCCGAGAACGACGTCTCTCGTCAACAGATTCCCAGCAGTTCCAGAACGCACTGTTATCTTTGACGGAGCAGTCACATTACGGCGAGCGACAGGAATGAGGAAATCTAATCGAGGTATTGTTCAATCGGAATGTAACGCGGTGATTCAGACATTTTCTGTCAGGTCACCCTTCTTAATCAGATCAGGGGTTTTATTGAAGTTCTCGGTAATCCATGGACTCGTAGGCAGGCACAGAAGAACGAGCGAGGCGTACGCAATTGCCGCATCCGAGCATTCCCAAGACCGCCGACAGGGAGTCCTTGTCGACAGAAGCTTCTAGACCGAAAAAAGCCTTGTCCCTCCCCTCCCCGCTATACGAGGCTGCCGTATGTCGCAGTATGACGATAATCGTCGTCCGCCAAGCGCATTACGGCGTGAATTGTACGCGCATCCGCTTACGCGTTAGATAGACAAACGAGCGAACGCAAACACCGAGTGTTCCCCATGAGATATTACAGGTCAAGCGAACGCATTATCTGGGGGATGCAGGGAAGGCCGCCGCGGGGAATCAGAAGTCTTACACCGAAACTTGGAACTGGTCACATCGCTCGATCCGGAAACGCTGTCACTTGCTTGGCTCAGTGCTCGATCGGAGCCAATGGATATGGGATTGATGGAGGTCCTTCTGGACGGTCTCTCTACATTGACGACAAATTAGTCCAGACCACCCCCAGCACGTCGAAGTCCGCTCTGACCGTGAGGAGGGGAGGTTTTTTTGGAGTAGAAGTTCCCAATTGTCGGCCCTCGGCCTCCCCGCGAGAATTCCCCATGCGACCCGCGATTGGCGTGGGGAATCGTCGGGAGATTACCATGCTCTGACCTCATTCTCGCTTTCCGCGGGACGACTGACATCCGACCGAAATGGTCGAAGATCATAAGAGGTCCCCCGGTCACGATCGATGCACCAAAGTGCCAAAATCAAGCCGAGAGGCTAGAAAAGATCATTCCGCGATTGCCCTTTGAGTTCCATTAACAGAATCAAGAACCGAACGCTGTGTCCTTGGGATGTCCATGCGCACCCACGGCTCAAATACGGGTGTTCACACGAGAGATGATATACAAGAGAAATATTCCTCCTTAGAATGAATCCTGGTCGGACCTTGGATCTGTGAGCCGTATCTGGAGCCTCATTCAAGAATTACCATCCCAAGCTCTCTTGGACGGTATTCGTTCTGGCATTTGGGCGAATACGACAAGCGACATTCCTCGGTTAGCAGTCACTACGATTCTCTGTATCCCATTCCAACGAGTGTCACATGCAACACTTGCGCGTTCAACATCATGTGGACAGCGGAGTGTTTGGCCCCACCGCTTTTCCCCTCCCGTCTCGCCCAACGGGGGTCATGACGGAAAATCTTTCAGGATGACAGCTCTCATGGCTGAACTCGAATTATTTCAAGAAGACGTTATCCTACGAGTGACTAAGACAACTTAGTCATTCGTAGGATTTACGCGATGGCAGAGGGTGCCCGAATCTCCCGTTTGCAATATTCGACCAGCTGACGAAAAAAACTTCGGGGAGCTCATCCTTCGCAGATCTCAATCGAGCGTCCGTGAGCTTCAACGAGCCCCCGCCCCCCCTCACCTCTCATTGAGCACCCCGCTCGAAGAGTACTCACGCAGAAACTCTCTGGCGGACTTCCCAATTCTCTCGGCGAGCTCATACGTACACTAGTGATTAGCGTTCGAAGACGATGGATGTAGCTATCTCTACGCACCGACTCATTCGACTTCGGCAACCCGCAAGTGAGTCATCCGCAACCCACGAGTCAGTAGTCCCCGACCCCGCACCGGGGCGAAGGTTCTATCTGGAGACAAGCGAATGATACGAAAGTGGCGTTCGGGGATCCCACAAAAGCGCGCATCCCCTGCAAGACCGAACTCCAATTGTGAGTTCTCTTGATTCAACCTGCGACCCGGGACGTACGGTCTGCGTAAGACTGATCGCACCGGACCCCGGCTGATGTTCGCGTAGCCAGAATTTCAAGTAAGCATTTCAGGGGTTCTTCCACCGTCTCATGAGTTCGCAGTGCCGCCCGCGAATCTTCGAGAAACTTCCGCGATAATGGGTTAAAGCTGATCGGATCATCGACACCGAGGTCAAATCGGTCAGAGTAATATAAAATCTCAAAACTACTATTGCTCGCCGTCCCGGCAATTCAGAGGATGGAGCCACGTAAATTCGGAAAAGAGTCGATTTGAATTTGAAAATTCTGCCGCAGCTTGATGAGCAGGGAAGAAAAATGGAGACGAGCAAAATAAAATGAAGCTAAGAACCGGTCCTGGTAGCCGGTCGGGTGAAAATTTTCACTCATAATTCATTCGCCGCTTCTCTTGATTGCAAGAAAAATACGACATCCTCAAATGAGACGGGTAATAAAAGTAAAGTACGGGGAGACAGTTTTGTCTCCGAAACAACTTCGCCGCGACGCCTATCATCCTCTGATACCGTCGGCATAGATTGGGTTCTGATTCGATTTACGTGCACCGCAGTTTCTGATTCCGCACCGTCGGTCGGCAGTGCGGGTAGAGGCAAAGGTGTACAAGTTGAACGTTCATCCCCAAGTCACTTTGACGGTGTCAAAAGGTAGAATTACGATCTGTTCCGACGAGACGGGATACCTCACGATCTTCAGATTGTTCCCGACGTCGAGTGATTTTTCCCATGTTTAATTCATTGTATGGATTCCGTTTTCCAGTCAGCGTCCCACGGTGAATAGGACGATTCAGGAGCGATCCGCATTCGTTCCAGTAATGAATTTCCCCAAAACTCAAACGACGCGGTTGACTCACATCCGCTTTCGCGATTCACCTCTTTCTTGATTTTTCCGAATCGGCTTCTCATGAAGCGGAGCATTCAATTAGGATGAATGTTTTTAGCGCGATAATGTTCAGGTTTGACGTCAAGTGTTCGAGGAAGCAGGAGTTTCCTTTGCAGTCAGTGTTTTTTCCTCCATGAACGTGCCTTCAATCTCGTCCCGTCATCGATCTAGAGGGAGACTTTCACCATTCTTCGAGGAACTCTTCAAGGTGCGCCGACACCGAAATAAAAACCTGCTCCGAGTTTTCTGACGTGTGGAACGAGCCAGAACTCGACTCCCCATCATTGCAACAGATGCTTCTTCTCTGACATTCCAATCTCAGGCTGGAACAGTGCTCGGTACGAGCTCCGAAGCGTGCACCGGCCGATTCGAAGATAAAGAGCAGATTTGTATGAGATCTATCGTATTCCTCCGACTTCTAATACTTCGAGCAGAAGGAGACCTTGGAAACTTTTACTTCCAACATCAAATGGAGCTTAGCGCAATCCGCGAAAATTCAGAGCGACTCTCGTTCCGGAGTGCGGTGTTCCAGAAAGGTGTCCCGCCTTCGGCTCCCACCGCGAGAAGTCGAATAATGGGACCAGAACAAGAGACCTTCGGAGTCACTTTGATGGCCGTATGCTTGCTCGACCGGCAAGGTGGCTTCGGTGATCCATTTGAGCCGCTAAAGGAGAAAAGTGTCATCAGCACTGCTCTCACTCATGTAACATCGACCCGCGAGTCGATTCGCGAGAGCATGCGATGACGAGAAATGGACGGGGAAATGGATGTTCTTAACCGCGGGCCGCGGAGTCCGATCGAGCACTCTGTATTCGTGTTCGAGTTTCGGACAGGATTCGAGAACGATCTTGATCTTCGATCCGGTGCGCCGAGGAAATTATCATGAGCAATTCGCGCCACGAGCAAGTCCGTAAGCGAGTTCAACGTCGAGAATACGGTGAGTGATCTCCCCGACGGGCCTCTCGCGGAGTTTCGAGACTCGTGCCGAGAATGGACGTTGAGCTTCCGGCTGCATGGGACGCCGGGCGTCAAAACCTCACCAGTGTCGGAACCTCGCCGTAGTCAGGCGCAGGAGGTGGTCTGGCCGCAGTTGACTTTCATACTCCGAGAAATTTCTCAATATACGATTCTACGGTCGGGCACTGAAAGACGGAGTGATCAGCCGAGAGAACGATTAAAACCCGAGACATCTTCGACCATGTGGAACTGGGACGAAAAAAACAATATTTTCTCGGAAAGTACGGAGTCTGAGCGATTAGGAGGCGAAGCGCCGAAACGATCCTGCTCGATCAACCGTGGAGGAGTTTGATATGAGTGATCCGGATACCAGCGTCCCGGTCATCCCGTGGCGGAGAGCATTAATGAGCCAGTTGCGTAGCTAGGGGGTGCGGATCGCACCGGCCGCCACTCCTCTCGCCGGTTCCAGGGGCGCCAGGGTTCCTTTTCGACACTCGGGTTCGAAACGACGGATACAACTACCTCGAGTTCTCGCCGTTTTATGGACTGGGGGCGTCATCTCCCGAGATGACGCCATGAAAAATTGAGATTTTCTGGGCAAGGTTCGAGGGAGACCTTGATCAGGGGCGGCATCCCCAGGGGTTGAGACCCAGCGCTGGTTCGCCTGGTTACGTCGCTAAAGAGACCTTCGGAGATGCGACGGGGTATCGGGAGACAACAGGCAGGGGACGGACAGTGTACCATACTCACCTTCATATTTTGGAAGATTAAATCGATTCTCTCCTGGTCCCTCCCAGATCCAGCTTCGCTCATCACAACTGCTTTCGCCAAATCCGTGCAGCTTGATACCTGAAAAAACGGATCCAGATCAGGGCAGATATTCTTCTCTCCATGCCATTCTCTTGATTACGACAGCCCGACCGGCCCGAGACTCTCGGCGTTTTCCCTCAACGGAGATTCGTGAACTCTCCAAGCATTCTTCGCTGGATGCGAGAGATCTCACTTTCAGTTTGGCATCGTTGACGAAAGCTCCTCGACCTTTGCGGGCGGTATACAAAAGCTCGAGCACCGGGTTGTAAATGAAACCTAGTGCGATCTCTTTGTTGATAGCGAGAGCCACTGAAACGGCCACCATGGGGAAACTGCAAAAAGAGACCTGATTGAATGATGAGCAGCATTCGACAGAATCCATCGAGCGTGAACGCCTCGAGAAAAATTAACCCAGGACCTTCGCAAGTAACGACAAGCGGAATAGTTGTGAGTAAGTGATACTTACGTGTGGACGAAATTCATCGTGCCATCGACAGGATCGATAATCCACGTCGGATTATCCGTCAGATCGTTTTTCGTTCCCCCGGCGGTCGATTCCTCGCCGATGAATCTAGAATCGCATGGGAGACGAGAGCTTTAGGCTCTCCATGGACTTTTTTGGATCATATCCAGACAAATTATTCGCTGATGATCTTAGGTAGTTGGAAGCGGCATGCTTAGCGGGTGGCTCTCCTCGGAATGGCATACTTACGAATGGCCGGGGAATTTTTCCGATAGCTTGCTGATCAGAAGTTTCTCGACGCCTTTGTCAGTTTCAGTGACCAAGTCTGCGAAGCTCGCTTTAGTCTCCACCTGCTTATCTTCTTGTATTGCACTCCTGACCATCTGAAAACGGATGAGAAAATTTTGAGTCACAACCGGAGCCTACTCTTCAGCCGTTTTTACCGCGGGTGAGGACATGAAATCCTACGGAGCCATTCGGATCGACCTGCTTCTTTTAGATCTCCCGCAAATAGTGACCCATTCGAGCACAAGGCATCACGAGCAAGAATCTTAACGATGGATCCACATTGCCGCGCCCTCAAAATGGGGGAACCATGATAAATCCCCATAGAGGAGCCCAACCATCTTAAGGGGAGTATTATTCTGAGCAGTTCCAATAATCGAACTGGCAGTTTGATCTATTGAATTGGCAGTCTGATTTCAAAAATTGGCAGTAATTGCAACCGGCAGTTTTTCTGGCGAACGGGCGGTTTCCGATGATTGATGCGGTCGCTTTTCAAGGAGATTTCCAAAGATCTGGCCGATCAAACGAAGTCTTCTCGATCGCCCGGCTCTCGAATGCTCGATTGTCGATCGCCTTTCTAGTGAGAGGTTAGGTTGAGTGAATACTAACTAAATAGGACGAAAACTGCCAACACAATAATATTAACTTCCGGATTCGAGGAGAAAACTGCAACCGGAGAGAGCTGCCATTTTGAAAAAAAAACTGCCCGTAAAAATGCAAGCCCTATCTTAATAGGTGACCTCCAGCCGTGATAGAAATGCCCATAAGATTTGGAGCTATCCGTCGGACGGGCAGGTCGAGAAGTGAAATGGCTCCGCGCGATTCGCTCCGCAGGCAGTCGGAGCACTTGAAGTCAGGGCCGCCGCGCCAATCTCCGCGGTTCGAACGAATTGCGTGACAGCTCCTGTGTTCACGCACGTGCTTCGCGCAGACAAGAATCCGACCGCGCTCGTTCTCCCGCTCCGTTACCACTCGTCCAATCCGCGAACGAACTGATTCTCCCCCAATGCTGAGCTGTCATGTCCATTGACGACCGCGCGTCAAGAGACATGCCAATCGAAGCACCACAGCCGTGCGCGAGAAAGGCTCCACATGAGAGCTTCGTCAATCAAATCCCGACCGATGTCAGAAATACTCCGAACACTCGATTTAGCATCCCTGCGGCCACAATTCATATCACCAGCACGAATTGAGTCCATACCTGTCCTGCCTCTTTGACCAAGTCGAGGGCGCAGTGGAAAAACTCGTCGAGCTCCTTTTGACTGACTTCGACCGGCATTCTGGGAGGTTGGTTCGCGCCTGCGACTTCGGGCTTCCTCAATATCCACGTAGCGATTCTGACTCGTTAATGACAGTTCACAGGCTTTTAGACGCGACCTTCACTTGATGAACCGGTCGTATGTGTCAACAATCTGTGGATCCTGCCGCTTGGTCGCTGCTGATCTACGGGCAAGGAGCGGATGCGACTGCTCGGGGAAGGAGTTTACCACTCGGAGGGTGACCGACCTCAGCTCAATGGACTGGAAACCGCTTATCGCCGCGGAGCTAGATTAGGGAGCCTGGCACTGGATATCTCCCTGGGATTCTTTCGCTCCGCGTGACACGGAGAGATGCAGATGTCGATCCCGACGCTGCTCGATAGGAAGTCTGTGAGGGGCAGGAGGGAGATTCCCGTATGGAGAATGAGCGTCTGATCGAGATCTTCTATATGGTTCGAAATTCCGGAGAATCCTGCGAAACCGCATCGAGACCATAAAATCATAATTGATTCGGGGGCACCTGCCTCAGACGCGGCTTCCAGGCAGCGCCATTCCGCACTTCGGCGACCGAACGAACGAAGGTTCTGTGAAAAAAATCTGCCCGGGAACGCGAAGTACTGCGACGGAGCTCCGAGAATGCTGGACTCTCAAGAGCAATAATTCATCATTCATCACCGACGGCCCCGCTTTTCAAGAGGCTCGACAATACATCTCCGACAAGTCCTGAAGCTGCGGGTTGCGTCGAACGGCCTGAGTCACCGATCTTCGCACGTGGAGACTTTAGGGTCCAATTTTACTGACGTCGATCATAGATTGGCGCTTGTCGTATGTAAGTCGTCGAAACGAGGGGAGAGTCGGAATGATTGTGATTAAACTCGCTGTCCATCCTCTCCATTCTTCCATGCATGATTTCCTTCCGTCGTCTCACCGATGATCTGTGCGAACGCCTTTGAGCGGCCCGCCGAGACGTCATGTCCCTGCAATACAACGATATCGGGGAGCTCTCCACGAGGCGTCGTCAGTCAGACAAGCACCTCCTCGAACGGGAAGAGGTGAAGCGGATTTCGGGATCTCGCATCAGAGGAGCCAAAGTACTCGAGCTCGCATGCGGTTCCGGATTCTATACCTACGACCTCGTCGAATGGGGCGCTGACTGTGTCGTTGCGGTCGACATCTCTACGGGAATGCTTGAGGCGTCTCGCTCTTACGCTGAATCGCAAGGACGGCGAGCTCCGAATGCTCATTCGATGCTGGGCAACGCCTTCAAGCCCCAAGTGTATCCGCACGGCCCATTCGATATCGTTTTTTGTGCGTGGATACTCAACTGTGCTCCCGACTCGCGAACCATGGCCAGTATCTTCGACGAAACGTTGCTCTGAATCTCAGACCGGCAGGTCTGTCTCTGAACGTCGGATTACCCCCGGAAGAAGATCCCGAATTGAGCTCCTCTGCCGGTTATGTGTCGCTCGGAGAGCCGACTATGATCGTCAAATGAGCGGAGAGCGTCGAGAATGGCGTCAAACTTCGAGTGAGCCTCAAGAAAGCAGGAGATGAGGGGAGCTTCGAATGCTTCTATCTGAAGAAGGACGACGATGAAAAAGCCGCCAGGGTTGGTGGTTTGACGGGTCCGATAGAATGGGAGATATCGAAGGCTTATGGTCTAGGTGAGCTGGTGGACGATGAATCGCCAGAGCAGGAGCGAATCATTGAGGAAGCGGCACCACATTATTTCTCCCTGCTCATCATCTCTTACTGACAGAAAGAGAGGCAAGGGAAGATGGGGGAACGCTCTCGGGAGGATGAATTGGGGGTCCAAGGGAAGAATGGTTCGTGAGAACCCCATGAGGATATTGAAAAATCGGGATGTCCTCATTACGTGAGCATTGGCTGTAGTACACCTCCAAGTACAATACATACAGATACATACGATATGATACATGCTCCAATAGAATGTCCCGGATAGAGAGGAATAAATCCTTGGGCTGTTGGCTTCGCCTCGTGGTCCTCCACCTTTACGTACGCATACGAAATTCCGACGACCCGAGTCATTCAGTCCTCATGAGATGACAGAGCACAGATCGCGGCGAAGGGCTACTCTCGTATTTCAGGAGTATTTCCCCACGTATCTTTCAGCGGACTTACAGAAAACCAGGCGTGAATTTTCCGATGGTCAAAATTTGCCATATGTATATGGAGATGGCGTTCATTCGTCAACAACTTCGGGTGTGAGTTCCTGCTCCGATATTCTCGACGTACCCACATATGAATACATATCACAATCTAGAGGCTTCACGCGCTTCTTGTTGTGCATCGCACTTCCCCAATCGAAGTCCTCAGCATCAATTCATTCGTGTAAACGAGTCAGCTGGAATCTGCGAAAGGCTCGTTCTGTCAGTCTACGCCAGTATCGGCAGCTCGCGCCCTTCCACCTCTCTTGCGTCGCTCGAAAGAGGCTGGATCATCTCAGTGAGCTGCGTTTTCCGCTCCGATAGGTAATCGTTGTATGGAGCGGTCTTAGCGGGAGTGCTAGTCTATCGAAAATCCCCATGAAGGCTCTCTGTCTTCGCCAGCGGGGAAACTACCCGATTGCGGGTCGAGCTGTGTAAGGTTGAGGTCAGTTCGAGATAAGAAGCCTATCAGAGGATCCTATTAGGGAGCCCGAGATATTCCCCATGTCCGTTCTTCGACGCCTATAGCTGTCTTGCGATCGAGAAGGGTTCACGGGGAGAGCTCGTTGGGTCCTGGTATGGTAGAGACGGCCATTCTTCCTCCCGTTGTTCTCGGTTCGACGTCTTTCGAGGGACCCTAGTCTCTTCTCGGCGGATGAATGTGAATTCAATGGGAAATAGAGGACATTTTCTCCAGTATTGTTTCTGATATTCTAAAGATGCCCCCAATGGCTCTGGGTCTGCGTCTCCGAAAGTTCATCATTCGTCGTCACGCTCATCGTGAGCCGTTGGTCCTTGCCTATCGGTCGAGGCCCTCCATGGCCCTCTGAAGCTGTGGTTTCGATAAAGAACGAAGGTCAGTATCGCCCGCATCGAGGATGCAGGGCACGATATCCCACTCATCCTCATTCTCTCGAGCGAGGTCGCTCAGCAAGACCGTGAACAGGAGTGGTCTGAGATTTTCTTCCTGGGCCGTTGTCCAGATGACCGCGAGGACGGAGAGCTCTTTGCGACCCCATCCTCCATCGAAACTCCGCTATCCTATGCATTGAAATCCCTTCGGTCGTCGGCGAAGTCTCTTCCCGAAAAGAAACTCCGCGAGATCTTTCTGGTCGTAAGTTCTGATGAAAATGATCATCGGAACCCTTCCTAGGTCAGGCTCTTCACTCATGAATAGGAGCTTCGCTGAAAACTGTTTCAGGTTTCCTCTCCAATGGTGAGCGCAGAGGAAAGCTTAATCACATCGGGAATGTTCCGTCTCTTTTCCGAAGTCTCCCACATTACGGCCGAAACGTTCGAATGTTTCCGATTGAGCAACTCAGATGTCTTGAGACAATTATATTCCTCTTTGATTTCCCTTCACTGACAGCGTCCTTCAATAATATTACCGGCAAGGTGTATCACCGAAAAACGTAGGGATCTGACGACTGATTTCTGATCGATATTTCGGCCTCCGCGAATTCGGCACAAGGAACCGTGGGAAAAGCAGTATACAAGCAAAGACGAAGCCCATTTGCGAGGCAATTGTCATTCTCGTCAGACGAGAAGAGCATTTTTCGCTATCAGAGCTGCCCCGGCGTGCACGGTGGCGATTCGAGATGAATAGAGACACGACTCTGAGACGCGCTAAATAGCATCGAAAGGAACACGTTGAGCCCAGACTTTGCGTTGATCGCTTCCATCTTTCCGGAGCGCGATCGAGGGGGATTAGAAAACAATTTATTGCGATAGAGATTAGGATTCGAGATACTGGCAACCGCTCACAACGAGGAGCAATCGGCAGAGAAACGCCTGCATGCTCCTCAAGTCCGACCGAGAGAGACAGGTGATCGACGAAATCGAGACCGTTTGTAATACAGGCGTTGATCCTCCAACACTGGCGTACCGCTTGTACCTCTTGAGCAAAACTGAGAGGCATCCCGTACAAGGGAGGGATTATCATCTGCGATAATGTAGAGGCACGCGATCCTCCACTCAAGGAATGACTGCTCTCGGATATGACGTTTGTCAGGAGCCTCCGAGTTTGCCTCAAGGCTCCTTTTATTTCATGTGGAATTTCCATGCCCAGAATTCTAGTCACTAGCTGTATTCACTGAAAATGGGCAGTGACCCGGGACATACAGAGCTGAGCTCAGGCATCCTGTTGAACTTCGAGTTCCGGAGTCAGAAAGCAAGGTCAGTGAACAACTTCCTACCATCGCGTCGACCGAGATGATCGAGGTGTTCCTATATCGACAACATCCGCTATCCGTGCCTCGCGGAGCAAGATAGACGGAGCTGTAATGAAGCTGCTATGATCCTCGGTAATGCCAGGGGAACATCGAACTCTCCCGGTCACTAGAAACTAGGGGTTATGTCTTCGCCGTGTGAGACTACATATTCCGGATAATTATACCGATTAAATCACGCGTATAATTCCTATTATTGATGTCCAAACGTGATGAGCTATCCCTCGGCGCGTATGCGAGTCATCGGGGCTAACGGCAAGCCTCTCATTGTACTCAACTCAACTCGGCCGAAGTGAATGTTATACAATTGTAATATGTATGAAGGTATGAATGAGCTTGGCTGTCACGGAGTGATACCTACGTAGCTGAGAACGGGTTTCGATCTTCGATCCTCGTAGGGCAAGATGTTGGAGAGAGCCGAGCACGCAAATCGAAAAATCATAAGAGTTTCCCTGCGTCTTTCGAACGATCGATTGCCATTCATCGGAAGAATGTTTTTTTTCAGCTGATCTGAGTAGCCACGTCAGGTTGTCAGCAGCGTGCATCGAGAACACCGGGGAATCCAGAGAATTGGAGCGATGGTGTCTATGCTCAAACGAGAGTTTACGAGTTCTAGACCCGCTATCCACTTCATGGATCAGTGGGAGGCGTTGAAGATCCGGGTGTGTCGCGGTTTCATGGACTGGAAAAGTGTAATCTTGAGTGCGAGGGCTCTTGAGGCGACGCGTGTTATGAGTCCTATTCTCAGCAAGTTTCCGACTCGATTCGACGCGTGAGAACGATGAGGCGATTACCATTAGGGAAAAATTCCGCGATTCATCCAATGTAGAATATCGAACATACGGGGTTGATCAATGATCCTCATGAATTCCCCAGCCGCTGTCCCGAAGAGCGAATCAACCTCAGAGCTAGAAACATGAGTTCCGCAATCGGGACCGCGCGCTTCGCGTGAGCACATCGCTTAGCCGAGGTTCGTCTCAGCCCGTCCCATACAGGGGTAAAGGTGATCCAGTGCCATGTTCCGAGCTGCGAAAGTGAGCCTCGAGGTAGGACAGATAGAAACGGGAACCTGTTTCAGAAGTTTCCTGAGAGACGGAAATCATTGAGGAGATGCCTGCCTTTGTCGGTCGCCGCTGCAAGCAAAACAAGCTCTGAAAAGCTCCACCGCATTGATACCGGGAAGATTTTATTGCTTTGGTCCGAGAATCAGGCGCTCGCGTTTTCACTATATGCCTCGCCCGCGGATCCTTCGTAGGCAACAATGCGTGCTTAGCTTGACCTAACTTCAACCGGACTCCAGTTGAGGTCGGTAGGAGCTATCGTTGTGAGTCGTTCCCTCTGACTCTTGTAGAATGTCTCCGATAGATCCTCGAAGGTTTCGGCTGCAGGAGTCGATATACCCCTTGTTTAGAATCATCAGGAACGACACCTGAGATTAGATATCGCGAGGGCGTGAAGTCCCGCCCCATAAATTATCGATTATGCTCAGGGTGTCGAAGCGTATTCGCCGGATCCAGCGAGCCTTCCATTCCAGTCTAATAGATGTTAATTGTCTAAGGACCTATTCGGTGGGTAGGTAGATGTAGGTCTCTGATATGGATCGTTCAAAACGACATGAGAGAACGACAATCGGAGATGACACGGCCCAGGCTTCGGAGAAGCACAGGTTGGAATTTTCGAGCGGTGTTTGAAACGGGCTCAGTCAGATTACAGACTCTTGAACGTTTCTCAGAACGTTTATAACGGTTTCGGAGGTCGTTTTGTGCGGCGCTCGGGTAGGCGGCGGCATCCATAGTCGTCAGCCGTTCGTCTGTCTAGCTGACGCTCGCTGAAGCGACTGTGCGGCCGAAGCCCCCGAATGATCGACTCAACCAAAGGGGTTGGATTCGTTCGCCTCCGTACCGGGAATGCTTTTGTGAACACGATTGTGAGCTCCCGGATTTCCCTTATGATTGCGACCGAAAAAGTCGATATTCAGGGAGTGATCCTCTCATGGCTTGGACGCCATTTTTTTTTTCGAAAAGACAGATCGAGGACGATCCTTCCGCCCAGAAAATCACTGGAGAGTCATCTGAGCTGTGGGTACCGATTTATCCGTGCATAGGGATCGCGAGGGAGAAGGAGCTGAAAAAAAGAAATCGGTGGACGAGTGGAACCGGGGTCGCGGTTCCGTTCGCGCACCTGAGTGAAATTCAGGGCAACCCTGGAGTCACTCCGATTCTGTTCCTGTCCTCGGAGTATCTCAACCCAGACGATGTAATCCTAACACATATTGTGATGCGGTGAGTGTAGATAGAATAAAAGCTTACGACCGCGCCGTTGTCGATCGACGCCATAATCGGTAGTTAGAGCGGTAGCTATGTAGATTCTTCCGCGAGAGATGTTCTCCAATGTAGAACATCCGCATTGATGACGGAGGCCTTCTTGCTTTGGAACTTTTCGCTCTACATCATTATCATTCTTGATATCATCCTTGTTCCTGTAGGTGCTTCTGCTCATACGGTGGAGATCTTGAACGGTAGTGGTTTCGCGGAAAACTGATCCCTTACCAGACGGTGGCTCATTTCGAGACGGAGGCTTCATTCAATCGGGGGCGCCTCCGTGGCTCGAGATTATGGGGGTCACAGAGAATCCGTACTGCAAAAATGTGCGATACGCATCATTTAGGAAGCCCGTTCTGGGAAGGGGCACGAGTCCGCATTCTTCGGGTTGGCTATTTTTCTGGATCCGCTGCTGACTTTTAATCAATCCAATCAGAGCTAGGATGTACGAAAGCGCTCCAGGCGGACCGGTCAGCAGAGCGTGCCCGGCTCAGGTGACAGGCCGATTCCGCGAACGACGCAGAAGTTGTTTGAGCAGAGCTCGAATCGTAGCTGGATCGAATTCGAGAAATCATCGCATTCGTCGATTATTATATATATGAGTCGTCAAATCAGAAAACCGGAGGATCCAAAATTGTGTCTCGTCCGTATAGCGAATGCCGGGATGCGGTCGTGATTGATCACTCGATTCAAGCGAGTAACGTTGCAGTGGTTGATTAGAACGATGGCTCGGCTGAGATTTGGAACAATGCGTGTGAAGTATTTATAGCACGCTTCAAGAGACTTATGTGCTGCCTCTTTCTGAAAGTCTGAGCAAACGTCGACATCCGTCTATGTGCGTCCGGCTGTGTTCGGCAGCTGGCTTGCCCGATGAAAATTCTCGCGCCTTCCTCCAGGTCTCTGGTCGCCTGCTTTACACACGTGGATCGCGGGGATAACCAAGATGAATGAGCATCGAGTCGAGGGGCTTCGATCATTTCTCAAAAACGCTCTTTTCCTCTTCTTTTGAATATTCCCCCCACCACGTCACGCTGTGAGCTAAGGGTCAATCGGTTCCGTTCGATGATGAAGGCTCTTGTACATGCAAATCGCGGGGCTGCGGTTGCGACGGCGATTCGAAGATGATTTCCGAAGATTATCGACCGCGAGAGAACAAACAGCAAGAAGATGAAGATGTTCCGAACGTTCCGAGAGC
Organism: Galendromus occidentalis; assembly: GCF_000255335.2. Taxonomy (NCBI): domain Eukaryota; kingdom Metazoa; phylum Arthropoda; class Arachnida; order Mesostigmata; family Phytoseiidae; genus Galendromus; species Galendromus occidentalis. The sequence continues at coordinate 218,716 of NW_003805438.1, forward strand.
CACCCACCACGGAACTTTTTTTTCCGATTTACCGTTAGCAGAAGAGCATGGAATGCTACAATTCAGTGTGCGGCGCTCACTATAATATCAGACTCGATGTGTGAGGACGCATCGTCCGCACTGACGATTCGAGAAACCTTACAGATGCGTCACCTCGACTCGAGGCTATCCCGTACCCTCCCTCCCTGTTTCTCCATTCTATCACCAATATCGTTCCCGGAGGATAGTGGCCACTCGTTTGAATGATGGTTGTCGGCCAGCGCGACTCTTCCTCCTTGTCTGGAAATTTTCGCCCGGACCGAGTCGAGCACATTCAACCCACGGATCGTTTCTGAATCGTGGCTGAGTTCCACCTTAGCCTTCCTATCAATGATACCCCCTCGAAGGCTCCGTTCGAGGGTGCCAAGGCTGAGCGCAAGTATGGATACTGAGTAGCGTTCAGGTCGCCCTACAATGTGGTGCTACGTCAGTTCTTACCGAATTCCACCTCTTACTGGAGCGTTCGAACCAGATCTACGCTGGAATCCATGTCGCGATAACATTCGCGCTGCGCTCGAAGTCACCTGCGCTCGAAACCCTGCGTTCATTGTCGCTTTGCGCTCGAGCTCACCTTGCGCTCTAATTCACGTTGGCTCGAATTTACGATGCGCCTGGCTTGATTTGCGCGGGTCCATCTGATTCCCCATCGCGGCGTTGATGACCAATGGTACGGTGATTTTTTCCGATCAATGGTCGATTTTTCGGAATCGAGAATAGGGACAGGCTGCCTGCGTATCAGTATAGCATGTTCACGTTCTCCGACTGATTTTCGACATACTCAAGGGAGAGTACTGATTCACTCGTTTTTCCCCTGAATGCGGCCTTCGATTTCCAAGAAGCCTCGTTTCCGTGAGGTCGTTTCCAGAGCTTCGCCCCGCGAGGTACTCTCCCGAGAAATTCTTTCAGAAATCGTTCTTGAACTCCGGGCGCCAGGGCATGCTGAAGCCCAGGGCTCGATGAAGTTTGAGCTCAGTACGCACACATTCCTCCGTGACCTGATCGTCCTCGTCTTTCCCGGACTCGAATTCAGACCGATCGCACCTGGCGGCATCAGCTGGTATACAGCGACAGGTCTCCTAAAGTATCGCCAAGCGTCTACGACTTCGCTGCAGTCAGAGAATCAGCCCGATTCTGCCGCGGCGTTGCGATGGGCCAGTGAGCTCAGTGTCAGTCACTGACTTCACACACAAGTTTTTCACGAAACACCGTAGACGCGCCCATTGGCTGGAGTTTAGGCTGTTTCTGCGCAAACACAGGTGTCGGTCCCTTAAAGCGACCGAATGACAGGGCGGATCGTGGTTTTGGTTTACGAGTCATACTAAGCGAGTCAGAAAAATTCTTCCCAAGGTCTGCGAGCTCTAGACACTGCATCCGAATCTCGACCGCGGAAAATTCGGCAAATTCTCGAAAATGGGAAATTCCATTGATCGCGATAGCCCGAGGTCTTTCGCGAGAGGTCCATACACCTGACGAGTAAACAGACGTTAAGAAGAGTCAACTAGGCGAGTTCAAGGGTTATGCCGGATTCGGCGAATGCTCATTCCGAAACGGAAGATCCTCACGGCATGGCTTCTACGTCTCGATACCCTTATTTGAAGTGGGAAACGAAATCACTGGACAACTTTCATCGGGTCTGTTTGCTTTAGCACTAAGCATGCCGGCCAATATCCAGCGTCTATCGATCGCGAAGCCTCGAATTTTCTTTTTATTGCAGATCGCCCTCTCGGTCGAAGAATCTCTTCGGCTGATATACCTGCATCATGAAATGACCCGTTCCGTCATCGGAAGGAGCCCGTGAACTCTCCGAGTCCTGCCATGTCGAAACCATCGACTGAATCCTCGAGCTGAGAGATATTGGACGCACAATTTCGTCGACGTGATCCGATCCGAGGATTGAGATTGGGGGATGAATCGAGCCGATCCAAAACTCCAAAGAATTCGCACTTCCGGACTACCTGTTCCAAAAAGACTTCAGGGGAGAAATACTCCTCTCTGTGTACCATCGCGCCTCAACCCTAGCGTCACCGCCGATCGTACCTCGATCAGACCGGGCCAAGGATATCGATGCAATCGCGATGATGAATCCTCGAATAGGCGTGTTATCGACGTTTGTACGCCAGCGTGTGCATCTTCTTCCCGAATGGTCTGGATTAGTCCGACTTGAATTATTTTCGCCAAGGATGCTGATCCTTCCCAAGCTCCGTATTCCACCATCCCTCCTCCTCCTCCCTTAAGTTTTACTTCTTTTCCCTCTCCTCCTCTAATATTACCCTCTCCTCTCTCCGATTGGGGCGCCTTCGTTAGAAACACACCAGTGCGAAAGCCGGCCGCCGTCAAGCGCTAAGTTTGCTATCGGACCCGAACTTTTTTTTCGAATGCATCCCTGTTGGTTCTTCGTAGACTTTCTCCCACCAGCTACTGGACCATAATTTTGACTCCCTCGGAACTCGTTCTGATTTGGTTGAAGTGCCGCTGACATCCGTGCAGTTCTGTGTCGCTGAAAGGGATTATTTTAAAACTATCGCTTTGTGATCGCCGGCGCAGAGGGTCGAAACCTCTCGGAAACAGGAAAGGTGAGCGAGCCCATCACAGAAATCGGTATATAAGTCGTCGCCGCCGTCTCGCGGGGTATCCTGCTCCGGTGCTCAGATTCGGTATTCGGTGGAAGTTTCTGCGGTATTCGTTGGAAGTCCCGTTCTACAATGCTGGGCATTCGAATTCGGCAAAGGATGACAGGAGGACCGATTAACACATTTGTGTCATGAGCATCGTAGATCTCTTGATCCACCCGATGTCAATTGATTGTGGGTCTAGAAACACACACGGGGAATCTGAAGTGGATATTCGAGTGGGGAGAATCTCAAAGCACATCTGGGCGTGGTTTATTAATTGTGAGCTCGAAAATCTCCGATACTCGGAATCAGTTCTCTTACGGATCGACTCGCTTCAAAGGTGACTTTTGTCCCGCCACAAGCCTCTCTCTTCCACTGTCGAATCTGGAAATCCCTTTACTCAGCGGACCGTTCGCTGGAAGCCGATATTTTGTTTTTCACGGTTGGAACTATCAAGCGGACGGATAGGCAAGCAGGCGGGCGAGCTCGCCGGTGGCCGGTGTGATTCATCCAACGACCGCGAACTTGGCCGTCGTTGATTCTCCGTCCCATTCTATTGGAGGTGTTCTCTAGCTGACACAAGTGTTGTTTCAATTGTCGTCTTCCCGAAAATGATTTCTGGAGGCTATGTTCGAATTTCCTGATTGTAATAGATCCGATCGATACTGTGGAGGAATTGTTCCGCATTAGTTTTTCATCTCGTCCAAATGCTTTGGGTATTCGTGGAATTAGTAGGGACTAGTCGGCTCCGACCTCATGAACGAAGCTAGAACACTGCGAGGAGTAGTACTACGATGGTCTGACCAGGTGTCCCATTGGTTCGCGGGTCCCGTCACAACTTCAATCAGCGATGCTCCTTTGCTATCGACGATGACAGGCTAGGACCATGACGAAAGTTCCTAGAGTCGATTTATTGCCATTTCATATTTCGACGCATTTGTTATTCTAATCGAAATATCCCCGAACTTCATGCTTGAGGCGAGCTCCGCATGCGATCTTGGGCATTCGATAATCGAATTCGGCATCATTTGAAATCAGAAGCCGCGTCTGAGGCTCTTCGCTGCCAATGAGCGAGAGTAATCTCGGTGACATGCAGCCATTGTTTTGCACTTGTTTTCTTCCGTGGAGATCGTCGAGATGCGATGATTCAACCTCGACCTGTTTTCTGGTGTTCACGGCATGGACGTCTGTGCGATTTTTTAATGGATACCGTTTAGCGAATCAAATTGGACCATCGATCGAGTTATTCGTTTGTCAGTTTTTCCGGCGATTCGGCGTTGACGAAAAAGCGGGACCAGTCCCGCTCCTCTCCCGGAAGACCTCTTGGACATGGAGGATTCCCCTCGTCTCCCCCATTCCTCCCCCAGGTCCACCGTAGAGCGTCCGCAGGGAATTTGAAGCACCGAATTCCTGACCTCCCAAAAATTTCACGTCGATGTGATTAGCGCGAGTCTGCATGTCGTTTGCAGAACATACCGAGCATTTGACCCGTCATCTCATCGAATCATGCGCTCTAGGAAGGGGAGCGGAGGGAAGGATTGCAGCACCAAGCGCGGAATCCTCATCGGACTCCAATGAGGCGCTCGAGCCTCATGAACTCTCATCTTTCCCCCGTACGGATGAGCTCATTGTTCCCGAATGGAGTCTCATCTGAAGGCTTCCGTCTCCGAGAGATGATCGTGGCCTCACAGTCCACCTTGCTTGTATGCCTTCCGTGACTTATCCGCGTGACCACCGTCCTGATCCCTGACGGCATTCGGGTTCGCTTCCGTGGCTTCTACAGAGCCCCACATGGGCGTTACCGCAATCTACTCGATGATTCGGGATCCATACTCCTCGATTCGCGTACTAGCTCCTCTCGAGGTCACAAGTCACGGAACCGAAGGTGCGATGTCGGTTCTGATCGGACGCATTCTTATCTTGGAGCACTCCAGCAAAAATCGTCGCTGGGCTCTCGACGCTGGAGCTGAGTGTTGGCTTTTTTGTGCTTGGCTGTGTCGGTCCATGAGGCGTGGTGCCCCATCACCGCTTCGTCGACTCCTGGCAGTCGCTCGCTTGGCCGGTCGCTCGGTGGGCCTGTCAGATTGCCTGCCCGGGTAGATAAGAAGCACTGCAACAACTGCTCGACAACTTGCCTCGGGTTTCCTCTGCGAGATTGAGCACTCAATTCACTTTGCAAGTTTCGTGTACCTGCGAGCTTCTCCCCCACTTCGAATAGGCGCCATAGATCTCAGATCACTTCCTGTGGATGATGTCTCAGCCAGTCGAGATGTCTCAGGAACTTCGTGGAGGTTTTCCCGAAAATGTTCCCTCAGAAATCAGAGCGTATCGTATAAATGTTGGCCCTCGAACATTACAAGAGGATCAGAGCATAGTTCCGGGGAATAGGCTTTATACAGGATTCCTCCGGGAGGCATTGCGCCTTACGCGATCCCGAAAACGAGTCCAGCTCCGGATCATCCTGAGCTTTCGAAACCCGAGGTCTCGAAATCTCGAGGGGTACCGAGACAGGAAGACCGGAGATGATGCGTGTCCCTCATCGGCCTTATTTTTCTCGGTTGCTCCCTCCTGGTCTCAGTCCGCGTTTCAGTCTGTCTGTCCGGTTGATAGCTAGCCGGCTGGTTGGCTGGCTGACAGACAGACAGACTGACTGACCTGGTTGGATGGTTAACTTCGTCGCTCTGGCTGCGAGTCTGCGAGAGGCCATATCGGGATTTTTTCTCTCTCTGATCCAACAGGTTGGTAGCGCTCAGCGTGCTCAATATCTGTTTGTTGTGTCGCCTCGTCTAAATTCATTCGCCGTACATGGGAGCTGTTTCAGAGCCAGTCTGTTGTAACCAATGGGAAACAGTGAACTTATCGAATGCGGAAGCCGTTCCGAGGTTTTCAGCGAGTCAAAGCGAACTTCTTTCGGAACAGTCTAGTTTTCGATCCGATAATGTTCTGATGAGCTCTCCTGATGAGTAGCGTGCTTCACTTGGGTCTCGCTGGCGCTCACCTCAAATCGAAGTTGACCGGTTTTACAACCCTGAGAACTCGAGCTGCGCCGGAGAAAAATACCGAGCGACCAACAAACGAGCAATGAATAGATGCTTGAGTATTATGTTCGAGAGCTCAGGTCGGCTGCACTCGGAGGCTCCATGTCCAGTCTGAGCTCGGGAATTCGGAGGGAGAAGTTTCCACGAATTTATTCTCTGCTTCGGCGTTTACGAGCCTTTTATTTTTCCTGAAAATAGAACCAGCTTGCGGTTCCTTCTCCGTAATCTCCATATACATATCTACGCGTTCCAATCCACGGAGTTTCTTTTTTTCAACTTCTTAATCTTCCGTCGACCGCCTTCGAGAATTCCCGTGATCCGCCGGCATTTCTTTATCGATAGTTCGACATGCGCTCACCACGGATCTTCGCAATGCAAATATTTTTCTGCCTTCCCTCGCGTCGTTAAGTCATGATTCATCAAGATGACGTTAGTACTGACTGCGACACCGGACAGCGGTTCGGACAACTAGCGAAAGCTTAGTCAACCGCTTCGAATGTTGTAAACGCCTACTTCGATGATACACAACCACGACAAGTCTGATGGGAGCTACTTTCTCTCTAATCGGTAGTACTTGATGCTCTTCAAATGATTTTTACCCTCCTAAAACTGATGTGCAGCTGATGCAACACGTTGACAAGATGCCAAGTCGAATGTGGCGAAAAGTTTTGCATAAGAAGAAAGTCAGTATCGAAACGAATGCGTTCGGTGAGAAGGATTGCGCGATCCGGTTGGGCTTTAAGCGAAGTCTACTAGGTTCTGTTGCTTACATCATCGAGGTCACCCTCCTGAATCTTATGGTGATAATCCGGAGTCAGGAAGGTTCTCGAATCCTCGTGAGTCACGCGAGATCGGTCGTTTTTTGTAGTCTATTTCTCGGATCGTCTGTAGCGCCGGAACTTTTGTCGAGGTCGATGCGGCGAATTTCGGGTGAGTTTTCTTCTGTTTTCCGACATAAAGCTGATCTGGATTGTTTCGTCGGCGGTTCCGTGCTTCTGTATCAGAGCTCGGTCCAAGGCTTCGACCTCGACTCAACTCATTACTGCACTTCCACTTATCCACTCCGCAGAAATTCGGATCTGACTGCATCATGCTCTATTAGCTCTTGTCGGAGAGAATTATAGCTTGCCTTGTTCCGGCCGCTTCCATTCCCAAGACGATCCGTTCGTTTTCATCCGAATAAACCGATAATTGAAAAATTCATTCTGGCACTCTGGGGAACCGGAAAGACGATTCAAGCGCTTTCTGAAAAAAGTGGAAATTGTCCAGCAGAGTCTTTGGTTCTGACAGGTCCCTTCTCCGCCAACCCCGCAAAGATTAGGAGAAAAATGATTCTCCCACCAAACGATTGAGGCGTTTACTATTAACGGCTATGACCGTAGTCCGAAGTGTGAAATTGATGCTTTAGCAGAGAGCTCACGAGCGAGCAAGTGAGTGAACCAGAAAGACTTATCCAAGACCACCCATCGGAAAACTCATTGCTTCGGGCTCCGATGCTGTTGTTGTTGTCGCTGCCAGTGAAGCCGTTGTTGATGATGGCGTCGCTGCGGATGCTTGTCCATTCTCAAAATGAAGGAAAAATATAAAAGCAGAGGAGGAAATGCGTTACGCCCTTCTTCGTCTCTCGGTTCGCTCGTTCGTCCATTCATCTGTCTGTACTTTTCTCTCATCCTCTCTCGCTAAATGAAATACCGCGCTCACCGCGGATCGAACCCGCCGCCTCAGCCCGAGACAATACACTCTTGGCGATTCTCGAATTTTTCGACTTAATTTTTTTCTATCTTCCGAAAGAGTCGATTGTCCAGCTGAATCGCGCGCCAGCTGATTGTTTCTACCGGGGCGATAGTATCGGGGATCTGTATCGATGCTTGACGATGGTCTCGCATCCGAACTCTTCTTCCCTTCGAATGTGGATAAGAACACCAAGACCGAAGACGGGTTGTCCGACCCCGAGCTTGGACACTGGGCATCTGTGACTTTCGTCAGGTCGCCGCTGTCTGGCCAAGGGTTCGTGAGCGTTCGACACGTTTCACGCTCTTTGGTGGATCTATCTTACTTGATTCTCCGCAGCGTCGTGAATTCTTAGGTGTCAGCAAGCGTCAGAAGTACGTCTGAGACTTTTGACATTCTGATTTTCGAGGTCTTGAGGATACTCCTCGTTTCCATCCGAAGATACCGACAGCTGCTCCGTCGGTCGTATCGTGGAGGGGAAATCGAGGGCTCGAAAGCTTCGCGCTTTCAGATCATAAGGAATCAGGAAAGAAATCCTACGAGGGTAAAAAATCTCAAGAATCATGTCGTGAGTGGGAGGGAGGAAGTCTCTTCCGTCCGTCACTCTCGAAAGATGAAACGCAGATCCTCGCGGCTCACGGAACTCCGTATCTCAGCTGAGGGTCCTGCTGGGGCTTTGAAGGCGATCTTGCTGTCGCGTAATCGCAGCGTGGCGCTCTCAAGAATCATGGAAAGAAAAACCGAAGAAACCTGCACCTCAAGAACGACCCGCAGCGAACACAAGGGAATAAGTGAGACATTCAGAAATGGCATTTTGATATCAGGGTCGGAGCTTGTCGACGACAGGTCACTTCAAAACAAAAAAAGCTACGTTGGACGTACGCGGCGGACGTATTCTTGGGTTTTCTCCCGCTTTATCCTCCTGCGATGTTTTCCGCCGCCCGCTCGCTCGCCCGCCTGGCTGCCTGCTCAGTCGTCCGCTCTATCGCTTCTCCAGAGTAGAGTCGAGTGGGCCGAGAGGCCCAAGTGGTAAGGACCGAAGAACCCGTAGGATGTCGAATCCGACGTCAATAGCAACGACTACGGCGACGGCAACGACAACGTCTACCATGGAAGCATCGACAACAACGACGACGATGTCTGTACATGGCGTGAAAAACCGCGCGCGAACCAAATAAGAGCCCGAGTCGAGCTTGCTTGTTTGCTTGCCTTCTCCGCTCCACCTTCAGGGAAGTTTAAGCCCCGACTTGACCGCCCAAATCTTCTTAGCAGAAGTCCACTGGCTCCATTTATGGTTTTTTGTCTCCGCTGCGAGTTCCCATCGGAATTCAACTTGAGTCATGGAGAAGAAAACAGATGTTGATTACTCCCAGCGAGAGGGACGAGTCGCTGTCAATCTTCGTTTGATTCTCGTCATATCTACATAGCGGGTGGTCAGCGGCACTTCTCGGCGGCTCTCACATGAGATGCTAGATCCCGGCCGACCCACCGCATTCTGCCGAGCTCTTCATCCCGGTTGGGTCATTCGAGAGGACAAGGATGACGTGAAAACATTTCCCGCCGCAGCGATCTCCGCCTTGCCGTGGGGATCAAGATACGATATTTCCGACCCAGGATCATGCGTCAATGTGGTCATCATACACATATCCCTCTACATAGAGAGCGCTTGAATTCTGATACGCGGAGCCGAGATTCGAACGAACAGCTAATCGGGTAGCGGCTGCCGTAATCGGCGTTATCGAGTGCGGTAGAACCAGGATCAAACCTTGACATTGAAATCATGATGCCGGCGCTGTCAAACTACCTGCCCAGACTTCGTTTGTCCGAAACAATAACTCATCGTGAAGAACGTGGTCTTAGCACCGCTGAATTAGTGAGAGCGAGGCCCGAATGGTCGTCAGATATAGGCTCCCGAATCCCGATACGTAGTTTTGCGCGTACTGAATCCGAGTCGCGGCTCCTATGAGGATTTTCGTTTTTTGATTCAGTCAGTCAGCCAACGACGATTCCCCTCTCGGGTGCGAAGCTAAACGGTAGCTTCGAGTGGAAAGAACAAACCGCAGGGATCCGAAGGTCGGAACACAGAGAGGAGAGTCGCAGACGGTCTTTTACGATCTATAAGTTCTTCTGAGTTCTTCGGTGTCTTCCTCCGCAATAAAACAATCACTAAATGGCGATGTGTAAGAGGCGCTATCGCCCAGGGACGGACGAGCGGATCGACGTCAACGTCAACCTTCGCGTGGTACCCTGGTCAAAGTCGAGGCTGTTGAGATGTATATTATAAGTCCTCTCTTCGGCGATCTAAACGTCTTTGTCGTCTAAGGTTCCTCATCGTTTCCTCTCTCTTTGCCTTTTCCTTCTCTCGTATGCAGGCGTAGTTTACGTGATCAGCCCACGCGCCAAGGTTATACAGGGGCCCGACAATAATTTACTGATCCGATGGCTCTTCGAGGGTTCCAACTTGGTGGTTTTAGTCGGCATGCATCATGGTGATCGTCAGCATCACCATCGTCGTAACCATTTCATGGTCGTAATTACGATCAAACGTTACGCTACGCTTAGGGCGACGGTGCTCTCGGGGTGCTTTTAAGTCTCCTTTTTCATGCGTGCGGGATCGGTGCGAGAAAGCATGATCTCCGATAGTGTTCATGACGACTCACGCAATTTCGGCATGGAGGACTGTATACCGAGGAGACGGAACGGAAACGACGAATACGTGTCGGAATGCTACACGGTGGTCTCCGAGTTGGATGGCGGAGTCGAATCGAGTAGGGAAGACGCCGGCGAGCGCTGATTCCAAGAATTCCATCTTCTCTCATTTTAGGGGAACCGGGCGTTTCTAATCTTTTAATGATCTCGCAGGAGTTCGTTGGCCTTTTTTGAGTTTTTTTTCCCCGCTTTGGCCTCTGTTCTCGGTTTAGTATACGGAAGTTCCGGGAGCGCACAGAGAATTAATTGTTGCGACGGCGATACTTCTCGATAATGATAAGCCGAACGACTTTTATAACGCATTCATGTCGCTATCCTCGCGTTGTATAAAGACGACGAGTTGTCATTCATTCTGTCGGGGCAATCAGAGCGGAGGGTCAACGTTGTCGGGGATCGCGGTATGCCGTGCTTCTGCGGATCCAGAAGGCAAACACGAGATTTAATCAGAAAGAATGTTTTCATCGGCCCGCCGGAATGTTTTAAGAGCGATCCAGTTTCGAACTATCACCCGAGTCGATAGTGTTCCGCTCCCGAAGAAATCACCGTCGCTCACCATGAGTGCGTGGAGCATAGGGTCAGTTGTGGTTTCGTATTTGTCTTAAAAAAACGAATGGCCTCGATCTCGCATTCGACCGCTCAGCTCGAAACTTTCGACCCGACTCATCCTTTTCGCTGTTCCAAAAAGACGACAAGGGAATGATTAGTCGCAATAATTTTTCCCCGTTGGTATTACCATTCTTCCTTTGCGTCCATCTCGGCGTTTCATCTCTTCCTCTCGGCACTGCCTTCGTCTTCTGTCTCCTCAACACTGAAATCATTCTCGTCCTCACCGGCTTCCTCGAACCTCGACTGTATGCTCTAATTTTTCTGATACTCTTCCGAATTCGACAAGCTCTATATAGCAAGGAAGTTCTAGTCTAAGTGAAATCTTGTCATTCGACTGTCTTCCAACACTCGGTTCTGAAGGGCCGACGGTATGGCGGATGGCTGTGAATCTCATACTTCGAGTCGCTGATGTCCGAGATCCGAGAGGCTCAATGACGTCTCCTTTGCCGCGGGGGAGGAAATAATATCCACTCTTCATGAATCTCATCTCGAATTTTCCTACATCGACCTACCAACTCGTGACATGAGACCGTATGCCTATTCTTCGTCGTCATGAAACGTCAACGCAGCCCTGAGAAAAGCGAGCTTAATTTCGCATTCGCTCAAGCTGAGAGCGAGGCTGTCACGGGGAGAGAAGAGGAACGAATCTACGATGGAAACAACGGGCTAAGTGGATTGGAATGGGTGGATGCATGAATAAGGACTCGAACGAGACGAAATGTTGGGCCTCTCACGTTAGGTCGTCGTCGGTAGCGGCTCGAGCAGCTCAATTGCTCGCTCAGCCGGTCGGTAGTCAGGCGGTGGATCGCGAGCGACCGCGAAGAATAGTCTGCTCGTCGTGGTAGTGGTTGCTGTTTCGTGGTGGTGCTGCTGCAGGCGGTAGTACATAGTCAAGTCAGACAAGACAGTCAACGGAATGAAGAGATCCTGCCTACTTGTTTGCTAGCTGGCTGGCTGGCTTGCTGGGTTTCTGCCATTCCTCTGCGCGCCTAAGGCCCCTTTCCGAACGGATCCTTCGTTGGTTGGCTCAGAGCAGTGCACATCTAAAAGATCGAGATTAAGCGAAGGAACGAGCATAAAATAGCTGCCGTGTGTCAAGCGAAACAACAACTCGTATCTCAAAAGTTCGGTGGATTCGTCCGAGATCCGGTAGAGATTCGAGCGGGCACTGATCAGGGAGGGAGTGCGTTCCCTTCCATACTCCGGAAAAGACTCGTGTCGACTTCGTTCGACACCGATCCGACAGACCATCCGACGAGTGGTTCTCTTCGAATATCTGTTCGGGAAGTTCATCTGTGACGAACAGACACCACGAAGAGAAAGAAGCGTCATCGCTGAATGAGTACACGTCTTCTAATAGTTTTCCGTCCACTTCTCGCTGTTTCACCCTTCCCTGATGCGCTGACAGTCCCCGAACGCTACATGGAATGTTTGTCGACATCGAAGTGAACTCCATGTTTGCTGATAGCGTTGACGCTCGGGTTCCGGTCGCCATCACAGCTCCTTGTTGGCTGACAATCTCCTCCGAACGGTACCTAGTGCTCTGGATGTCGTCCCAGATTCTCGGCAGAAGCCGACGGCGTGACGCTGTCTGTCAGCGGATCTGGTCCTCAAGAAATCGTATGCGAAAACCAAGAGTCGCGTCGAGGACCCGAAGATGGCGAACGGATCTTGTCGCGGTAGATTACCACCATAGCAGTTCCCTTTTATCTCGTTGCACATGAATCACGCGGTTAGCGGCGGAGGATCACTATTGAGATTCTTGCAGAAATTGGTTTTTATAGCGAGCGAGTGACAGCCGGGCGAAGAGAATCGGAACGGAAACAAATCACTTTCCCGTGTCTATTCTGTCAGATTGTCCTGAAATGTCTTCTCTCGGCCTTCTAGGCGTTGTTTATCTTCTAGAGCGGCTTTCGAGTAGGACTAGTTCAATGTTTCGTCGACGTAGTAGGTCCTGTTTCACGACGGAAAAATATTTTCCGATCTGCTGCTCCGTCGCATTCCGCAATCGCGCTGATTGGAAGCTAGAGCTTTGATGTAGTCTTCCGTTTCAATATCGGAATGCATCGGATGCTCCGAGAATTACTTTCGATTTCTGACACTTTCCCTTTTGGCTTCACCCTCCTACTTGTCATCTCTTGACAGCAGCTGAGAATTCTCAAACGAAGAGATACAAACCGAATGACGTCGTAAACAGCTGACAAAGCGTCGGGAGCAATGCTTCTGGAGGGGGAGGCAGATTGGTGCGGCTCATCTCCCGCGGTTGTAATTTTCTGGAAAACCCTCCTGGAATCTTTCTCAGCGCCCTATTCCTCTTCCTGTCTGTTAATTCCTCTCCCTCTCTTCCCACGCTTGGTTTATTCCCGTATCCGACTCCCTAGACGGCTTCCCGCCGCAGGCACCAACCGCTCTTCTGTTGTGATATCCTCAGAGCTTTGGATATAAATAGTTTTTGAGGCAATTTTTCATTTAGGCGTCGTTTCTTTACAAGTTAGTTCTGTGTATCTAAGGGATTGAAGCGGCTCGCATACAAACTCGTTGTTTGTTCGATTGGCACCAGCATGCTCGCGCGACGCCGTGATCTCTCAGAATGGTCGATGCTTGGATTTGTTTATAGATAGGCCTTATAATCATCGTTGGACCTTCCGTGGAGCTCGCGATCTCTCTCACTCAGCCACCATCGATAATTTACCTTGTCGCGGTCCCGGAGGCGCGATTCTACGGTCCGAAAATCCTGCTGAATCCACCGCTGATTGAGATTGTGCATCTGAGCTTAAAAATGAGCAGGAAGGCGAGGGAGATATCTGGCCAACGCTCATCTGTTTCCTTCTCCATTGGTCGCCGGTGAAGACGCGCATTTTCTGAAGTACAAGCGGTTTCGCCAATGTTCGCCAACACCACCATCCGATCTCGACATCGTTCCGATGCTGAAGGGAGACTCGGAATCGGTATTGTACGTATGGGTCGGATGGGAAACCGCAGATCGTTCAGAAGAAACCAGGTGTGAGCGCCCGACGTGTCCCATATTTTACCGTGGAAAGCCATAGCTCCCCGGCGTAAGGGATTAAGCGATTTTTTCCGACAAGAAACTTCTGTGCTGTCGTCCCTCTCTTTACCGTTGTGCCGGAGACTTCATTAATATGTATTTGCCACCCAAAATCAATGCCGCTCCGCCGAAACGCCAGGAACCGAGGCTCCGTCGAAATTTATCGAAATACCTCGATGTTTCACGATCGACGGTAACTAAAAAGTCATGCTAAGAAGATGCGACACGACTCCTGGTTATCTCAGAGGTTCACCAGAAACATTTGTACACCTTTCGTATCTAATACGGTCGCAATTGAAAACCTGTAGAGAATTAATCATCCTGGCTCCGTGAAGCTTCTGGTTGGATCCTGATCAGAAATTCCTCCTTCGAACGATGGATTGATGGATCGATCGGCGATCTTGGACGGCCTGTTACTCAATGCTCTCAGGAAGTTATGAATCAATTTCGGCAAGAGCGCTCCTAATTGATCCCCAAAAAACTCTGAGCTAATCAGCGTAGGCAGGGACGAAGACCACATCGATCATATAATTAGGCGTAACGATTACGACGCTGAGAGACTGAGCGGGGCTTCGTTCGAAAGAGCTGTCCGAGTTTCCTCAAGCAGCGGATGGATATCCGAGCTGGAATCAAAGCGTGGCTAACATTGGTAGAGATGCTGTCGAGAGTGTCCGCGCTTGTATTTTAGAGAACACTCTCCTCGCCTCACATCTGGAAGTTCTCATACCGAGAGAGAAGAGATCGAGCACTCTCTTCTCCGTTCGCAGGACCCTCAGTCATCGCCTTGCTTACGTTATTCGACCGTGCGCCGTCCGATTGATCTATTCCTAATCGGCCCAATCGGTTCCTAAATAGTCCAAGACTCGGAATCGGGGTTCCTAATAATTGTAAGTGGCAGTACCGACCAGGGTTCGCCCGCATTGAAGCCCCGACTGACTCGAATCCGAGAGAGCGCCCTAATCTGTCGGTTTCTGTGAAGGGTACAGCTTTCTCCAATAAACGCCGACATGGTGGAACATCTCCCATCGTCAAGTTTCCGAGAATCGGTGGAAGAAAGAATTGGGGCCCACATGATGTGAAGAGGATGGAAATGTCGCCTGCCAACCACGCTGAGCGCCAAGCTCGGCGTGACTTGATAACAGTTCTGAGTTTCCGAGATCTTTCGATCCGGAAGGCTCTCCCATGGCGAGTCTTTCGACAATTATCCCGTCCGACAGCGGAGCGGCCGCATCTCTCCTACATACGATAGTGTGCCCTAGTCAGCTTCCAGAATACCACTGACGGGAGTCGCTGGAACGATCTCGAACTCTGAGGTCTCACAAGTTCGTCCGCTCTCACACAGAAAGAATGCCATTCCTCGGCTCCTGGGCTGAAGCTCCCGATGAGATCGATTCTCGGAATCTCAGATCCTACAATAGTTTTGGGCCTATAGAATCTGGGAGATGTGTGAACAGATCCGGGTCGGATATTCATGTCCGACTCCTTGATATTGTCGCCGCTCGGTCATGAAATGCTCCATACGTACTCATGAATAGTTCTGACCCTACATCTGAGTCGCTGCGTTTGCGTGGAGTAAGCCTCCCACGACTTTCGGGAAGGCTCGAAGATCAACGAGTCTATTGGGGAAGTCGTCGATATGAGACGAGATTCCAGCGGTACCGAGAGGATGTCGAACACAAGCTCCCGATCCACAAAGCGTTTCAAGGAAGCCATTGCCGATAAACAGAGAGCTCCCGGTATCAGATGTTCGCCCGATCGTCGACCGTCGCTGTAGAATTCGTTTCTAAGCTTGCCGGGCATCTGTTATCCACTCGGGATATTTGACGTGTTCGATGTTGTGCGTGGATATTCTTGTGCGATGAACGAGAGGAGCTTCGGCCAGCGATTCTGCAAACCCCCGTGAATGTTGAATGGGATTCAAACATATAGTGAGTTCCGAGCTGGCCTGCTGGTCCTGCAGGCATATGGCTGTGTCGTGTGCCAGGCCAGTAGTAGCGCTACCGGCAGAATGCCTGGAGGACAGGTGATCGACAGATGTAGTGGACTCGTGTCCGCCACACAAGCCTCTCTCCACAATTCAAGAAACCACGGGCCAGCCGCTCCCAACGAGCGACCCCCAGCTTCTTTGGCTCAGACAACGTCGCGACGTCGTCATCAAAGAGCAGACCAGCTTGTCGTCTATCCATCGCGATACAAGGTGGTTGAGCACTTCGAGATTCTGGTTAAGTAGCTAGATCTTGGCATGACGAATGATTGAATGAATGTTCGGACCGACCGTCCGGAGCCTGGAAAGGTTCGGCGCTCGAATGCTCATGATTACGTACCAGAGTCAGGACTATTCCGAGAGCGGAGCCCGTAAGTGGGATGCGTGATCCTGCTCTCCTCGACGATTCCAATGACGTGAACGTCGGATTAGAAGCGACAAAGGTCGAGCGGGTCGCCTATGCGACCGGTATCGAATGCGGAATCGGGGGCTTTCAGGGGAATATCTGGGGTATCGACAGCGAGTAGATCACAGCGTTAAGTATGGCAACACTTCCAACTCCGGCTGCGGAATCAGTGATCCCATCGGCATTGATCACGACTATGTGTAAGCTCCGTAACAATATCGATACGTTGAATTACGCCAAATATGGTACAGTGGCCATTCGATTGACTGAGCGAGAAATGGACCAAGAAGATTTCATGGTCAAAGAAGATTCACCGGATGAACGACCTCCCATCCTCCCTCTTCACTCAGAGAAGTAGTGAAATATGTATTGGCATCTTCGGCAGGACCACTCATTCGCTCGCTGGCTGGCTGGCTGGCTCGCTCTCTCTCACACACAAAGCCATTTCTCTGGATCGGAGCAGCGGATCCCGCCTGCAGAATGCTTACAACCCACGTTTGGCTCGAAGAGCTCGTCGGTTTTGGCAACGTAGGACCTCTCCGTGCTGATTATTATTATGTTTATTGTTGTTGATAGATTGTGTATTTCTTGTGCGATTGGATGTGCGACCGATCCAAGCGTCGCGACGACTACGAAGTCGAGTGACTTCCCGCGGAGACGCTAACTTTAATTTTCTTCTTCGGTTTCTCTTGATTCGGATAGAGCATCGGACCATCAGGTGGTGGCGATGATTCCCTGGAGTGGGCTCGAGCGAGTTATCGTTTCTGATTTGTTCCTAACAACATTTTCCTCGGTTTCAACTTTTCTCCTCCGCCAAATCGAGTGGGGCGTTCTCTGATCGAGCGATGGGTAGCCTTTCAATTTCGTGTCGGCCACCGCTGAGGGCGCAACAGGATCGGTACCGAAAATCACGATTTCTAAACCGGGAAATAATTCACTGTTCTCGAGGGAGAAGCCGTCGGGGCATGGCGTGTATTTATGAACGAGCTATCTCCGCAGACAACGTTCGCTGACGACATCGAAAAGCACTCGATGTCTCGACGCGAGGGCCCCGAGGCAACAGCTCTACTATCGCTGGGGAGCTTGAGGATGCTCTGCTATGACTCAGCGTTCCTTTTCCTCATTTGCTCCTGCTTTTCTCCCGGTCTGCTTCCTCCGAGGAGGAGTGCAGACAGCCGGTGGACGACCCGACAAACTCACAAACGAGAGAACGATCCGATAGAGGACGTCCATTTGCAGCAATAGCGGCGGCAAAGGGCCTGCCAGGGAAGCTAGCGCTCATCGGAGCATGGGGTCGAAACTCAGCTCGATGAAGTTCCTTCAGGGTCGTCCACTCGGAAAATGAGCGAGATGCTTTCGAGGGAGATCAAACGTTTTGGAGTTTCCGACTCCCACGCATACGATAGGAATAGGGAGCGCCCAGCATGGAAAGGCATACGAGTTCGTCGGGGGCATCCGGAAGATTTTTTGGGGAGGGGGAGGGAATACAGCACTTCCGCCTACGGTCGAACCCCAATAAGATATCAAACGAAGATTGAATTGGGCTCAGTTTCGGCTCATTCAGCTCGACTGGGCTGCCACCCACTTACTCGCTCTCGGTTTGTGTCGATCACGGCTGCCGAATGGCCACAATGTGAGTGGGGGTGGTTCCAATGTTGGTGGTGGCATCCTCGCTTGTTGTCGTTGGGCGCGGCAACAGTAGTAGTCGGTCAGGGCAGATGTTCGAGGAGAGCTAATGCTGATCATCAGCGTCTTCGCATACATATACCTACCGTGCCGCTCAAACCCCTGTCCTCGTGGCTGTTCGCGGCGCTGATTGTGAACACAGGTCGCAGGGTCAGATAAAAAAGATGGGCATGCCGAAAAACTCCTGGGTCTGCTCGTTGGCAGACTGATGATTCTCTTCATTTGTTTCGTTTCTCGCCACGAGCGGTTTGCTCCCAGCACGGATGTTTGTCACGGATAGATCCCCCTCCTAGAGCGCAATCATTTCGAGCAAAATGTTCGAGGGACGCCTATCCGTGAAGGAGCAGAGCGTTCGTCGTTCGCCGCCTATCGTTCATCGGCATGAAATAGCTCCTGCATCCTCTATTCGCATTGTTCCTCGTCAGCGCTCGTCGAAGTCATTAGAGCGGAAACATCGAGATCCATTTAGCTCATAGGTGTCCATGGGCTCCTGGTTGAAAAGTCGACGAGATAATGATATTAGCCTACCCAACGACTCGGAGATCTGCGAGGCCTCATTTCTCACTCTGTGGAAATCAATACCAATAGAAACAGATGAGATTATTCAATTGAATAAACGAGCGGGAGAGAGACCGGCAGCTTGTGGAAACTTGCAGAATATCAGATAACTTTCCTCGGGGCCCCGACTGTGGTGAGGGTGGTGCTGAGCCAGCCTGTGTCCCTCAGGACTCTCGGAGAGCCGCTCGGTTGCGCGAAAAAGAAAACACGCGGAAGCGGGTGCTCCCTCCCTGTGGACGACCAAGCCAACGATGGAGCAAGCGAGGGTGGGAAAATAGGAAGAGCGGGGAGTAGACGGCGGCGCGAACGTGACATGAATCTCTGGTGAGGGACGTCTTCGGGAGCAGACGGAGTTCTCGGCTCGGGTAATCTTTATTGCTGAACGGGGGGCGAGACACAACCGGATACGGCAACGTCGATCGCTTGCGGTGGCCGAAGAACTCATCGTCTGTCGGAATTGGCGCGACACACCCTGTGGTCACCGTGGTTTCCCTCTTACGTCACGTCTGGACGTCACGTTCGGCACGATTCGAGAAAGGGTTTTCCAGTCAATGGATAAGATGGCGGACCCCGAAGACTCTGGGTCCGAAGTTTACAGGGTAATTAAAAGCTGATCCCTTTTGCTTGTTTGGCTCACTGTCTTATTTACTCTCTTCCCGGCAGAAGCAGCTCGCCGTTGGGATCCTTCTGTGGGCTCCAGCCATTGGTGCTCGCAGGGTCGACGACCGTCCACCACCCCACCAGGAGTTTAGGAAAGGGCTCAAAATAGCCACAGGGGTTGCTCGCTTGCTTGCTCACTCTATCTGTCTCGTACATACAGCACGGATACTATCACTCGCAGTCGCTACCTCCGTGTGTGTTCCGCGGACTCTCGGGCGACCCGATACGGGGGTCAGAATCGCGAAGGCAGACCCTTATGAGACTAGCAAGTGGACGAACGCCGGCCGAGTGCTTGCGGAGAGCGACACGTGCCCTCCATTGCGCACTTTGCTGTTTGCGGTCAAAGAACTACTGTTGTCGGGTGTCCTTTGTGCTCTTGAGTCGAAAAGCGATCGCCCGCTTTAGGCTCCGAAGCATCTCGCCACGGCCCGGGGCTCGCGGGCATCCTACGCGGCTTTGCTTGGCAAGGAAACGGTTGCAAAGATGAATTGGATGATTAGAGCGCATGCACCGGGTCCATATACATAGTTCTCGGCTTGATCTGCGAGATTCATCCGTCTCCGAATTATCTCGGGAGGATATTCATTTCCGGAATGGAGAAATTCGTCGGAATCTAGCCTGCTCAGCAATGAGAGCCCATGGAAAGGGGACAGAAGCGATAAACCGAGAAACGTACAGGTTCACAAGAAACGCTTATCGCTTTAATTTTCTGCTCGGCTGACTTCCTTAGACTATCGCTGGCATTCCTCTCCGAACAGCGAGAATTTCCGCGGCCCTCCGTTCTATTCAATCGGAGGGGGATTTTCCGGGTACTGTCGCAAGAGGATGAAGATTCCCCCGACGAACCACCTCGGGGGACGAGGTCGATGCTGCAGATATTTATATTATCAGATTGTTCCTTGACGGCCGATGAGAACACCGCCCAAGCTCCATCGGGGTCCGGAGAACCGAATCGCCACTGCTGCTGATCCTTGAGAAGTTCTCATCTATGGCAATGTACATTGCGTCTCGATGCGATGTCTTTTCCGATATTTAGTAGGTAATTAAAAGACACGGATCGACTTTTAGAATAGTGGGCACCTACTTGAGATAAGAGTCGTACAAACAACTATCAATGTCGCCTGGTATCTACCTGAGTCTCAGGTTCTGAAATTCTCCCCGACTCGACTCCTCGGCTATAGGGGTTCACGTGAATCATGTGGAAGTTCTCGGTCGAGGCTACATGGAACGACGACATCCGAATCTCGCGAATTTCACGCTGATACCCGCAAATCTCCCCGGCCGGCCCGAAGATGAATTCGGAAATACAGCGCGCTTCGAAATTGGTCAGGGCTGTCGGTTCGGGAGTGGTTCTGACAGACTGAGAGGAGAAGATACTTTCGATTCCGCACAGCTTGTAGGTAAATTTCTTTGTTTTCAGTCGGCCAAGTTGTCGATCGCTTATTTTCGCTTTTCTTTTTCTTATTTTCGCTCACACTCACACGTTCTTTTTACGTACGCTTTCCGAAGTCGGTCGCACGCTTATAAAAAATGACCACGATTCTGCTGCGAGCGTCTTCTTCACACCTGAGACCGTCCCATATCCCTGCCGGGTCGGTGGAATCAGTGGGGTGGGGATTGAGCGTGGTGTTTTTTGTGCGATATTTCCCCTCCTAGTTTTCGAATGCCAGCCCGCTTGGACCGGGAGGAATTGATGGCTGAATGAATGGGTGACCGGCAGAACGAATGGAAGTGCTAATGCATGATTGCATCGAAGATTGGTAGACTCGCTCGGGTCGCCTCAGTTGGTGGCGACGATCGAGGTTGTGGTGGTGGTCTTCGGTGCTTTGGGTAGGGAAGGCATTACCAGCAACACCACTAGGTCCTGACAACTCCGCCCATCGTCGCGAGCAATTCACAATCGAAGATATTGATATATGTCCGATGGTGGCGTCTACTCACTTTCTAGCACGGTCGCACTCGTTGGTCTGCGCGGGGAGGTCAACTCGGCCGAACCCCCGATTGTCCCTGTGGTCCCATTCTGGGTCCTCACGAGCATTCTTCCCCGTTCCTCCTCCTCCTCATCGTCGTCGAAGGGTTCCGAAGTCTGATGATTGAGTCCCCATTCTGGACCCGATTATGACGGTGGCTCATTGTGTCACTCGTTTGGGAGGTCATGGTCTCGAATCGTGGCGAATCATCCACGCAAAAATCATCCAGAGGAATTTTTCATAATGTCTTCGTGTTTGGTTTGTAGTTACGAAGGGTTCACATTAATGCATCAATGCGGTATCCGCGAGGCGGTGTCGACTTATGACTCATGTCAGGTATCTTCTGGATTTATGGGGTAATCTCCGCACGGCTCGCTTGTCATCTCAACGCGTCGATGTTCCTCTTTTGCTTCTCCCGCACAATCGGTTTTCTCCGCGAGACCGACACCCGCGACCAGTGATGAGCATACGACATGCTGATTTAGTATGGACCCCTACACATACCCGGCGCAGATGTTTGAAATGTCGAATCTCGATCCGACGACGCGGGGAGTGAATCAAAGCAACGAGCTACAAGCGTCGAACTCGGATGTCAAATCCTTTCTGTCAGGACGTGCGCCCTCACTTCGTTTCTTTGAGACTCTGGAATCCGTATGGAAATCCGAGCTCTGCTCAGAAAGCTCAGGACGTCGGCTTCGCGTCGTCGACCAATGCACCGAGTGTTGCCGGTCCGATCGGAATCGTAAAGTCCGCCGATTTGCTTACGAATTCCGTCTGTGGCGCTTCTTTCCAAAAACGCCGAAACTTATCAGACGAGAATATCAGGAGCTCCGAGCTGCGGCAAGAAATTGTGGACTGAAAGAAAGCGATTGTAAAATGAAGAATTCCGAGCATGTCCTGTCGTATAATATGTTCCCCCTCTTGTCTATTGGTGTCGCTGCGGCCGAATCTCTTGAAATGTAGAAACTAAGAGCATCAGTCACTCACTTACCCGAAAGAGATAAGACGCTTTTCGAGGCAAAGTTTTGTGTGTATCTCCCATTCTGACTCGGATGTCAACTTTCCCTATGTGTTGGGTTCAAGCACTCCGGAGCGACCCGGAGTTTTGAGTCAGGGAAAATTTATCGCGCCTCGGTGTCCGGACCCATATCGAGAGCAGATCTCGCCCCATTTGCATCGGGATTAGAGTGTGTTCTCCATCGGAGCTCGGCATGGGATGAGCGATCCGTGACTATTTCAAAAACTCAAACTTTGAGTTTCTTGCCACATCCGTGGAAGCGATCGGCGCTTGTGGCAGGTACAGACGCAAGCTCATTGATGGATTGCTTTGGGGGAGGTTCTCCCCGTTGATCTCCGCAGATTTCGTCCCGGATTCGCTCCGATCGGATTGCCCCAATCGCTCGTGTTGCTCCCCATGCTCCGATTGTTCTCAAACCCCCAAGATCCGACGACTCCCTCGTCCCTCCGATGTGGCCAAGGGACTAGACAGCGCGAACAAATCCCCGCCCTGAACATTCCGATGGGTGCAAAACAATCGGACGGTCCTATACATTGCTTGCTGCAAAATATCCAGCTTTTCCTGCGGTGATAAGCAGACCAAAGTGACCGACAGGATATTCATATCATCGGGAAACCCGCGATAATGCTTGATGCGCCAAGGCGACGCTCGACGGCCCTCGATCTCGATTCCCCTATTGTTTGGTATCGCCGACTCGGTGATCCCGAGTTTCCGGAATCCGCTCGATCGGCTCCAATGTTTTTCCTTTCAATCCTTCGATACTCGATGAAGAAGAATCGTTCTCCTAGAGAAAAAAAACTCCGAATGATCTGGCTCTCGGGTCGGCTCTATGAAATATGACTCTGACTTTGACAGTCGTGACAATTTTCTCGAAATCGTTACAGCTCACAGCGTCATCATCAGCTCCCCCTCTTTCTTTCCTTCCCGAGTTCGGCATTTCGTGCGGAGTTCCCATCTGGCAGCTTAGCTGAGCGCCGTTCGCGTGAAGAATCCCGCGGCGATGTCTCATTCGGGCCAATTGGATGAAGCCTTTAGATTTGTTAAGCCACACGGAAACTAAGGCTGGCTAATATGCTGGCTCTGAGCTCATTCAAGGGCTTGTCAGATAATGCGATTGACAATTTAAACCCTCCGGGGGAACAAAATGAAGCGCCACGAGCGCTCAAAAGAACTAGCCCTCCATGAAGGGTAGCTTGGATGTACAGTACTTGCTCGGGAGAGGATCGATGCAGCATTGCCGAGTTTTTATTTCCGGCTCATGGAATAAAGGAAGGGTTGGAAACTCTGGCGAAAGATGAACCGGTTCTCCCACGCGTCCCGTTCGCTGCCAATGGCGTTGATGGAGCCCCGGCGCCCTACGCCGGTCGGGACTCGGAAATACACCGAAAAAATAAGACGACAAGAGAGGTTCCTTTCCTCTTTTCACTTTTTCCGACGCATCCCTGATGACCACCTGATGTTGGACTCTGCCAATGAAGTTTCTCGCTGCGTAAGGCTTGGCCGTTGCTATCGTTTGCTCGAAGTTTTTTCTGGCTGCTCCTTTGTGCTTTCCGAATTTTTGTAGGAGTTTTTCTGTGAGTTTTTTCCTACTTGCTTTACTTTTCACCGGGCTGGCTCGCTCAGCGCCCTTGTTCTGATAGTCTGCTCAGGGCATCGTGCCGCCGCGACCTGCTCCTCTTGACGATCACTTGACTTTGCCATGGATGAGTCTTTTGTCCTTGTGTATATGAATTATTTTTTTGTTATGAGGAAGTTGTCGGGGCTCCTCTCAGTGCTAATCCGTCGCATTTTTCCATTTTCCAGGTAAGGCTCAGGCTACTCCGAAACTTCTGAACTCCCCGTAAATGGGTTAGGAAGCAGAAGATTGTTTTCTGGAAGAATACCCGGCGGATGGGGACGATTTGCGGGCCCATGAGGATGATCAAAAAGCTCGTCGGAACTGCCGGGTACGGTGTGGTTCCCCGAACACTCACGAGAGCGTTTCAGAAACAAGTATGGATCTGTTTTGCATTAGATTTCAGGACGAAAGATTTCGCAAGAACCCTTTTCTTGGGAAATACCAGGGTGCGTGCCAAAACAAGTCTGCGCAAGACGGAACATTCTTTGAGTTTGTGAAACTTTTATTTTCCGTCTTCTGTCTTCCTTTACCGGGCGTGACTGTCCTTTCCTCTCCGATCGATCCTCCGCGTCCCGCCGCCGAGGATCTTCCTCCGGCAGTAGACAGATCAGCTACTATGTATGGCCGAGAAATTCGAGTCGCAATTAGGAACAGGAGAGCATCATCGGAAGAGTTCGTTGCGGTTCTTACGAGCGCTACGTTTCCGGCTGAAACCGTTGTAGAGAATTACGCGGGTGTTGTGTCCCTTCGGCTCGCGTTATGCTGAGCTTGAGTCCAGAGCACATCCGGCTCGGTCATAACGTCATAACTCGTTTCTCGTTGCAAAGGATTGTGTATCAACAGCAATATTTACACTACAGCTATGCTACAGCTATCCCGCTCCGATCCGCAGACGAATTCGAACTATGATATCGCAGGAGCGGCCAGCAGATTAAATTTAATGTCCTCCGGCAGCCTCGCGGAATCAGATCGAGTCGAGCAATCGGAAAAGTCAAACCCTCCGCTAATGCCAGTTCACGCCAGGGTAGTCTCCTCGAGGGATATTCGAGTCGGAGAAATCAGATCGCGAAATCTGCGATCTGAGTGGCGTTCGGAACAGTGGATTCTGCCGTCCACGCACAAAGCATGGCCTAAGAGATTGAGTTCTGTGGTTGTGACTAACTGGGAGTCCACTTGACCACTGCCGTTTCCGGCCTCCGATTGGTGGAGCGAGGTGGAACATGCGACATGGATTCGTTTTAACCAGAGCGATCTCTCGGATCAGCACCGATTCTGCGAGGGCGGTAATACATTCGCCTGGGAAATAGAGGAACGTCACCGTTACCCTCGTCGTAGGAACTCTGCTAGCTGCAATCGAGACGGATCGGTTCTGCGTAGTTGAACAGCGGACTGAACATTCGGGGAAGTTTGGTCCCTTCATCCCAGAGAACGGCTCATGTTGAAAAATATGTTATGCTCATCGAACATCAAGGAATCGCGAGGATATCAATAGGAAGAGACATATCCATGAGGACGGAGCCTTAAGGCTCGAGCCCAAGGCTCATCTCTCGAAATGCAACGTCCATCATGAATTCATTGCGCCTGTCAGCGGTATCGAGCGCGGCGTAATCTGGAAGCTCCAGTGTTTGCCCGGAAACCGGCTAGAACAGATTCTCCTATGAGGAGTGAGCCATAGCTTGACACATCTCGAACGCAGCTACCAAAAATTAGTCCCATCCAATGACGGATTCAGCGTTTCCCTAGAAAGTCACGATTCGGTATCGAAGCTTAGCGACATTGTCGAATGGGTGTACGTCCGCTGAGGCATCCGTCTGTGTGTACAAGTCTCAAGTCGCGAAAGTATGGGGCTTTTAGCTCTTAGCATCGGGAATTCCTTCCTCTCCGGAATTTCGACAGGGTCAGAGCATCTGTGTCCTGCGTGGCGGTCTGTCAGTCCGGCTCGGCCGGGCAGCCGTTATTCAATCTGATGTTAGCTCTCATAATCCTCGTGGATCACACTGCGTGACCACATCACTTCTTCGACGGCAATCGAACAGCTACCAAACGGCTAGATTTGTGGCTGGTTGGCTCACAAACGGCATAACTTAACCCACGCCGTGCCGGCGAACTCTCAATCAGTTTGTCGGTTGCTTTCACTATGGGACGGGTGGTCGGAAAGGTCACTTTTGCCGTGTTTTTCTTTCGTAGCCAACGATTCTGACTTGGCGAGCAGCCTCGAGTCCTGGAAACAGGTATACCCATCGGCCGCGAGACCCGGAGTCTCTGACTTTGTCACCTACTCTAATCGGCGCGGTCTCGACGGGGAGCTCCACCGAAGTATCGGATGTTATTATCCCGGTTCAGGGGCATCCGTTTATCAGCCAATTTCGAATTAGGAAAATAGGGTGCCGGTCATGAGCGAAACTATCGATCGCGGCTCGATAATGAGCCGCGACTCATTCCAGTCCCGGAAATCCCTTAGATTGAGTTATTTAGCTAACACTGAAGTCAGTGATTGAATACGGCGTAATTTGATGCTGACACTGAAGGTCGGCGTCCAGCGTCGCTTCCAAAACGCGAACGAAAATCGATGTGAATTCCTATTTGGATGCTTCATCATTTGATTTGTGATTGTTTGTTTTTTTCCGTGCGGATAGTTTTCCAGCAACGGTAGGAATTGACTGATCGGACCTCGTTGAACTACGACTTGCATTAATTTCATTGAGTAAGATGGAGCTTCTTCCTTGGTTTCATGTGGTTTACTCGGAGCCATTTCGCAAGCGATGGACCGGTATCATCTTATTCTCTATCGCCGGCGCTTAGACGCCTGCTTGGAGTATACCGACGAGCTCAGGCAGGATTAGCTTGATCCTCGATAAATCTTTGCCGCTCCGTAAACCCTTTGACACCGGAGGAGAGTTCGCGCCCTTCCAAAGCTGAAGAAAGGAGAGCGATCAGGCACAAACCGTGAACTTCCGACAGCAGAGGTTTCCTGTCGTTCCCTCCGACTACTGGTTCTGGAGCTCCGACTGAGTTTTATCGAAATCGATGACTGTTGTGATTATCCCGTTGGAAGCATTGGAACATCCACAGGCTCTCATGAAATATCCGGTAGCTGTTTTCGGAATCGGAGATGAGCTCGGTCCAATGGGAAGCATGCGACTCGGTACGCAGTCGTCGGAATCGGTAATTCGACCCCTTCCAGTATCAGAGAGCATTTCGAGTCTAGAAGACCGATCTGTGAAAGGGTTCCTCGGCCTCAGACATTCCGCTACACACTCTGTATGACGGGCCGGTTCTTCCCGTGGCCATTCGATGGAATGAGTTCAGTGTTCTGTTTTTCTTTTCCTCCGGACGTTCCCTATCCCGGTGAGTAACGAAAGGGCACGTACTGCGGTCTCGGAACTGCCGCCGTTCGTTCAAGGAAAGGTTGACCGTGAACACGTCCGAACTAGAATGTTCCATCGTCGCTTACAATCTCGATGAAAATACATATATCGAGCATCGACGACGGAGGTCCGCGAGTTCTACTGGAACCGCTTCTTTCGCGAGTTCATCTTGCGAAGGAGCTCAACGTCGGCGTATTGCTGGGCATGAGCTTCTTCCGTGGGAGATGTGATTCGTATTCCCCTGGATGGGAGTGCGCCCTGCCTCAGATGCGAAGTTTCTTAGGGCGCTTTCTGGGAGAATGAAACGCTCGCGATTAAGAGTCTCGCTCACCCTCTGCGAAAGGAAGCGCCCCCACCCCAAACGCACGCAACATGGGAGTTTGCCTTCCTTCAAGGGCTTGGGAAGCCTGTTTTGTCCCTCTCGACGTGAGCTCCGTGTTCCATTCATGAACTCGGACACAGTTCCGCGGGGCGACAAGTATCCGCTTCCTCGACTGTACTGAGCGTCTGCAATGGAATCGGATCCGATGAAGTCGATGGTGGTCGACGAGGAATTGAGGCTGAATTGAATGACAGCAGTTTGTTTCCCTGCCGTAACGTAACCTTATTACGATGCCGTGGGCGTTCGAGGTTGGACACTTGGCTGGGAAGCAAGACTTGTTGTTTGGACGGAGAGTTCAAGTGGTTCGTCGTTTGACTCGGCGCAGAAGGCTCTTCTTGCTGTTCTTCTCTATTCGGCTCGACTCAGTTCTGTTCCGCCGCCGACGACGCGACGGTCTGTCGTAACCCAGAAAGGGGTCGCCGAAAAGTTACGCAAAGCTTCGCGCTGACTCATACAGAGCGACCATCTTGTGAATAGCCGGGTGGGCGGGCCGTAGCTATTCGCAGCCGAATCAGCGGCGCTAGACGGAGCAGAAAAAACTGGACCATCATTCGATCTGTCTCGGCTAGTTTACGGATGAGTCGTCAGATTATCCGATCAGCTTCCCTCCCCGATGAATCGAAAATCGGTCTTGCGGTCTCAGACACTCGGGGAATGGGAGTCGGATTTGAGGGGGAAGTGAAGCTCTAGGGTCCGGAATCCTGGAGGGAGTCGAATCATACTTTTGTCGGAGGAGAATTATCAGATTGAAAATCAGAACGAATGTCCAAAAGGTCTTTGACACTCACAGTCGTTTGACTCCAAAAGCCGAATAAAAGAAATTCTGCGGCGACGCTTTCCTCAAGTGTTTGGAGCTCGTGGCTGCGACGGTGTTCTGATTCTGGTCTGAAACCTACATGCGCGGAATACGAAAATGCGCCAAAAACAGAAAGCTTGACCGGAGCACAACCTCTTGCATTGTTCACCACAGAGATCGAGACTCCAACGCGGGTTTTGCTTCCCCCCCCTGAACCGTTGGTATCCAATGTCGCGGGAGACTTGCAAGACCGCCTCAACGGGGGGATCTCCACCGAATCGCGTACCTTTCTATCTAACATTCCCCGGACTTGGTTTCCGCCGAATTCTCACGAGCCCGCTTCGGAAAAAACTCGACGCTGTCACCGTTCTGATCTCACAGAAATTATCTGTGTCTCGATGTTGGGCCTACGGAGCCGGACCATTGACGTCGAAGGATCTGTCAATCAGCGAACGAGCCGAAGGTTCTCCAGATAACGGAAAGTGAAATCTTCTTCTCGGCTGAGAATCCACCGGAGGTTAGAAAAAATCAAAGAGAAAGCAAAACTTTCAAGGACGCCTCGACGCAGTCGACAACGCTGTCGGACAGAAATGTCGTGAGGAGACTGGAGAAAAGGCTACAAAATATTTCCTTCAGAGAAAATCTTCCCCAAAATAGCTCTGTCCCAAAACAGACAGATGAAGATTCTTGAGCTCGGGGAGGACCTGACGACAACAACTCATTTCAACGTGTGTACGTTCGTCGATGCTGTTCTTTCTTGTCAGTTTCTGGGAGAAAGACGAAACTGCACTCGTAGAACGTATTGTGCGACAAGGCCAACGAGTCATTAATGCCCCACAAGCCCGATTCGTCACGAAGTCCATTACGTAATTTGAATTATCATACCTACTTGAATTCTGGAAGGTTCAAAAATTGAATGAGAATACGTAACTTTGGACCGCCGTTCGTGAGGCACGGCGAGCCGTCGGACGGAGCGGTGAAAAATTTAAAACACCTAGAAAACCAGAGCCATTTCTATCAAACTCACGAGTTCACTTTTGACGCATCCGAGTCGCTGCGCCTCCGGAGAGCGGGATGTTTGAGCAGCGCTCATGAAGACTACTCGTCTGGTTTTCGAGAATTCGTGTCTGCTCTCCTTGACATTTTGATCAATTTTCCGCGGGACACACATCTCAGTCCGATTTTGTCCGCTGAAGGAATGGAGGAGGGCGATCGAGGAAGTCCTCCGAGCGTTCAAAGGGACTATCCGCGGCGGAACCGAGGTGGGGTGACGGTGACTGCAGCTGCGACGGGCAGCGTTCCACATTACATCAGAACCGGAGGAGAGTCAGATTCATAATTCCCCTCAGGAAGGGAACCCTTGAGGGCGTCGGACGCTCTGGCCGATTCCTCAGGGGCTCGAGACTTCAGACTTCGTGGCACTCACCGCAATCAGACGCGGATGAGTGCTTATCGGTTGGCACTTTCGCGCTGGACTCGATATCTTTTCCGAGGAAAAGTTCCCGGGACGTCCGATGTGCGCTGACGATCACAATCATTTCGAGACAAAATGCCTCGCTGTACCATCGGGATACATCGGCTCTGTAGTGTCGGCGGATCGCTTGTCATTAGCACGCGATGAAACTCACAATGTATTTTTCAATAAAGCCTTGTGGGAAATCGTCTTTGGAAATGGATGGCTCACCGTTTTGTCGCCGTTGGCGACGTCATGCCATTCGCTTTGGCGTACGGTCGTCGTAGGGCGTGCGATGACAAAATTCCCTTCATGAGACGGCCAGGAAGTTGTGAACGAGCCGTTATTCCTGCCACTGACACACTGCGGGTGTCTTATTAATCAAGGATTATTCGATTTCATTCGATAAACGCTGTGTGCGCACAGTTGAACTAGCAGATGGTCCTGGACTCACGAAAGGATTACACCGTTAGTCCGGCCAACCGTCTGATTCATCGATTGAGTCCCGATATACGGCAAGGATGAAAAAGAGAAAAACGATTATAAAAGATGCATCCATCTTTTCCGAAAGGCAAGGCATACAATCCGTGCGCAATGCAAGCGTTTCCCCTAATCCCAGCATTCCTCTGGTGGATTTCGCATCGAAAACTGTTGGATCAGACAACGAAGATGAGTGGACGAGTAGCCGAGAAGGAAGATGTAGAAAAAAGTCCAAAGATTCGAATCCGGAGGGATTCCGCGATGCGGCTCGACAAATATCAGACGAGTGCGCAAATCACAGTCGCGATGCACCAAGGGACTGTCCCCCGTTCAAAGGATCCCCTTGCAGTGGAATTATCATCATTATTATTATTATCATCATCATCATCGACTGCAATTGATAATAATATCTTCGATCGTGATGGTAACCCTATTTAGTGCAATCATTACTGCTATCGATGTGGATATTATGCAGATGTACGGCGTTTTGACTTATTTCCAAGAGCTTCCATCGCCGGTGAGGGTCCGCACACCAAAGCTGACTGAGATCTAAAGTCGACCGCGGCATCATCAGAGATAACACAGAATCTTATCTCTCGAAGTGACGGGTTGTCAGGAAGTGAGTTGGTCGATTTTTCTTCTGCGCTTCCCTCGTTTTCTCCAATGATTAGAAGGAGATGCGATCGATGCAGAAGTGCGGAGCGGTGCCGCAAAAGAACAACAAGTAAAAAATACTTCACTTGAGTGGGAAGCATGCGGAATCCATGCAGTCGATCTACGCTTTGTCTACCGCTAGCGCTGCGCCGCAGTTTTCTCCGCCACGCATCATACGGAATCGGATTGCGATTAGGGCGATGCTGAATAAATGGTAACTAGAGCAAATCATAGGAACTGTCGATCGAGTGAGTAGAACTCGTCAAATAACATGAAATTAGTGTTAGGGATCTGCACGGCCCGAGCGCCAGATAGCTCGGAACATTCAAGAAGGATTCGTGGAATCGAATGCTGAGATCGAACATAGATTCATCGCTGATACAGTGGAGCAGCAAGTTGTGGATGTTATTCTAGGGTTGAAATCTGATTACATTCGGTAACTTGACCTGTTGAATCGTAATAAACTGCCGAGCCATTGGCAGCAAGCGCAAAGTCACGCGATCACGATCGTATCCGCTTAACTGGATGATTTGTGAAATCAATCACAAATCGTTCATGGCAGAAATATGGCAGACCCCGTTCGTTGTGAAACGGCTCGTTTGCCGTTAACGATCGCGTTTTCGGGGGCATATTTCACCAGGAGAAATTATGATTTTTCCTCAAGAAGAAGGTTTCAAAAATTTATCTTCGATTTATCTTCCCCCTCCGCCTCGTCTCGTGAATGCGGATTTCTCCGACTCGGTATCCCTCGCGTTCACTTCAACGATTGAATTCGGGAAAAGCTGAGACTGAGGTTCTGGAAACATTTATCTCCGAGAGCGGGGAGACATGCAGTGATATTCTGCGCTTGCGACGCCGACGGTCGGCCGGCCGATCCTGAGGCAATCAGTCGTTCAGTGTTTAGTCGTAGAAGGAAAGAAGATAAAAGTGAAGATGAAAACATATGAGAAGATCGCGCACTCGGCTGACGGATCAGGCCTATCCAATCAGGGTGACTAAGTAAGACCATAACGTGATCGATCGTCTATGCTAATCATTGAAGTCGTCCGTCAATTATTTCGCCTTCCTCCGTTCCGGCCAGTCTTTGCCGACTTTTGATCGTGCTCGCTCTCTTTGGCGGACCGGCCGATCGTCGGGCTCATCACGAGCCGAATCCGACCGCTCGAGGTTTATCTGAGGATTTCTCAAGGTTTCTTTCCACCAAGATCGAATGGACGGCAACTCCACACAATATGGATTTCACGAGAGACACCGATTTCGCGCCGGTGTTTTTCGACCGAACCGAGGCGTAGAAGGGGTTGAAAGCTGCTCGTTGAGTGAATTGATGTAACGGCGAAGTGCCCTTGAAAGTGGAAACATCACCCGCCGGGGGTTGGTGTGGAAGCACCAGGCGTGACGACGATGTGAGAAAAAATTCACAACGGACAGCACCCATGCTTTTGGCCACAAGCTCGGAGGCGGCGAATGTTCGCTCTCCCTCCCAAATGAGAAGAACGGATGGATTAGAGTTCGAGATCGATTCCATGCTCTACAAGTTTCTGACGAGTTTGGGAATTTCTACCTCGGTCTAGGCTGGATCTAAAATCGAATCGCGAATCCTTGCGGGTGGAAATCTGTTAAATCCGACCCTCGAAGCAAAAATCCTGGATGAGTATGAACCGCGTGTGTGGATTTTGATCTGACGCTTTTTATATCTTTTTCAGGTAAGATCTCCTCACAACGGTTTTCGGTTCAGGCCGGCCAAAACCAGTGGACGCGCTCAGCGGACGCTTGGAATGCTGAAATGAGCGCCACTTGACTTTTCCATGGCTACAGGCGAGAATTTCTAGGAAGCGAATCGAATCGTTTAAACAAAACGGCGACCCACGAATATGGTTGATTTGGCTCCGCGAACGAGCACGCACTCCCACCACCACTAGCAGACGAATCTTGTAATCTCTTAACTCTTTCGACAAAGGCAGCTCTTGAGAATTCGGGTTGTTGTTGTAGAGTGTAGCGAATTCAAAGTCGACGTGGTTCGCTAACGATGACCGAAAGTATATTCTCGTTGTCGAGCCCAATCGAAGGCATGACGACGCAATGGACACGACTGAATTTTACCGTGACCGAGTATTGTGACTCTCCCAGCCAATTGTACCATCGCTGTGGACGATTCGGCGTATTACGCGTGACGCAATCAGCTTCATTCCGTAGACAGTACAGGTATGTGATAGGTTTCCGCTCGCGTTTGTCCCCGTGAGACGAACTTCACGCAGTTTACTGCATTTCAACAAGCCACGCGGCCGTATGGTCTGTTCTAGTTCTGATGAGATGTACATATGTATGCAAATTTCTCGTTAGGCCATACACGAATCTATCACAATCCATCGTCCGAAACCGAAACAACCTCCGAAAGTAAAGACTTTGGTGTCTTCGTACTGTTGGTCCGGTTCTGCGTCACGCTCCGACGTCGTGGACCTTCGAACGTGTTTGTTTATATTTATCGTCAGGTTCTCTCGAGAAAATGTGAGGGAGTACGGACATGACGAGCTCTTTCGGTCGGTGCTCGGTCTGTTTGTTTTCGAAAGAGTCCTCGGAGGACGATAAGTCGGTCGGTCTGGTAGCTGACTGGGACGGGGTTGACATTAGTTCCATCAAACTTGGGATTTTGTGCGGAGTTATTTTTGTAAGGCCTCCTGTAACGGAAGACATGTTCAGAAGAGGGATCCGTCTCGCCTTGCTCGACCTCGCTGTATACTCTTCAGATTCCTGATTACGGCGAAAAACACTCTGATATGGACCTTCCTGATCTTTTGGCTCTACTGGCGTCCATTACACCGACCCAGCGAGTGACCGCTTGGAGCACTGCTTTCGCGGGACTTACTTTTCCGGGGCATTCCGCGGTCTCGGGAGTCTCCTGCGGTCATCTGCCTTGAAACAATTCACTCCATTCCATTCGTCGCAGGCGAAAATTCAAAATAGAGAGTGAGGCTCATTCAGGAAAATGCTTATTTAGGTGACGCCTGCTTGAGATCTTAGACTTGTCACTCATAAATATGTTCAAATGTCACCCGATCCAAACAGATCCGATCCTATCAACCACTGCTCTCGCCACCCAAGAAAAACAAGAGCACACCTCCGGTTTCTTTCGTCAGTTAATATTCTTGGGGCCTCAAGTTCTCCATCTCTTCTTGGCGTTCTCCTGCACTTCTTCTTTTCCTCCTATCTCTCGCGCCCGGTTGATACTACAGCCGTGCGGGATGACGGATGAATCGAGTGACGAGATAGCCTTTCGCTGACACTAACAGAAAATCATAGAATTCCTCAACACAGTGGTCCGTCGGGTCGGGCGACGGGTCGTGACTTTTGAATCGAACCATTTTTCGCTTTGAGTTGCTTCATTTGGCTTTCATTTGTTTCTCGTGATTTTGCTCTTTCGTTTTTGTTCTACTGTGTGCTTTTGCTTTCTGCAGCTCTTCCGTTTCGGTGTCAGCATTCCGAATGGATTCGTAACGTCTTTCGATCTCCATGGGCAACAAGACGTTAAAAATTCCAAATTTGAGGGTGCCGGCTCGTTGATTTGATCGTCCAGATGCGGTCTTTTCTCTTCGGATTTTCACTCAAATCACATTCTCTCGGTCACCGAGAACTGAGCAAAACGAAGAACAATGTTAGCCTGCCTGTTCGCTCGCTAGCTGGCTGGCTGTCTTGCGTGCCCGCGTGCGTGTGTGCGTGTACGGGGCTTGTGAATCAGAGTCATCAGTTATGTCATCAGTTGACGGAGGCCCTCGCTTTCGTCTTTCTGTTGCCGTCTTCGAACAACCATTTGGGAACGGTTTCTAGAAAAAAGAAAATGCGAGAATTTCACCCAGGTTGGCAGCGACTCCGAGTTTCACCGACTTCCTCCCTGAGCGGACGAGTGAAATCCCACTAACTGTTTCGAAAGTTTTATCGTACGACCAATTCCATTGGACTCCATTGGACGCGGTCGCGAAGAAATTATCCTCCACCAATGAGATCTTCCTCCAGAGAAACAGATACCATCAAATCTCCCTCGCCGTAATGCGCGTCGGATAGAATGGACCAGAATATGTCTCCCATAAGATAATTCCGAGGAGGGACAGAAATCTTGAGCGAGTTTCGGAGCAGAGCGTGGTTAGACGCCCAGGACTTCAACGGTTAGTCAGTCGAGCCGGCGCCGACGCTTTGGGCAGGATACAGAAAATTTGTTCTCGACTCCGTGCGACAGATGGTACTTATCCCCCAGCGTCGGAAATACTGTAGATCCACCCGTCCCTTCTCGTTCTTCCGTTCTCTCATCCCCCTACACGCTCTCATTTTCGTCTTTCACCGTCAACGAGGCGACACTGGCGTGTGACGTCTGGTCGCTGTGCATCTGCGTGGGGCCGGCGGAAGCCGCGCACTAGACCCGATCCACTTGTTCCTCACTTGTGTGGTGCAGCAGTTTATTGTTTTCCTCCTCCTAATAATCTCGGAATATCAATCATTCCTCGGCATTGGCTCTGTGGTAGGTACGTGCCACCGGCGACTTGTCGAAAACGAGCGCTGCCCGTGGAATCTGCGGGTGTAATATTTTAAAGTCATATCTCGAAACCCAAGTTCAAATCTCAGGGAATGCGGAGCCATCAACAGATGTTCGACATCGCTATCCGGACAAGCGACATCCAGAGATGCGTCACCGATGCAGTTTATTTTCTCAACTCGGATTCTCCCTTAGTTGAGAAACGAGCAAGAGTAAGACACCGAAATCGGATCTTATGTGACCTTTCCACGGTTGTCCATCTCGCTCGCCGATCTTCGCTGTGAGGTGAGGTGAAGCTCTGTCGGTAGAAAAAAAAAGTTACTGAACACCCGCCGTGGTGTTTCTTCCAAGGGAGGATGAGTAGCCGAGCTGGAGTTCTTGGCTCGGTATTTGCGTGATATTGCCTTGATTCCAATAATTCTCCAGTATTCGGAGTTACCTCATGCAATGGAAAGGGGGTCGGCTCATCGGTGGGTATTCCGCTCAATGCCTTGGGACGCCACGCCGCGGCGGATCTGGGTGGCGATAGACCTCAATTCGACAAAACGGTGGACTCGGTGTTTTCCTCTCGCGGAAAGAGTCATTCGATATCATCAAGTAGGACTGTCACGAAAGCGACTTCGGTCCTGATTTTGAGAGCGAGAATCGTTCGGTCAAGGAAAACTGCCGACGAGTGACCGCGCGGTCGCTTCATTTGAATAGGTCGGCGCAGTGTATCATCCTTTTCTTCTCGGTCGTCTCGAGAGCGTGGTTTCCCCTTTATGTCGCACCGCGGCTCGTGATCTGTCGTTCGAGCGATTGCGGTCATTCTTCCAGTGTCGGGTCTCCATAAATTTGATCAAACCACTCGGGGATTAAGAGGTACGGGGACAAAAGTGCGGCGGTGCTCGCGATTTACTTTCCAAACAGCGGCTTTTTGAAAACGGTATTGTTTCTTGAATTTCCGGCAGATTTTTCCTTCGTTCGGGCGCTCTTGCCTCCGACCGCGATATTCGATCTTTAACCCCGCGACTGATTTGTGGTCAAGTCGACTCAACCCTGACTCAATGTTATGCATTTAGGCGACGCGACGTGTCACGAGGCCCTATTGTGCTCACGACCGGCGGGGCTGAGTTACGCTCAAGCGAATTCGCATATGTGTTGCTAAGAATAATTTTAGGAGAAATCCTCTGAGCGAAACATGTTGTTGAAGATGATATCGAGAAAATCGGACCTTTCTCCGGTCTTTCTCCATCTGCGATGAGCTGGAGGTAAATTTAATTTCGCCAAGGATCGGATGTCCGTTCTCGGCTGTCGCTCCTTCAAGGCTGAAGTTTGTTCGATTCGAATGAATCGCGTTCAAGAATAGATTTCTGAAGGGATGGACAAGCAAAGCGGTGCGGCTCAACATCCGAACACGGGTGTGTGCGTCTATTTCCCCGAGACGAAGGTCGAGGTCTGTGGCGTGAAGAAGATTTCTTTTCACGCCAGATTTCCTCGGCTCACAATTCGATTTTACCCGAGGTTAGGACAGAGATCCGGATCCGGTAGACATTTTTGCTGGTGAATGACTCGCACGGGAAGCTCAAAAACACTGCGGAAGCCATCAACGCTACCTCGGAATCACCCAGACTGAATCCATTAGTTCAATTGTTATTGATTCTCGACCACGGTGCAGAATACGAGCCCCCGGCAGGGACGATTCGGAGAGCTCCTGAGACCTTAATTGTTGGAAGAATCGCCTAACCACCTCGATCACTTCCAAACCGGTACATCCACCATCCGCATCGACTCACTGGTCGATAAGTCGAAGCCTTGGTCGCGTTGCTCCTCCTGGCATCATCGCGAGAGGGCCTGCGGCGCGAGAATGGGGGCTTGAGACTTCCTCTCGCAGATGGGGAAAACTTTGAGGTGACAGACGGATACAGTATTCCCTATTTTCGACGGTTTCGGACGTTAGCCTCAACCGAATCGGCGACTTTTCAATCGCGGCAACGCTTCGTCTCTCAAACGAAGCGTCGGCCGAAATGTACGGAATACCGGTACTCCGGAACTCTTTTGGTCGATCTCTGATCGTCTCGATACCGAGGTGGCAATGTCCGTTCCATGTTCCCGTCGGTCGTGGCGACTGTTGTGATGAACTGGGAGAATTATCGCTCGGATACGTCGCTGCCGTGTCTGAGAGGGCGCAGAGACAAAGAATGGGATCGTCGAACTAAGCCGGATGGAATGGAGCTCGGTCTCGTGTGACGGATAGCACATCTCCGAAGTCGGCTATGGCAGCGTTGGAAACCGCACGAGTCGAGAGATGACAATGTTTTACGATTGTTGTCAAAACACGATGCATCCAGTTTACAGATACCAATAGCGACCGATCGATGATTCCCACGCCCGGAGCGCGCGAAACCCTCCGCTGCCAGCTTTCCGAGTTCCATCGCGTCGTTAGATCGTAGATACGAATTAGGCAAACAAACGCGCGTTTTATGTCCGAATGCCGGGCGCACGTACCGATTTCCATTGGGCCACGAACTTTACTGGGGACGAAACTCGTTCGCGGACCGCATCGAATTCCGGGCCTTCGCCCGAATCCGTCGGATTTCTGTGAGCTCGTCATCGGGATGTGTTGTCTTTCGGAAGAGCAAGCGCATCATTTGATCAGTTGCTCGTTGCCGAACGTCTCCAAATGTCGAATGAGGTCCGGGGACGCGTCTCTGTCCCGCAATAGGTATGGACATCCGTTGAACTCCCGACATCGCGCTTTGAATGATGACTTTCGATGAAATACTCAAACGGTCCTGATCGCCGATTAGGCGGTGAGTTTGACTTTATTTTTCTCGTTTTTATCAGAGCGATTAATCGCCGTCGCTTATCACAGGTATAATCGGCGTGTATTTTGTAGGAAAAAAATTGTTGGGTGCTGAGCCGAATCTTGTCCTCTGCAATTTCGCCCTTCACCCATGTCTTCGTCTCTCGGTCTAATCCTTCTCTCTCGTCCCAACAAATGACAAGGGCCCCGAGTCCTCAGGAGCGAGAAGCGGAAAACCAGAGTATCGAAGTGACGACCAGAGAGGTCCAAGCGGCTAAAAGCCCCAGCGGCGCCGACACTGCAGCCGAAAACCCAAACGACAGAGCGGACGGAAGCGTGCGGATGCGCGGCTCACTGAATCGCCTCGTGAGCAGAATTATTACTTATGACCACCGGTCTATCGTGGAAAAAATCGAGAGGGGAGATAAGAGAAACGAAAATCTAAAAGCTTCACCCAACCGTATTGGGAAATGAAAATCGACTGCAGCAATTATCAACGGCAAACAATCAACCGTCAAAGTACCGAATCGAACAATAACACCCGTGGCTCGATCGCAGTCCCGATGGCAAAGTGCAGCGGAGCAATCATAGATTGACCACCGCAACAGCGTAAGGTCGTCCGATTGACATTTATCAGTCGACTTAGAAGAATTGAGAGTCGAACATTAACGAACGTAAATCAGTCGAACGAGCGTTTCCTACGTTTCTTCTTTTGGCGGCGGTCGTCTCCGTCCGTGTAATGACGGTGGCGCGGCGACAAGAACGACACGAAGTACGATTCCGAATCTTCCCGATCGGATGAGAAAAATGTGAAAACTTAGGAGGATTGGCCGGTTCGCTCAGTCATTCGGGTAGTTCCGATAGTTCGGCCTTTTATCTCTCCCATCGGTTTCTTTTTTATTGCCGTCTTCATTTTAGGAACAATCCATCGTTCGCGGCCGGATCTATTCGAAGAACTGAGTCCTCCCTCAGTATCACTGAAAGCACTGATACGATTTTCCCATATTTTGGAAGCGTGCTCCGTGCTTTACTATTCCCTGAAGTATTGCCCAATTTTTCAGCCGAAAAATCGGTGCTTCGGAGTCATACCGCGCCTAGGTCTTCTATCGGACTTTTCCGGTGCCTTGTTGTCGAATAATGGGCGCTCATTAATTTTCGCGGTACGATTCGAGTCGAACTTTGATTCGCCGATCCTCGGTAGGCCCTCGCTCCACTAGATGTATTCACGGGGAAACGCCTTCGGAAAGATCTCCGTCCATTCCTGTAGCGCTCTGTCTGACCAAGGTGGATGAAACTGTCAACTCAGGGGATATTTCGGGAAAAGCCTCCTGCGGTCGGAGCTTCGCGTGGAATATCTGGAAATAGGAAGGGGTTCCTGGGGCACTCCTTCCAGATGATGCGAAGACAAGCACCGTATGACGCAAATAATGCAGCGGTTCCATCAATTAAGTCATCGGTGCTTCATGGATCCGTCGATCCGCGAAGCGATGGACCGAATGCGAGCTGTAATGTGAAGGAGAATCGCTTATCACAGAATCCGTATCGTCATTGCTCACCGTTACCGTGGAAGAACGTCTCTGATTTTATTACTACTTCATTGATGGTCGGCTACTGAGCTCCGTCTTGCATATGCCCGGAGCCGATCGCATTCACGCGGACTTGTGAACGCTTCCCGGACTGCGGGCGATTTAGCCGTCAGCGACTTCAGAAGAAACCGTCGTTAATTTGCCGTCGACATGTTCTCCTTTCACGAGGCATTTTACACCCGAAGGTCCGCCGGGTCATCTGATCGACGCATCCTACTTCTTCAGTGAAGTTGACTCCCCGAGGTGTGCCTTTAATTTCGAAATGAATGTCAGAGCTGTTCAATCGACTGATTCAGCAGCTAACTGAGCGAATGAATTTCAAAGAGCGGAGGTCTGTGTTAGGGACGACTGAGGGGAAGAATGAATGAGTGAATGACGGACGAAGTGACGAATAAGTGTTCGTGAGCAGTTCAGCGAAAATCATCTCAATTCAGATCC
Source organism: Galendromus occidentalis (assembly GCF_000255335.2). Lineage (NCBI taxonomy): Eukaryota > Metazoa > Arthropoda > Arachnida > Mesostigmata > Phytoseiidae > Galendromus > Galendromus occidentalis. The sequence goes on from NW_003805438.1 coordinate 258,861, forward strand.
GGCAAAACTAACGGATGTCGCTCCTCCGGAACGCGCTTCGACATGGCTAAAAAAACGCACTGAATCTACCGTTCTGCCGCGCGAGCACACCGAAGAGTAGTAGGTGACTCAACTTAGCATTAATGGATGGATGTTACGGAGGGAGAACGGAAGGAGAGAGTGGGACAAACCGAGCAAGAAAGCGAAACGCAGACGCGCTCGCGTGTCAACGCAAAGACTCGCGGAACGAGCGAAAAAGTGTCTCGTGGTTTCTTAGGCGGGATGCCCTCGCTTGTGTTCTGGTGTGTGTCTGTTCAATGTTCTCCCCGCCGAGCCCGTGCTCCTTCGAATGTTTTTCGAGTCAAAGTTCCTTGAGTCTTAGGTCGGTCCGTTCGCTTCACCTGTTGCTAATCCACCCAAATCTCCCGACTCGAATCGCCTGGTGTTCGGAACCCCCTTCTCCTGCGGACCTTGGAGTGATCGATCTACGTGATTTCTCTTCGATGGTACCGAGTCTTATTTGAATCACTGGGAGTATGGAAATTGTTCCGCATCATTCGATACAAAGTTCGAGAGACTTCTATCCGGCAATTCGAAACTCAGGTGAGGGCAAGGAGAAGTTCATGTGAATCTCCGGCGCTCAACCTCCTCTTCAGAGCCTGGATAACAGAAATCAGAACGAACAACGAACATCCGTCGGTCTTATCGGTCCCCTCCGGCATCATTTCTCTCCGTCAATACCGATTCGCCGTGGATAACCCTCTGCGGCTCGATTCCATTTGGTATTTCACGCAGAAAAACGATAAAAATTTGTTTCTAGTAAGCTCCTTCCCGACAGTCCTTGACACTTCGCTTGGTTGCTTTCCACGATTGCCTGCCCACCTTTGATTAGAACATTCGTTGTTCGCAGGGTCCTTTTTTTATTGCTGCGCTTAGGCGTGATCTGCTCCTTACTTTTACGACGTCGCTTCGTTCTTCTCCTGCTCATTACTTCGCTCAAAGTCTCCCATTCATCATTGTTTTCATCTCTTCTACGATTTATCAGAGAAGCTATCTAACGCCTCCCAATTTCCCCTGACCAGTCTCGGATCCGAACTCGATTTCCTCCGCACTTTCGGAATCGGAGATCCTGTGTCTCCAACCTCTTTTTCGAGACATTGAAGCTTTGACCTCGACTTTCACGAGAATACGCGTTCGTCGCATTAGGTCGCGCCTGCGCTTCGAATTCCTCACTAGTGGAACTTTCTGCCGCTCACGCAACATTTGGAACACAAACAGTTGAGCGAATGAGCAAGCGAACTTCCAGTTGAAGGACGAAGCGTCAACAGAGGGAACACGCCAGAGGAATTTCCGTCGATATTCGAGCTCCGGGATAGCGCGATGAGTCACGGATTTTCTGGGAGCAGCTCAGGGAAGTCGTTGCCTTCCTCTGGGATACCACAGAGAAACTACGATGTCTTGTGAGGAGGAAGGGAGAAAGATGCTTCAGTCCGTCCAAAGGGGCTCTCATTGAAATCCTCCGACGGAAGCCCTCCCGAAGTGATTCGAAGTCCATGAATTCAAGTTCGATCGATCGTGATTCGCGGGATCATGTCCTCTTGCGTACAAGGTCTCTCTCGACTCGATCGGAAGGTGAAAGCTCGTTGCGAATGTGCACGAGAACGAGCAGAAGACGTGTGGAGACCGACACGATGAGCGCGTACTCCCCACTTCGCGAAGCTCGGCCTCCTCTCAACGTCAACCGATGGATAGATTGAGGCGGTCCCTCACCAGGCATGTGTCGCCGTCGACGACGTAATACTCGTTGGTCAATTTCAACGGTCAGCGTAATTGCAATTAATAATTGTGATAATCTTGGTGACGACCACGACCGCGATCATCAATCAGCCTCATTTCTCCAGTGAACGTCGCCCTTCTCGGTACTCAGTGAGCGGACGATTGAATCCGTGATTGAATTCGAGTCGGAGACTCCCGGAGCTCTGGAAACCGATGGTGGAGCGATGTGTTAAAGGGAGCATCGACTGATTGATTGAGAGATTGACGCTCGTCCCCCTGTTCTCCTGGGGGAGAGCCGACTCTTGGACTGAGTTTTGAACCCCGATCGATGGAATGTCCACGAAGACTCCGTCCAGAACGGGAAACGTCGACATAACGGATATCCGACGTTGATGAGTCATTTTCTTTCGACCCGCTTACCCCGACATTCTCATGTCAACCATTCCGCAGTGGGAAATTCTGATTCTAGCGAGAATCGCCTGAATAGAATTATGAATTTTGAGTTCCGACGGAGCAGAGACGGCGATGAGCTAGGGAAGAGAAGTCACCGGATCTGCGGTGAAACACACGTCCTCTGCTTATTTATGGGGGGAATGAGCGGCGAACTTCGCGCTGAACGGAAGGGGCAACATAATTCGCGCCACAAGGGCACCAGAAACGTGACCAGAGTCTGGAAGTCGGGGAGGAATCGGTACGTGGAAGTCGTCGCAGAATGCCGTGTGATTTCGGTGATGGGAACACCGTGAGGACCGCTGAAATATTTGAGGGCCGGATCGAGGCAGAGCATTTAAAACGAAGGCCGAACATGGACGATCGAGGGGAATCACTGACCCGTCCAGAAGGAGTGAGAAGGGCGCATCTAATGGAGCGGTTCAAGACAAAAAAAGAAAGATCCAATGAGAGCTCCAGCAACGAATTAATGAGATCGTCTATACGTTCATATATACGCTGAGGTGAAGACGTCTTCTTCGTTTTGCCGACGTCCTTCGGAACCTGGCGGCGATCGCAGTCTATCGGAGGGCCTAACGGTCGACTTTTCGCCCGCCGATCCGATTGTCTGTCCGCTGGGAGCTCCGTGAACTTGTACGGAGGCGAGGCCGGAACGAGTATAAATCTTCTATGTGAGGATTGTACGATACGTTTTCAGTCCTCATTTTCACAGAGGTTTCACGCATTTCGGACCGGCGGCTCATGAGGCCTATTGAATCTTCTCCTTGGCCTCGCAGATGCATTCCCCTCCCTTCCTTCAAAATCAGCTTTTCTCAGAGAAAAGATTTGTGATCCTCTATTCCGTGGATTTATCTCTTCTGAAGACGTCTCCCCATCCTTGTGAACGAGGTGGCAGCAGGTTTCGAGGAATCGCTCGAATCTCAAATCGACCTCTTATCTTTTCCAGGTGAGCGAGCACTCCAGGTTCGTTTTGGAAATCGAGGAATTTCCGAGTAAATAGCACCTTGCGGAAATCGAACCTCCAGCAAGACGGTTGCCGGATTGATGCCTGGGATACCGGGGAGCTCGGTCAAATGAGAAACGAGGGGAAATTCACATCCAGCTCCCTCATCGTTCAATGGGTCTTTTTCACTCGATGTGTTTACCCAGCTCACTCCGCAATGACGCGTGATGTGCAAGGGGCGCACCACGCAAACAGACATGCCAATTATATTGACAATGCAAGCCTTTCATTGCGAAGCAAAGCCGCTATTTTCTGAATGTATTCTGCTATTCGAGGTGTGTCGACCACTTTCGCGGATTCATGGGGTCCGCGGACAAGACCGAAAAGGGGAAGACGAAAGCAGCCGATAGGTGCAGCCAGAGCAGCGTACCATGCGGAAGTGACCTCTTCGTTGACTAATTTTGCTTCTTCTCCCTTTCGATCAAACAAATGACTCCTAGCGGGGGAAGGATGACGGGCAAACCGAACGCGGGAGAAACCTTCTCCGAAGAGGAGATCCGAAGAAAGAGTAATTCAGGGAATCGTAGGACATATGCTGTAAAGCTTTCAAGTCATCTATTCCGCATGGTTCTACGAGCTGTGGAATCTCTCGGCCGGTCCGTGGACCGCATCGGTCAGCCTATGGGAGATATCAATGTGCGGTGTATCACGTCAATGGTATCGACCGAAGCAGACCTGAAAGTCTCCATGAATGATTAATTTCCGTTTGAGCTCATTGCTCTTACTGACCGATCCCAGCCTGCGGACGGTCCAGTCTCCGGGTACACGGTCGCGACGACTTCTGGAGAACTCCGCACAATATCTTCCCACGTCGAAAAAAAGATTGAGATTCCTTAATTCAATTATTTCTGAGCGACGACACTCTCGCGCTGCTGAAGGCACACTCACTCGGATTTCCTTGTGAAGTTGTGGCGTCGTCCTTCATTGGCAGAGGGGCCTCCGAGCGACGACGGAGGAACGGGCGGGCGCGGTCGCTAGCGCTACAAGCGATGCCCTTTTTAGCGAAAAGAATCGCATTCTCCCTTCGTTGTATTCTCTGTGAATTCGTATCACGCTTCAGCACTGCTTCGGCAATCGAGTGTTTCTACGGAAAAGGTACAGCAATGAGGAGAGCGAGACGGAGCTTGAGCGAGGGGAGCAAAGTACACGAGCAAGCGTCACCTCAATCGCAATCGCTCAACTCGCTGCTTGCGTCCCGCAGCGTTCGGAGTTGATTAAACGATCGAGAGAGTTCCCGGCGTCCTTTCAATCCAGAAAAGGATCACTCCGAATATTCCTCGGGATTTGTCGTGTTCCCCTCTCGGATCCAGAGGGCTTCTTCCCAAGATTAGTTCGATGATCACCGATCACAATCCTGATCACCTGCCCCTGTTGACGCTGGAACAATTTTTCTTAAGACGGGTATCATCAGCTGTCGCTCGGTGTACAAAGCCTGTTGTGGCTGTCTGGTACCTGGCCGAGTGCTTGAGTCGGAAGTATTCCGCGCAGGGCTGACTGAGGTGTCGTCTTCATCCCGCTACCAGCATCATCAAATCCCAACGGACGTAATATTACGGAATCCCGAATCATTTATTTCTCTGTTAGTCAGTCAGGATCGTCGGGCGGACAACGTAAGAGATTCTCCTTTTCGCCTCGGTCCGTTCAACTGCAGTCGATGCTGTCCCGGTCTCGGGCGCATGGCTCGTAGATTGATAGGCTCTTCCTGATCGGAATCGAACCTAGCTAGTTCTTTTCCGAGTGACTACCGATACGATCGCTAGAACAAACCTGGCGAATCCTAGGTCGGCTCACGCTCTGTTCAGGCTCCGCGGATTGTTTTGTCTACGACCAGAATCGTCCAGCCATCGATTCATCAAGCTTTTTCCGAGACAAGTGGGCGATTATCTCTGGACAGAGATAATGTCGATAAGCGCTCGGCGAGGCTCTAGAAAAATCTTCCGCAGTATTCAGTGAAAAGTTTCAGAATAGTGGATCGTTTCCGCAGAATCGCTCCTTTACTTATTCGGTCGTTGAGCGGTTGGCTAGATCCAGAGACGTTCCTTGAAATTTATTCTGAAACTATTATTCGATGATTGGCGAAGGAAGGGAGAGGAAAATTACGCATCAATGATAGCATTCTTCAAAAGTGTAACTGTGTCCATCATCAGCGAAGCTCACGCCCGATACGTCGCTTTTGGAATTCTGATCTGGGGTTCGCTTCCAAAGAACTAAGAGGGAGTGTCGTTCCGGCGTCGGGATCGCTCGATGGCGGATCAACAAGATTCTGCGAGAAGGGAATCACTCATGGTAGTCGTCGGATATCTTTCATTTTTTCCTCTTCATATTGCCAACTTCCGATTGGCCGAGTAGGCGACGCGCAACGCCTCGGAGCAGGGGATGATTCCAGAATAGAAGAGCTAGATGGCGAGATTTATGTTTATGCATGTAGGTATGTAAGCTGAAGAATACCCCCAATCATTTCTGCTCTCCTATCTGCGCAATGCTGTTCTCTCTTCTCGTTCTACCAGCGGGTTTAATGGCCAGACGGTCCAAAAGACGGACGGGCGGGCGGTTAGTTACTGGTCGGCTGCTTGCTTGGTCGGTTGGTACGGAATCGGCTTCAGGATCGATCAATCTTGCTAAGCTCTGCTCTATGTGACATGAAAGTGGTGGCATGGTGCGATATTGGCTCTTTTTTCATTTTAATGTGAATTCCAAAGGTGACAGACGTAAAACAGCATCCAGGAGTCGGAGGGGGAGGGAGGAGATCGGGCAGCTGTCGCGACTCCGGCGGCGAAAACGAGTGACGAGAAAACGGTCCCGACGAGATAGGGCGGAAAATAGAGCTCTGCACTCGATTTTCCCTTGAATGGACTTGAACGAGACTCTCGCGTCGACTCGGCGGTTCCCCTCGGTTTTCCAACTTCGTTCGATTCCCGAATCCCGTTGCGCAATTGGCGCATATTCATTTATCAATATTGAACCTCATTGATCAGCCAGCTGAGACCCCGTGCCGGGTTGGGGAATGAGATGTTGACGCATACGCGAGTGGTCAGCTCTGTTAGCTTATAAGTTATAGATCTGGTAGGCCGCATCGAAGTCATCTCGTTTCGAAAGTCGCCCGTCCCGTCGGCCGGCCACTACATTATCTTCGGGCGGTAGCCGAGCTGGGCATCTGAGACCACGTCTTTGGGACCGGTCGACCGGAACCTGGCGACCGAGTTCCGTGCTCAGGGCCCGGGCGCCCTTGCACCGTGCGACCTCCTGGAGATCATTTTATTGTTCTTCTCTGGACTATTGCTCGCGGACGTTATTCTCGATACATCATCTATCAGCAAGACTCCGACACCGCCCCCTGACAGTCTTTCGAAAACGGAAGATCGGGATCGCTGAAAAATAAATGCGAGAAATATAGCCGCAAAACTTCGATTCCGATTTTTCTTCGATCGAGCGAAATCTGTCCGGCTGATATCGCACCAATCATCTTTCTATAGTGATCGAATCCCGCTCTGTTCGGAGGCGGTCGGAAGCACTGATTTTTTCTTTGCCGCTTCCTTCTACCGAGGCAACTGACCAAGCGGGTTGACAGAGTACAGCGCTCCGGTAGTCAAGGAGGGCAACTTCTCTGAAAAAAAAGATTACCAGAATCACGCAGCGTGCATCTTCCGATAAGCTGTTGGAATCGACGAAATGCTTTCTGATCGAAGACCTTGTTGGTTTATTTCACTCGTTACGCTATCTCGGTCTCCGAGCCGGGGCATTCCGTTGACGGAATGCGAGCCAGCCAACGAGAGGACGAACGGGCGAAAGAGCTGATCCGCGCCGCCGAAACACAAGATATCCGAGCCATCCCGAAGTCTGAAGTCGCCAATCAAAGGCGGTGATTGTCGTCTCTTCTAATTCTTCGTTCTTTCACCTTTCTCGATACTCGGAATTTTCCCCCTCTCTTTCGTATCCGCTCCGGAGACAGCCGTTGGAATTCGAAGCCGTGCCGAATCAAAAGCCGTTCTCTGACTATTTCAAGTCATTTGTTGTTCGTTGGCCGTTTCTGAAGTTGACAAGCGAAAGAGTTAATCGCTTCGCGAGCGAGCCTTCCGAAAGGATCTCCTCAACGGCATTGTCCGGGAAATTATTGTGAAACAATTTCAGGGGATCATCCGCTTGCTCACACACCCCGCGAGCGTTTTCCTCGATGATTTTGCCTGGTGGCAGCGGGTCTCAGATAGATTTAAAACTCCGGGATTACTGCTCGGGATCATTCATTGTTCAGGCGGTGATATACAACCGCAGGGCGTGCGTCACCGTGGCTCTCTTGCCTGAAGAAAGAAACTGAATCTTATTACGACGTATACAGCATCGAATACTGACGATGGAACCTTGGGAGATTTTAATCAAGCAAAGACGTACAAGTCGAGCAGCGGGCCCCTGCAATATCGGGACCCCTATATCGTGGTTGAGACGCATATCGGACCCAAGTCTTCCTCATTGGATCAGCTGTTCAAGCTTATCGGGCAGCAGATCCGTTTGAATGATTCAATTCGAACTCTTTTTGGTTTTGCGAATCCATTGGGCTGGATCCGATGATTCGGTTCACGAAGCGATGTCGAGAATTAGACGCCACGAAAAAGTCCCCTGAGATTCGATGTTGACCGACGCCGACGTGGTAACGATATTCGGTAATGACGAGTTCACTCCTGTTCCGGAAGAACACGCGACGTATCCGCGGCGCAGGGAGTAACGGATCATAATGACGTCGACGATCACCGTTGAGCAGAAAAATGGAAGAAGAGGTTTCGGCGAACATGTCAGACGCGCCGAATCGGATTTTTACGCACGGCCATCCAGGGTACGACGTTCCACTCGCGCCCCCGCACGGAAAATATTATACAACGTTACGTCTGGTCAGACTTATGCGTCAGTGTCTTCCTGAGAAATGCGGCTCTCCGCTCGGCTGCGGTCTGCAATGCAGTAAATTTCTCGCTTCCGCTGTCAATTTCGTAATTTCGGGAAAGCTTGGGCGCTCCGTGGATTTTCTGCAGAATTCCCTGTCGGATTTCCGACCGCTGTTCCACTCAGCCGCTCAATCATTGAATCAATCAAGCAGTCGTCCGATGAGTCATTTCCGAGCGATGATTCGGGTGAGTTTTTCCACCATAGACTGAGAGGCTCCGTGAGAACGCCGTCGAAAGGGATTCTAGAAAGAGCGGAAAAGGAGGCAAAGCTCCGCCGAAGCTTAAGCTCCCAACACAGAAAGTGAGAACCGAAGTCAGGTTCCGATTATGAACGCACGAATTAAGTGTTCGAGCTTTCGGGGCTCCGAAGGCTACCGGGGTGGTGGTGTCAAAGTCACCACCAGCGCAAGTCGACTTCATTATTCATTTAATAAGGGAATTACTATGGTGATCATTGTTCACGGTGGCGGCTCAGAGTGTGACCCTGCTCGATATTCGGAACGAATTTAGTCATTATCGCCTACGATATCCCTTAATCGACACTGCCGCAGGACGTTGATGCGACTTATTCATTCTGGAGTTGATTCCATCCTTCTGGTGACGATTTTGACGCTCCACCGAGCTGTCTCTCCCTCTCTTTCCGTGAACTCTGTCCAGGATCTGATGGGGTGATTCGTTCGGGATGATCTCCCGGCTGGAATTGTTGTCCGAAAGGGGAGAGCCTGCCAGCGACGCTGCACCGGAATGAATACTAACGGTGCACGAAGCCGGACAGAAGAGGTTGGGCTCTTTCTGACCCACTAATGGTCGGCCGGATCGCAAATACAAAGTTCATTCATTGTGCGCTTTTTTGAAAAATCTGATAGCACACAAGTGTCATTCTGTGGATCCCGCCGGAGCTCGGACAGGCGATTTCCGTATGCGATATGTATTCTCAACGTATTTACGTGTCCATGCACAGCTGGACCTACCTTAGTTGGCCCCTTCGCTCGTCTGTGGGCTTCAATTCTGAAGACACAGCTTGACTCTCCAGCATAAGAGAGGGTTGCTCGTCGCGCGACGTCTCTGCTCGGGGATGTTTTAAATGAAATTTCCAGCTAACGTCTGACTCTTTCGGTGTGGGTGGCAGTTCATTTCTTATCTTCGCTGCATCTGATGTTCGGTCAGTTAGATTCGAAAGGCTAGAAGCGGGGAACGACGAGAATAGAAGTGCCATATCCAGACTCAGTGGAGGAAGCGGCCCGCATGCTATCGGTACCTCTCCTGCTGCTCTAGTCCGCGTGGTTCCCGCTGATTGCTTTCTACTCGGACGCTCCGCGTATCCGTTACTCCGCGGAGTTTCAATTTCATCGAGAGGCGCCCCACCTTCCTGGTGAAGTGGAAAATGCATCGACCGAAGTACCGTTGCAATCGCGACAGCGCGCCGCTATATTCATTTTCTTGCGACGCGTCTTTCGGCTAGATGCATGATTTCAATCAGTGTGCCTCGACAGAGAGGCTTGATACTCCTCTCCAATTAAAACTTTCGCATTCTCGGCTCTTTCGAATTTCGGACTCTCCCGTCGGTCCCAAAGACCGATTTACAAATGTCCACGCATTCATCGACACGCGAAATCTCAGGACGAAAACTCTTTGAGTAACGGGACAGCGACAAGAAATTATCGGTGGAGCCTTCCTTGCGCGCGTCCCAGAAACGGATACGTTGTTCTACTTTTCAATTGAAGAAAAGAGTCCTGTTCGGGAAGAGAGTCTTCAAGGCCGATAAGAATGGCTACTGGATGATGTCGCCTAAACACACGGACATAGGAGCGCCGACATCCGAGTGGAGGATCGAAGCTCGTGATATGGGACATTGATAAACCCATTTGGGTGTATGTACATGGATTAAACGCTGAAGTGGTTCCGTCCGCTGTCACGAGTTTGCCCTGTTTCCTTGCGTGTTCCTGCTCCTTGTTCTGAAATTCGTTGTTCAAATTCTTCGCTTCCATTCCCGGTCTCCCGCGTTTCACCTCGCGCTTTGGCATCGCGATCGCTTCAACCTTTCGCCTTATCGCTGAATCCAAATATCTTACTCGTTATGAGTCTCAAATTCTGTGTGCCATGTGTGTCAGCAGATTGAGCTTACTGGCAAACATCACCAATTGGGTCTGTCGGCCGATCCGGAGCTTCGAGTAATCTTTTCGAAAATGCTCGTTTGACATTATCTTTCCGACATCATACGTCCCCATCGGGATTTGCAGAGGGTTCCAGCACGCTTCGCCTTGTCATCCTCGTCGGATAAGGTTGGACCGCCGTTTTTCTCTCCGGTCCTAAGGACATATTCAAAGAGCTCTCGAAGCATTTACGGTCGAAGGTTGTCAGGCTTCTGCATCCAAGAGGAGACTCCCCGCCGGTGGCGTTTTCCGTCTCTCGATGATGGGGAGAGCTCTAGTCTGTTCGAAGGGTCTCGTTTCGTTGCTCGGGAAGATTATCATTGGGATTCGAGGATTCCCAGCGGAGAGAACCGGGCAGATCCCTCCACATAGAATCGGGTCTCGTAGGTCGCTTGCTGCCCCTGTTGTGGGTGGCGGAGCGGCCACCGCTCAGACAAGCTGTCTCGCCGGTTTGAACCACCGGTGATGTGTTTTCCAATGAACGGAAGGCTTCTCGAATGTCTCCGCTCTCAGATCCCTCAAGTCTCCATGAGCTCTACCAGAAACATCTTCTGAATCGAGCCGCGCTGCTCCTCGTTTATCTGGCTGGATATCTACCTATCACGAGCTCTCGCCGATGCGTTGTATCGGGATAACATCTTAGTCGCCCGAACGACGCGGGTGGATGACACCTCACAATCATTCTCCGAAATACACCGAAACTAGTCGACCCTGAAAACATTCACGAGACAGAAAGACAACTGGGGACATGAACGTGCTACAGACCTCCGGCGACCCGCGGGCAGCTCCGATCCAACCAAAACAATCGACCTGATAACGATCCCCCTGACGGGCCTGACTGGTGGCTTATTGAATCCGCCGACTGACTGAGTGCAGTTTAATGAAAACGAGAGTTTTCATCCTTCTCTCTGAGGGTCTTCTTCTCGTAAGCAAATTCTTCGATCCCCTCACCACGCTTCTTCTGCTATAACTCCAGAGGATCGCCGAAGATCTACGCTTGGGTTCCGGAACCCGGAACTAATTCGGAAAATAAGGTCAGGAGTGGAGCAGATGAGATCGCTGGCTTCTGATGCGCAGTCTTCTTCAAATTCAGACCCTCGAACTTCAGGTTCGGGGTAAGAGGAGGCCGCGAGTACCACCGACGCCACAGGTCCATCGACCGTCAACGTTTAAGTATGCGAGGAATGAAAGAATCCGCCGGCTAGCCTGGCTCCTGCTCGTTTCAAGAAGATCGCCGCGCCGCAGCTTATCCATTGGTGAGGTCTCGACGACGAACGATCGAGAAACCCAGCTTCCCTCTCCTAAGGTGTTCATGGTGGGGTAGCAGAAACAGCGGCAGCACATGCGGCGGCGGTAGCCGAAGCAGAAACATCGGCATTCACCTCTCTCCGGACCGAGACGCCAATCAGGTCTAAGAGTGAGCTAGCTGTACCGTCGTTGAATGATCCGTGCTGAACCTGAAGCTTGGAGGACCTTTTGCGGTCAGTCCGCACAGTCGAATTCACGTGTCGAACGGCCCTCGTTCCAAAAGTTTACGATAACTAGTCGGCTTCATCCGCGGAATATTCTGCCTGTGCTTGGTGGATGATGTTTTGAGGAGCAAAGTACCCTGAGACCATGCCCCGTGCTCATCCGGATTAGGAAAACCACAGCCTCGCTTTGGGGTCCGACTGCGGTCATGCTGAAGGTATGCGACTCGACTTCCACTGAACGTCTAAAACGATAAGCTTTCCCAGATTCGAAATTTTTTATTTTCCTTTTCGATCAAGTTTTTTTTTCTCAAGTCCGAATCGCTCGAGTCCGCCTTAATAAAAACCACTCCTTTATTGATACTGATCACTTTGATACTCGTTGTGGTTATACGCAGCGAAATCTGTCACTTAACAGCCGATCCTAAGAGGGTGTGTGTGCTTCCTCCCGTGCGGGGACTTCGTGTGCGTGTTCGCGAGGAAAGATTGAAGACGGTCCACCGGTCCATGGCACCGTGTGATGTCACTTGCGGCGGATCCCGCTCGTGAGTGAGTGCTCGATTTCGTGTGTATGTGTATTTGTTCGTTTAACCACGTCGCGAGGATCAATCTTCTGCCGCTGACATTCTAAGTATTGCCGCTCGGAAACAAACTTGGAAGGGAAGAGCTTGGAAAACTCTCAAGTAAAATACTGAACGTGACGTAATCAGACGGCATGATGCGCTGCTCATATCCGGCAAATTCCAAATGATAATTTCGACGACATCAATCTACGAGCAACCGACCGACCGGTCGCTCGCCTGAGTGGTCGTCGGCATCGTCCTTCCGTCGACGTTCGTTTATTTTGTTCTTTTGCGCGCTCGCCCGCTCAATCAATCGTCCGATATTCCGGCAAGCGCTTGTTTGTTCTTTAGACGCTTAGATCGTATCTTAAATCGTCTACTTATGCCTTGATTCGATATTTTGTCTCGCAGCTGTCTCCGTTTGATTCTCTGCCCGACTCTACCACTACGTCCGGTGGACTTGGAGAACTTACAAGAGTCCGAGACAAGTGTTGACCCCAATGTGATCCGATAGCAATTCCTGTAGGAATCTCCGCCGTTCGACCCCGCGTCGTGGGTCGACTTTGACAGGCCGAACCGTCGACAGAAGATTTGCTAAAGAATCTCGTTTGATGCTTTACAGGAATGTCCGCTGACGATTCGACAGATTCGACGAGCTCATCGCCGTCAGAGTCACCGCCTCCTCTACCCCCGTTAACCGATCATCATCCACATCTAAGGATAAACCACGTTTCGATGGGGCTCGACTCGCAATCAGCGTTCATGAGGAGATCATTCCATAAGAATCCCAGGTTACCCGGATCCTACCGTTTGTCGAAGCTAAACGGTTCTTCCAGGTGAGCGAATACGCGATGGAATCGGATTTTTTTTCCATTATTTGATCTGGCCTCGCCGGAACGTCCACGATGAGATTGCAGTTTCTCGAAAGAATTCTCTCAACCCCTTCACGCATCGCTGGTGGAATTCGGCAGGATTCTCTGACACGACTCTCTAATTCTTCCATCAGGAACTCGTACGCGGATTCCGAATCAGAGAATGATCTGCCCGATAATGCGATAGCGTCAGGAGACGTGAACAATGCCGTGTTCAGTCGTGGTTCCACGCAAAGACAGAGCATCACGTCGATGAGATCGTTGCCCGCACGAATGTTTGATATTCATCCGGCACGGCATGAAAGGTACGAGTCATCTCCCAGATTCTGGATCATGCAGAGACAGCGATGTCTTTCTCCCCTCGAGTCGGAATCGTCACGCTATGCCGGAGCTCTCTAATGCCACGAATGCGCGTCTTCTCTAACTAACTGGAATTTTCCGTGTCTTCGCAGGCGGCGCGCAATAATTCCTATTTCAACCAAGATGGCGTCTCGTGTTATCTCGAACGCAACCGGTGACCTCGGAGCTTCACACGTGGATTGCAGAGATTTCACGACGATCCCTCTAGCTCTGTCTCGGGCGCCTTCGGCGTCTTCATCGCCACGCCTCCACCGCAACCAGCGCATCGTCGAAGAGGTTGAAGTACCGTCGTTCGTGACGTTCAAGCCACCGTACGGTCGCAGCAGCATCTGCAGCTCGGACGATTGCAGCACAAGCGAATGCAGCAGCTCCCCGCACAGCACCGTTCGTAGGACCGGGACGTCGAGTTCCCCGGACCTCCTGAAATCATCGTTGCACTGGTTCAAGGATCCCGCGTGCCGATTGTCAATGTCGAGTCAGAGTTCTTGGTTTTCCGACGATGAGCTGTATTCGATGCGCAGCAAATAGGGTACAAGCTAGCCCCGTCGGAGTTCCTCTTCGGAACGGGGAGCATTCGAGCTAATGATATTTCGAGAAGCCTGCTTAATTATAGGCGATATAGGCGCGAGACGAGCGACGGGACCGGGAACTTAGGCTACCCGCGGGCCAATCGACCTGTAATCGCACCCGACCGATAATCTAACGTATTTTGAATGACGAACGGAAATAATTTTAATGCTAGGAAGCGAACAAACGAAAACTTTGAAACGAACGGACAGATCAAATCTATGTATCGTTCCTATTTCGCGCATCCTTCTCATACTGGAGAAGAGCGAATAGGATCGCCGAGGCTGTCCGGATTGCGAGTGAGTTCGGCTCGAAGATATTTATTCTCTTGGCAATTCTTACCATCCATGTAAGAAGCAGAAGACGAAGATAAACTACCATGGCGAGAGCAGCGATGTTCTTGACGAATCAGGGCCAGCTAGTCACACCACTACACGGGAGAACACAAACAAACAACGCGTAAGAGCATCACCACATGGGACAGACAGACGGACGGACATCAAGGAGTTGCATAGTAATAAGGTATCGAGCCTACGTGCACACGATGCGCATATGAGGGGAGCATACGGGAACGAAGACCTAGACTTTTGTTGCATATATGAAGTCGTCGTTTGAGAACGGGGCCTCAGTCCGCGTGCATCGGAGAACAGACTCCTCAAGACAAAATGAGTCTCGCAGAATCTCCATCAGAAAGAATCAAAAACACATTCTCTACACCTATGTAAATAATATAAATACTACTCAATGTATTTGAGGCCTTCTCGAGCCCTTTGATGATCTAGCGGCAGTAAGGAGCTAAGGATTTCTCCATCAAAAAATTTCTTGTCGTCTTTCGAGACTCTTCCGTGATCTCCAGACCATCCTGAAGGATCGGGAACAAGACCTCGTTCCCTGGCGAGATCACCTTAC
This sequence comes from Galendromus occidentalis, assembly GCF_000255335.2. Taxonomy (NCBI): domain Eukaryota; kingdom Metazoa; phylum Arthropoda; class Arachnida; order Mesostigmata; family Phytoseiidae; genus Galendromus; species Galendromus occidentalis. The sequence continues at coordinate 273,893 of NW_003805438.1, forward strand.
ACGTCCCAGAATTTCTCCTTGGCGGAATCTCGCGATGCTTTCTGAGACTTCGCGGGCCGGAAGATCGAATCGATTCCCTCTGTGAAGGAATCGCTGGGTTCGAGGATTTTCTGCAAGACGTGGAATTAATTCAGTCTTGCGGCCATCTCTCAAATCTTGTCTTCTTTTCGAAATTATCGATGGTGGGCTCGGACAACGAGCGGGATGATTTGAGGGGAAATTCGAATGGAAGAGAGAGAATTGTACATAGAATAATTGATGTCAATGTGCTTGCGTGCCAGACGCTGAAATATAATGTATTGAGACGAAGAAAGAGCATGGAAATAAATCGAGAATGATATTATCCGGTATTTTCATTAATTCATTTGGAATTCCGAACTTGAAGCAAGCCAATTCTGGCGTGATGAAAGCAAAGCTCATTCGTTCATTAAAATAGTTTCGTGACTAGTGAAACTGCTCGACATTTCGCTTTGATAATCGCCCCATCCTTGTGGTGAGGATCCGAGTAGGGACCAGGGTAACTTCGAGACACGACCATCCGATGAAGAGTCGGAATCCAGAGATACCATCGAAAAAAAATCCTCCGAGCCTTCATGATCCCAATACTTCAATATTATATCATCAGTCATCGTATTATTCAGCTCATGGTCGCAGTCGCTATCACAAAGGCGCAAATTCTTATGCTACAGTGCCCAATACCTCATCACTTCCATAATCCCTTCGTAGAGACGTCCTTTTCTTGGTTTCTTTCCATGACTTTGGTCACAGCCATGAGAAAATCATCCTGAGTGACGTGATGCCTTCGTTCCCTCAGCGCGTACATGCCAGCTTCCGTACAGACCCCTTTCATCTAATGAAGAGCGAAAGTAATGGGAGGGATGGCATTTCACTATTATTTCCTCAGTCCGGGCCGAATCCATGAATGCTCTCACACTCAAAGGATAAACTCAAGGATATGATGCGTAACTATTCGGCATGAATATCTGTAGTTCGCTCACCTCGGCACCAGAGGCTCCGGTCATCGATGCAGCGACTTTTTTGAGATCGATTCCCCTCGTGAGATTCATCCTCCGGGAATGAATCTTCAGTATATCGTATCGGGCCTCCTCGTTCGGCGGAGGGAACTCTATCTTTCGATCGATCCTGCCGGGCCTAAGCAAGGCAGAGTCTAAGATATCGATGCGATTCGTTGCCATGATTATTTTGATGTTCTTTGTGGCTTCAAAGCCGTCAAGCTGATTCAACAGCTCCAGCATCGTCCTCTGAACCTCTGAATCGTTATTTGCACCACTGTCGTTCCGTGTGCTTCCGATGGAATCGATCTCGTCCATGAAAATGATTGATGGAGCTTTCTCACGGGCCATCACGAACAGCTCGCGAACCATCCTAGACCCCTCACCGATGAATTTCTGAACCAATTCCGAACCCGAGACCCTCATGAACGTGCAGTCCGTGTGGTGAGCAACGGCGCGAGCCAGCAGAGTTTTCCCAGTGCCGGGGGGACCGTACAATAACACGCCTTTCGGCTGTTCGATGCCCAGAGCTTCGAAAAGCTCAGGATGCTTTATCGGCAGCTCCACAACCTCTTTGATCTCCCGAATCTGTTTGTCGAGACCTCCGATGAGGTCGAAGGAGGAATCAGGAATTTTCTCGACTCTCATCAGGGAAACAACGGGATCAATTTTACTCGGTAAAATTCGGTGGAGGAAATAGGAGTCGCTGTTGAGAGCAACTCGTACGCTTGGTTTCAGATCTTTCGGATTGATGGCCTTCGACACCTCGACCACGAACTTTCCCTCATTAGGAATTTTCACGTAGACCTTGTTCCTCTCAATAACCTTCACAACTTCGCCGACGTACGACGGTGGCTCTCTGAGTTTCTGTAGCTGTACACGCAGTTCCAGCACATTCGTATTGAGCTCGTTCCGTTGAGCTTCGAGACGCCGCAGGGTCTTTGTTCGCTCGGCAATTTCGATGCTCAAATTATCAATTTTCGAAGTCAAGTATTCCTTGATGAAATCATTCTGTCGAGTTCGCTCGAGTGACCCTCTCATCAAGTTGCCAGAACGATCCACGATCGAACTGAGATCCCCGGCGTGTTCCAGCGAGTCCATGATGAACTTCATTGCTTCACATGGAGAAACAGCAATGTCTGATGAAACCTCGTTGTGCAGAGCAATTTCAAGGGGGGCCCTGAATTCCGGGCTCACGCGCAGAATCAAAGAGTCCCCATAGCCTTCTCGACCCATGAGACCCTTCAAATCATGTTCCCCGCTCCGCTATCGTCCACATTTGGAAGGTATTCGCAGGTCCCGCGATGAGGATGATTCGCATGGCAAAGACTCCATGAGGGTATCGTTCCCGGATGAGCCTGCACGACGAACAGTCTTTGCGAGACGATCATCTCTCATTTGTGTGAGCAACAATAAAAAATCGCGTATGACTGCGGCTAACGGAAATTTCGGCGGATCCCCTAAGACATAACAGAGCGAGATCACGTGGCGTCGGGAGTCGTCCTCGGTTCCGATACTGATGCTCGTTGAAGTCAGGTTTCTGACGGCCGTAGAGGATCCACGAATTCTCCTTCGCCGGCGGCTTTGCGATCTTCCCGGTAATCAAGCCACGCTCGGAGGGGTTGGGAACGATACGAGAGCACCTTCCGGAAATGAGAGAAAATTTCCGGGACCACGGTCCGAGCCCGAGATCTCCTCGAGACACCAGGATTCGGGATCCAGCGAGAATCGCTGATCGCGCGGTTCGGCTCGTGCGCGCGGACGGCGCTGCGGTCGCCACGCTGATCTAGCAGACGGACGGGCCATACGCCATCTTGTTCCGCGGTCAGTTGACTTATCCCAAAGCGGCGGCTTCGTAAACGCGTGATTGCCGCAAGTGTTGTGGATTCCTTTTGACTTCGAAGTTTTTTCACCCAATACATCCGCAGCATAATGAAGGCCATGCAGAGACCGATCATCCTTTTGAAAGACGGAACCGAGTCGCACCAAGGCAAACCTCAAGTGATTTCAAACATCAATGCTTGTCAAGTTATCAGCGATGCGGTGAGGACTACGCTGGGTCCTCGTGGAATGGATAAATTGATGGTCGATTCGAAAGGTAAGAGTTTCGTGACGATTTCCCGCTGACGGTCGGTGGGAGCGGGGCTCATAGGGGGAATTCATCATGTACGACGACGACGAGTGCTGTATCCTCTCGTGTATTTTGCGAATCCATTTTAGGAGATCAACAATGCGCGTTAGGAGCGGCATGTCCATATATGGGCGGGACCTCCCAAAAAGTCAAATGCTTGTCATTGTTCGCCTGTGATTAAGGGGGGTCGGACGGATACCACGATTAGTTGCGAGACAATATTGTAGCGAATATAGAGCGCAGCGTTGTTCGCAACGCCAGGTGGCAAGCGACAGAAAAACTGACTGAACCGAATTCGGTGCCTGAAGGGGACGGTCTTGGCTCGCGTGAGAAATTGCTGTTCCCGAGAGAGCTCCATCAGACTAGTACCAGATGTGCATGGAACAGATTCGTGAATGTCATCGTGATATAGGGCGACGGTTTCTAATAATTCTCTCTCGAACATCTTCCAGGAAAGACAATTATTTCCAACGATGGAGCGACCATTATGAAGCAACTGGATATTGTTCACCCAGCGGCCCGCACTCTGGTCGATATTGCCAAGAGTCAGGACTCTGAGGTGGGTACCTCCATGCGGTGTCCGATCCTCGAAGACTCAGTCGCGAGATATCCCACAGCTAGTCCGCTTGTGACTCCGATTGGAATCACAGATGGAGACTCTCACTTCCAGGTCGGCGATGGGACCACATCGGTTGTCTTGCTAGCTGGTGAATTTTTGAAACAGGCCAAACCATACGTGGAGGAACACGTCCACCCTCAGGTCATCGCTAGATCCTACAGGAAAGCCTCGTGCATGGCCATTGATAAAATCCGCGAAATCGCCGTTACGGTAAGTCTAATTCATCGCGAGGCTTCAGCTAGATCGGTTCCCCGATATCCATCACATGATTCCCTGACCCGTACCCGACCCGTAGCTTGACTCGCTCTTGGGATGTCAAGACTCGTTGCATGGCAGACCAAGGCAAACAAATAATTTTCCAGCGAAAAGTTGATGGTGGGGGTGAGAATTTCTCTTTCGGTGGAAATGTTAGTTTCAATAGACCTTCTCGAGTTGGCGATCGTTCTCTGTACATAGATATACATATGTACATTTGAATATCTCCGGACGCGCAACCGCTAATATAGAAATGCGTTAATTCCCACAGGTCGACAAAGGAGCCGAAACTCGTGCACTCCTGGAGAAATGCGCGATGACAACATTGAGCTCTAAGCTCGTGGCTTCGAAAAAAGAATTCTTCGCGAAAATGGTCGTAGACGCTGTGATGCAACTCGACGAGTTGCTGCCCCTCAACATGATTGGTACGGAGCTTTCTTGCCTTCATGAAAACCCGTATTTCCCTCTATCCTTACCTTTCCCCGACCGCTTGCGCCTCACTTGGAGCAAGTATTTGTTTCTGGAAGCAAATAAAAACGAACGCTGATCCCTTTCTCGCAGGTATCAAGAAAGTCTCCGGAGGAGCTCTGGAGGACTCGGTTCTAGTTTCGGGAGTCGCCTTCAAGAAGACTTTCTCCTATGCTGGATTCGAAATGCAGCCGAAAAAGTACCACAATCCGAAAATCGCCTTGTTGAACATCGAGCTAGAGCTTAAGGCTGAGAGGGACAATGCCGAAGTCAGAGTCGATAGCGTCGAAGAGTACCAAAACATCGTCGATGCCGAGTGGAACATCCTCTACGATAAGCTAGCGAAGATCCACGCTTCCGGTGCTAAAGTCGTTCTCAGCAAGCTGCCTATCGGAGACGTGGCCACGCAGTATTTCGCCGACCGCGATATGTTCTGTGCTGGACGCGTTGCCGAAGAAGATCTCAGGAGAACCATGAAAGCTTGCGGCGGATGCGTTCTGACGACTGTCCAGGACCTGAAGGATTCCAACCTTGGATCTTGCGAAAAATTCGAAGAGAACCAAATCGGAGGCGAGCGTTACAACATATTCACGGGTAAGCAGAATAGAGTTATCTATCTGATTCCTTTCTCAGGATGTGAATCTTTCCCCTCATCGAGTTTCCTCTCCGGACCGCTTCCAGGCTGTCCCAATTCGAAAACCGTCACCATGATCTTGCGAGGAGGAGCTGAACAGTTCATCGAGGAGACCGAGCGTTCCCTGCACGATGCCATCATGATCGTCCGTCGTGCCGTGAAGAACGATGCCGTCGTCGCTGGAGGTGGAGCAATCGAGATGGAACTCAGCAAATACCTCAGAAACTACTCGAGGACGGTCGCTGGAAAAGAGCAGCTCTTGATCGCGGCTTTCGCCAAGGCGCTCGAGGTCATTCCACGGCAACTGTGCGACAATGCTGGATTCGATGCGACCAACATTTTGAACAGGGTACGTATCCGGGGAGTGCTGCGTCTGGCGTATCTGACACATCAGAAATCCCTACAAACCTTCGCGGGAGAGCTTGAAACCTATCGGATGGGACTTGTTCCCAATCGAGGGAATCCAATCATCGGGGTTACGTTCCTGATCGAATCGCTAAATCTATGAAAAAAAATTTCAGCTGCGTGAACGTCACGCCAAGGGGGATAAATGGTCTGGAGTCGACATCAATAACGAGGACATCGCAGACAATCTCGAGGCGTGCGTCTGGGAACCAGCGGTTGTGAAAATTAACGCTCTCACTGCCGCGACGGAAGCAGCCTGCCTCATACTTTCCGTCGACGAGACCATCAAAGCGCCGCAAAGTAATACCGACCCGACGGCCGGGAGACCTTTCTAGATTCGCTCGTTCTGTGTTCAGGCGAATGAGGCTATCACTAATAAACTATTGAGACTTTTTCGGCTCACATAACATATTGATGTTTGTGTTTTCATCTAGGGAGCTAATAATCGTTCCTATCGCGTAAACTCGATAGGGACCGGGATACGTGTCGGAAGCGAGAAATATACTTTTATTTGTATATTATTCTGTACATTATGATTTGGCGTCAAGTATTTATCGTGGAGCATTACAACCATTTTTGGGATCTTGTTGAGCCATCCTTCTTGTTCTCCGTGCAAGGGAATGAAAATCATTGGACCATGTCAACTGTCCGCTTGACCCTCTGGGTAACGACGAAATCCTAGGCGTTAGGGTCTGACTCCTCCCGGGCAGATGGGCTCGAGGTTTTCTCCTCGACGACCGGGGACTTGAAAATTCGACTGGAGTCAGTCACCGGCAGGTCCTTCATATGAACTGAGAAACTCGTCAAGCTCCATTGATTTGCCTTCGAAGTCTGCAACTTCGAATTGAAATATTTTGGGAAACCTCCCTAACGCTGAAAAGGCCGCAGTCGAACGATTCAATGCCGATATTGACGGGAGTGACTCACTTTGCTGATTCGCACCCGTCGGAGAGCACAGAAGGAACACCAGAGCAAGGCGCTTGTCAACGCCGCCAGCAGAGCGCCGATTAAGGCGATTATGGCTCTCAGGGCCGCGGCTGAGAAATTTGCGAACATCCGGAAAGACGAGAGGAAACTCTGAGCCTGCGGCAGAGCAAGGAATTAGTGAGGGATTCGAGAGTCTGAACGATTCGTCTCCGCTGCGAGAGTGGAAACTATCCGAAGCGGCCGCCCGGACCTCGGAGAGATTTCCCTCAAAAACCATTGAGTCACGGACCTTCTCGACGAAGCCTATTTGGCCCTCGGCGGTGCATGTTGCTTCTCCGGAGAAAGTTCCTTCGGGGAGACACTTGATGCTGTCCAGATTCGCTCGGAAGCCTGCTTCACAGTTGAAAGCCATCGAGAGGTCAACTCCGAGATTCGTTCTCTCTGAGATTGCGGAATGCTGAGGGAGGCTCGGGCTCCCGCAGGAAACCGGGTTAGAAACACATATCGTTTGATGAATTCCCTGGCAGGCTCCTGGACGCCAACTCTTCTGCTCGCTCACGAGACATTTTCCGTTCGGATGCTTATTCGTCATCTGGATTCCTTTGATCTCCGTGCCGTTTCCGTCTATCCAGGTGCTGTCATTGACGCGGTTTGCGTTCACCCAGAAACTAGGAAGGTGAAGATTCGTTTCTCAGAGTGCTCCTTCGCGGAATCCGGGGTATGTGGTGAAATTCCCCGAACGATCTTGAGGACGAAAAGGATCCCCAAAACCCACTGACCTGACTACGAGTTGCTCGAAGGATTTCTCGACGAAGCGCATCACTTTGAAATCGATGAAGTTTTGGAAGACCCTCGAGATAGGCATCACGAGTGTTCCCCCGTAGGATTTGCACAGACTGGAAGCGCTGGCAAAGGTGTTTTCTCCGAGGAATCGGATGCATTGATTCTGCGGAAGAATCGATCATCATGATTTCTCAGAGACAGCTGAGAAATTCTCAGCTCCGGTGCTACGTGAAAAACTTCGGACACGATTCAGGATAATGATCTAGAGTCTACAGGAAAGCCTCACAGAGTTACCTTGAAAACGTGGCGCATTGTTCCTGAGGGCAAAGGGGGGTCAGAAGAACAGCTATCCTCGACGGAGAGACCCCAATCGCTGTAGACGTTTACTTCACAGAACGAGACGCGATGCTGCCCGGGTTCCTCAATCGCGATCGAGACGTACCTGCAGGATTCCATTGATTGATAGTACTCTTTCGTGTCGCCGCTCGAATCTGCTGGAAAATCTGCGGAATTTGTTCTCTGCCTCCTACCTGCCCATCGCAGCATGGTCTTCGCACAAGAACTGCAGCTTCTTCTCCGTCACCTGACCGATACTCTGTCTCGTACACAGCTTATTGAATTTAGCCCCTGTCGATGGAAAATGCGACCCCACTCGGATCTCGATCGTCGAATTCGGCAGTAAGTGTTCAGACAGGATCGTGACGACCTGGAGATAGCCTCCTTGTCAGTGTGCCTTCACCAAAGACTCTCACAATCAGATGCACGGGGATTTGCTGCAATTTTGCTTGTTATTGTACCCACCCGCACTCGATAGACTTGGAAAGTGTCGACGCTCCAGACTACGGTCTTTTCGTGGGAATCGAATGAGAAACAGGTTCGCGGATCCCCATCAGCCGCGAGATCTGCACCCGCGTACTCGTCAGCCTGCGACGTAATCTGACACGCATTTCCTTCAGCAACTTCGAGAAGGCACTCTGTGTCGTGTCTTAGCCATTGACCGTTCGAGCAAGTTGCGTTTCCAGTCCCGAACAAAGTATAACCAGCATCGCACTCGAACCTGTCCAGAACAAAAAGGGGAAATCTGCATCGCTTCGGTCTTCGGGCTACCTACTTCGAGAACAGGGCGATCCTGACTCACTCACTTCACGAGGCTGCTTTCGGGGAAGCCTTCAAGGGACCCGGGGGGTGTGGGCTGGGAGATGATTTGCGAATGACGCGGTAATCTCGGTCTTGGACAGCGTTTTCCGGAAATTGTCGGGAGCAATTGTGACCAAGTCACGCAGAAAATCGCTAAATAGAGACAAGTATTCGGTCCCATGTTCGGGCGTTGATCGGAGGTGAGCCCTTACTTCGGGCACGTATGGAGAACGATCCGAGCGAGCTCGGCGACGTTGGCGATTTCACAGCACGTGCAGACGTTGTGGATGCAGAGTTCCCCTGCAAACAAAAACTTGTGTTCTCCCACCCGCAATGTTGTGACGGCCATCGATAGAAAATTCAAACTCGGTAACCTCCGAGTACCCCTGTCTCCTGCTCTCTTCCGCACATCGTGACTTCGTGACGAGAGGTCCCTCCTATACTCCGCGGAGATCTACTTATGGCTCTCCTGAAGGGACGAGGAAAAGCTCAACGAGCCCAGCGATCGAGGAGGGCACCCGCACGGAGACCTAGCGCTAGCGACCGGCAAGTTTACTATCGTAGACTCCGACACGTATCTGAAGGACTTGGGCTGGTAGTCGTGGATTACGAGAGGTCGTCACGCCATGTACAGCTGAGAATTTGCCGGGTGGTACCGCTCCTCGGTCACATACGAGTTCTCGAGCGAGTCGAGGAGAACGAGGCTTCTCCCAACCCCTGATGTTCGTTCCGACCACCGTGACTTTTTTTGGACACGATCAGATGCTGATTCTAGAGAGCGAAAACCAAGACTTCCAAAGAGCCTAATCGGTTCGGCTGCTGCAAAATATTGTGGCAGTCTTGCGGTGGAAGTCGAGCGAGACAGGGAGATCACGATGAGTCCCTCGAAGATCACGAAAAAAGTATTCCAACATTTACAAAGCTCACATCTGACTGTGTTCACATTTTGTGTTATTCGATCTAAAGTTCATAGAAAACCTCGAAACCCTAAATGACTGTACTTATTAAGAGTTTGACTACCATAAAGGAGGCTTGTCCAAAATACGATGGTCTCATTGCTTTTCTATAGATTTATTGACTCGAATGGGGATTTTTAATGGGTCCGCGACGCTTGCTGTATGAAACTAGAGATGATTCGAGACCACCCGGATGTCGACGACGAATAGGTTCGCTCAAGGAAGTCAGAGAAGTCTCGTATATCCGGTTTTCTCTTATATCCGGGGTCATTGGCACTAGAGCCTCTGAGATCGGGAGTAGGAAAAAGGTCCCTCATACGTACCCGGTCTCTCATTAGGAGCGAATTAGACTATAGAACAGAGGTTCCCAAACTTTTTCTTCCGCGGAACCCTTCGCGGAACCCCTAGTGTTCCGTGGAACCCTTCCTCATTTTTCAAAAAATTCAAAGTCCTGTCAATTGCTCTTTCTTTTCAGCTATCAGAGGAAATACCACTCGTTTGTTCCGGACCAGACCCGAATGTTCATTGCTCGAGTCAATTCTTGCGTAAATTAGGAATGCTCATCTAGTGGGAACGTGCCTTGTGCAACGATCTTAGCATTGTGCATTCGTTGCCGATCGATGCGCCAATTAGAACGATCCCCTTAGGGATTGAGGAAGACATTTGGAATCAGGAAAAGAAGTTCCCCACAGGGCTACGACACCTAGGGCCCGTATATGACCGAACATATGGGAGCAAAACCTCGTCGCGGAACCCCGAGTTGCGCAAAGAGCAGCCCACGGAACACCGGGGTTCCGCAAAGATTTTTTCACGGAACCCCCGGGAAAGAGCGACGGAACCCCAAGGGTTCCGCGGAACCCAGTTTGGGAACCTCTGCTATAGAACATTATCCGGTCGCGTCACTGATGCAATGTTTCCGGAAAGATTCCTCGATCCCTCCAGGAGTCGTCATCGCTCCAGAGGGTGAGAGAGACTGGGAGACTGCGGAGAGGGATCTCGGCATACTCCTTACGAAGATCTGGTCGACGGGTTCTGCTGTGCAGCGAATGACGAGAGGTCACTTATTTTTCGTGCGAACTTCTTCTCGACTCGAGCGTGGATATGAGATTCATGGAGTTTCCAGCGCGTAAACGGGACCGGGACGCCGAAGCCGCAGACGCCGAATCAGTAATTCGCTCTCTTAATTGTCGGTCCTCACACGCTCCGCAGACTCACTCATTTTTCGAAAGCCTGCTCCACATCTAGGAGAAAACCACCGGAATTTTGAGATGATTGAGCTCCTTGGACTGATAACGCCCCTTTGTGACTACACGCGACATGGATAGCTTTTCAAATAGATACCCAATACGCAGCCTCATCGAATGTCTCAGCTACTCCTACTTCTTCCCGTGCTTGGACATCGGAGAGAATGAGAAACAGTTGAGCGGTGTATCCGAATGCGCCCAAGATGCAGACTCGCTCCAGAGAACACAGAGGGAAGCGCTAATATGCATCGACGGAATTCGAAGATATGACACTCTGGAGTTCGGGTACTCATTTATACTTTGAGCTTTATTAACTTAATGTATATACAACGAGGAAACAACTTCCAGGGGAACCAGTGTATGAACAAATTGTCTATTTATTTCATCGCCTCTTTCATCGATGCTCTGGACCATTGACTCCCGGATGCAGAAAAGTACAGCCAGCTCCGAAGCGACAGTGTCCTTGTTTGAAAAATTTACACAATGTGCGGGGTGGCCCGCGAATGTTGTTTCTTGCACCACCGCGGCCTCTCCGTCGTTCATTAACCATATGAGGCGGTGGGGCAGGTCCACCCATCGGTGCCCAATGGCCTCCCTCGTTGTCCATCATGTGCATACGGGGCGGGGGAGGGATATGTACAGGGGGGATTTGGGGTCCGGACGGACCACCTGTGGGTATGAATATTGGGGGAACCATGTCTGGAGGAACCAACGGGGGACCTAGTGGAGCCACCATCGGGAATTGAGGCTCCGGGGGGATGATCGGAATTTCAGGTGGCCCCAAAGGTGTAGTGCCGATCTGTGGGGCGGACATATTGGCCAGAAGATTCGAAAGCGCTTCTGGCAATGCAGCAGGTGTCTCCTGGCTTGACCACGGCTCCTCCGCGGGGGTGGCATCGACGTCTTCGAGCGGAATCATTTTCGTTTCAGCCGAGTCGAGCGACGATCGTCGATTCTCCGGGTCGGGTTCCGTCGGCGATTCAGGGATCATTCTTCGGTTGAAGTAGAGAACCTCGAGGACGGTGGCTTGTCGGATCGCCTCGGTTTTCGCCATCTCCGAGTTCTTGCCGATTTCGTGAGGCTTCAGACACGGCTGTCTGTCCTTGACAAATTCTATCAAGCTCGGCATTGTCCACTGCTGCTGTTCCTCCATTCGATCGTTCGGCGCTCTCAGACGCTCACGCTCCATACGCATTTCAATCATTTTGATATCTACGCTGCCGTCCACCTTGATCCCCTGCTGCATGTGATTGATATTGTTGACATTGATTCTCTCGTTGGGATCGTGCTCAAAGTAATGGAATGTTTTCAGATCGGCGTCTTCCTTCCACCGAACGGATTTCTTGACTCGATTCCGGTTCGTGACGATGGTGAGGATTGACTTCACGCCGGCAGGATTGCTGACAACTTCTCCGAGAGTCTGAAGAACAACAGGAATCCCCTCTTCTTCAGGTTCTGCGCTACCTTCTTTTGGGTTAGTTTCTGTGCTTTCGGTGACTTCGTCTTGCGAAGCACTCGACGTCGACTCTTGAGATGCCTCGTCTGGAAAAAATAAATGGCAAATTGTAGCATCATCGTGCCCTCAATTCAAATTTCGAGGATAATCGTGCCCATTCACGATCAGCATGGGTAAAGCTTTCGTAGACTCGTTCTCCGTGCGCCAGCCTAATTAACTTACCGATTTTCGCGGCTTTCTCCGCAGGCTCTTCATTGCTTTCTCCGTTATCACTATCTTCTTCGATGATTGCTTTCCGTGTGCGACTTCTGAGCGTTCTTCGGTTTGAGCTGTTTTCCTCGTCCTCGAGGGTGTCTTTATAGAACGAAAGCTGAGGAGGGGCCTCTTTCGTCTTGACTGGGCTCGTACTGCTTTCCTCGGCCTCGAAAACCTGGTCTGAGCTCTGTTCGTTGTCCTCGTTACCGCTCTCGTCCTTGCTATTTTCTCGCTTCAATTCTCCGGGCTTCTTCGAAGGAGGCGACGATACTTCGCTGAGCTTCCGCTTCTTCTTACCGGCGGCCTGCGTGCTCTTCTCAGTTGGCGCGGACGCGTTCAACGCATTCATGAAACCTTCGTTTTCCATGATGAGATGAGCAGGCTTTGGGGGTGCGATGAGCTTTATGTTGCCCACTTGCTGTTCGGTCTGATTTAAATGAGCATTCATGATTGAAGCGCGAACTCCGCTAGGACCAGAGAGGTTTCGTAAACTTGAAAGAGGAACGGGGGGTTTCGAGAGCGTGCTCGAGCTAGTTGCCGCGGGTTTTGCAAGCTTCTTCTTCTGTAGCTTTGCCGAGCTCGCGTCGTCTTCCAGGAACGATGCTAATCGGAGCTTCGATCCGAATTCCTTGACGGTTTTGGGGCGTTCAGTTTTTGGCTTCCGAAGCTCAGGTGGCGTTGGAGGTCTCGGAGGTATGACGTCTGTCATGTCGTCTGTCGCTTCAAGACCACTTGATGACTTGAGCTTTTTGCTGGAGGTTCTGTCCGAGTCATCGCTCTCTTTGCGTTTCTCGCCCTTCGAGCTGCTGTCTTTCTCTTTTCTACGATCTCTGTCCTTCCTTTCCTTCCTATCTCGCTCTTTATCTTTGTCGGACCTCGATGAACTTTTGTGCTTGTGGCGGTCTTTCTCGTCCTGAATTCGGAAGAAACACTCGATCAGAATGGATCTAGAGCAAGAGCGCTCGGATCATCGAAATGGATTGAGTAAGGACCTTCTACGGGTGCCGCCCCTACGGGAGTCTGATACTGACCTTTTTCTTGTCATCGCTGCTCTTCTTGTCATCGCTGCTCTTCTTGCTACGCTCCTTATCCTTGCGTTCTTTTCGGCGCTCACGATCCTTGTCTTTTGTGTCATCGTTGTTCTTAACCAGCTTCATCCACTTTGTGACGAGGGCGTCTGCTTTTTGCGCAAGTTCTGCATCGTCGTGCTTTGCTAAACCCTGGAAATTGAGTTCTCGATTGATCACGCTGAGTTTCGACGAGACATTGACGAACCTTCGGAGATATTCCGTGGATATTCGTTCTTTACCTTGACGATCTTCGCTATCGAATTCGATTTGAGGCGATCGATGGTCATAGGGAGTCTGTCGAGTAAACCGATGAGTTCCTTCAAAAATGAAGGGTTGTCTTTTGCTTCGTCTATCCACAATAATAATGTCCCCCATCCATCCTGATCAAGATAACTGCAAAGAATGAAGTCGTCAGTTCCTGACTGCATTTACACTTGTGGATACGCATCAGAATATGAGTGTAGTAAATCGAGACCCCGGGGCCCCGCGAAGGGCGCGAGCGGAGAAATTGCTCGATCCGCTTTTGGCAGCACAAGAGAGACTCTCCGAGACGCAGTCGATTGGTTCATTGCACAAGGTCTCGAAGACGCTTCCCGCTTACTTACATATCGAGTATCTGTGGTGATGTCGCTCTGAGTACACAACAATATATACAACGACTGACAAGTTTCCGTGAGAAACGCTTCATTAGACTGCAACAGGAGGAAAACCGTTAGTATCCTTCTCTTCATGTCTCTTGAACACTGCCGAGCGGTCATGTGGAGTGAGTAGTACGTCTCCCGAGGACGGGTCGCAGCAGTCGGAGACCCAACTTTCGCGGCGCTCGAGACGGATTTATATCTCGTTCTGATTCTCCGAGATGAATGTATCCGGCTCTCTCGACGAATATTATGCCGTGCCCATTATTTGCCCGATTGCAATTAGGACCTTCGCTCAGTCTCCGATTCGAGCATTGCTCGACTGTGGACCACAATGAGCGCCTGTCCAGAACAGTCGACGGAACGCCGTGAGAGAATCCCGAACCCGAAAGCCCACCGGCGGATGCGTCACCGTCGTTGTCAACCTCGCGGGTCTGAGCATCGACCGAACAGTGCGCAACCGGAGACAGACTGGAGACCTCGAGGCCTGAGTCTGACTCCGCTCCTCATACGATGGCGGGAGGAATTGCCGAATCTTCAGCGTATCGACTCACTCTATTTCTTCATGCGGATCGGCTCCTGAACATCATGGCACTTCATGCCCCTGATTTCACTGACGTTTGGGAGGACTAATCCCGAATTATTCACGTTTCTCACTCAGAAGGTCTTCAAACTGCACAGGGGAACACTTTCGACACACGTTCGACCTTGATCACAGCTTCCTCAAATTACAAGGAGGCGGATCCGGTTCCGCGATTCTGAGGGAACCGAATCCCTTGAGTTGTCATATTCATTCGACAGGCTCCGTCCCGCCAGTTCCCGAGACTTTGACATTGATTCTCATCGGGATTCCCACTTCCGCACTCCAACCATCGCATCTTCGTTCGAGGGTATTCTGTATTCAGCCCGCCATGCGGTCCCGGCATCTTACGGTTCGACTATTGGAACCCTGAGATATGCCGAAGGCTCTACGGCGCGACTCCCTGACTCGACCCCGCGCACCGACTGGTGCGAGTTTCTTATCAGAGTCTCGGAGCGGATATGTTCTCCGGAGCGAATATGTTTCTTTCGTCGGAGTAATTGTGGTGTTTCTGCTCAAGTCGGATGCTGCTGGCTTGTCACTGCCCTGCTGTCAAGCAAGAAAGGACGCACTCGCATTGAATGGCTTGAACTTTATTATGTGTTGTCTGATGCTTTTGAGGCATCGGTGGCTGTGTATGCTGTGAGGATTCATACGTCACGCTGATGGAAAGGGGGAATCGATGTCACGATTGCCTCGTTCCCCTGACCACCTTCATTTCCCCCGGCCCGATGATATGGATACTATTCCAGGATATCGAAGTCATTCTAGAGACGTACTACTCTCTCCGGACAGACGTTCAATTGGAAATTACTCGGATCGGATTTAGGAGATTGGAAGAGGGGAAAAATGTTAGGAAGCGTGTATACAAACCTAGAGAGTCTCGAAACCTCATCAGCGTCTTTGATGCCGCCATCTTCCGAGAGCAATGGCGACAACGCTTTCAGTAGCTGTCCTGGATCGATCGGCGCCTGGAACGAAGATCGAATGTATTCAATCGAATATACGGGAAAAGCGAGAATCCGCCGCTATCCCATGGCTCATGAGTCTACGGGCATCCGCCTGCAACGTCCTACTCGTTTTGGGTCCCGATCATTGGGGGTTCCTCAGCAGTCGAGCCTGATAACTCAAAGGAAGCCCTAGGAGCGCATACGACACTCCAACCGGTCGTTAGGGTCGAGGACGATCCCGATACGCACTTTGTCCAAATCGGATCATAATCCGTCAGTAACTCGCACGAGAAGCCAACATGACGTCTTCTGACGTCACGGACCGACCTCAGCTCTAGCTCTTTGACCTTTCAAGGAGTAGAGAGCGTTCTGAGCGCGACGCTGGGGACGAGGATTGGAAAATATCGGCTTGCGAAGTGTTCGGTACACTCTTATAGCCTCATCCGAGGAACGAAACTTGTTGCTTCCTCGTGAGAGCGTGAGCGAATGAGATCGAATTGATCGGCAGTGCATCCCGGACAAGGGCGGGCATCGACGCACCGAACCGCTTGAGAACAGCAGAGGATCTCTCGTCGATATCGACGTTCCCCGGGGAAGCGAATTTCTCCGGATCATAGCTCCCCGCAAATACGCAAGCGGATATCGAAATGAAGGATGGGCGTCGGAACGTATAATTGCGCGATTTACCAGGCTAGCGAGACTCTGCGCGAGGAGACGATCGAAATTGTGATTCAGAAGAGCTTCATGCAATTCCCTGAGGTGCACGGTCGAAACTCCGTACCCGAAGGATAGGATGACGCAACAGGCTTCTTTACGATTTTGACTCCTTTCAGAATAATATCATCGTTTGTTCCTCCCCCATGTTTCGGAGATGGCCCTGCTGGGTCTAGCGTGTATCACTCACAGACCTTGTTCAACGTTTCGAACCCGGTTCCCCTGATTATCACTTATTTCGTAATCATCGATATGTCACTTACCATTGATAATTTGGAATGGTCGGGTGTAGGATTCAAGATGATAAATCCTTCCTTCTCTGCGATCTTCCCGGTGAACAGCTTTTCTCGCGAGGGATCGAATGTTGAACCGATATGATCCTGGTGCGACTCCGTTATTCGGCGGAGTACTCTACATCATACAACGATATATCTGCTTCCGCTCAGAAATCAAATATCAGATGTTCTCCTCGCTACTCAAATACCGCTGGGGGTTTCAGTTCTAAAAATTGAGAGCGATGAGATAGATTAATCAGCAGCTCACTGCACGTCCAATAAGCGAGGTAATGAGATTCTCGCTGCTATCGATATTGCACTTGACTGAGCCACGTATTGGATCGAGTGATTCAGGTCTCTGCGAGCTCAGTGAACTTGAACCTAATCTCGCCCTCGCCTGAGCTCTGAGGCGCGCTTCTATGAACTCCGAGCGAACTGCTGCTGCTGCTGCTAAATCAAGTCACCTCGCAAAGCGGTTGGAATGCTCTTGCTTTTCAGTCACGAACCCCAGAGAACGCCCCACGCGAGCTCATCCTGAACTTCACCCTCGATTTTTTTCTCAACCCCGAAGCGATGATTTCCGTAGAGCACGATCGCGGTCTCTCTGAGGCAGCAGGGAATATGATTCGAGAACTACAGATCGGAAGCGGACCTCGTCGCTGGAGGAATTCTCCGAAGGCTCGTTGACCAAACCTTCTGTGGGACTCACTGATAGAGATCGACCTGTTCCGCGGAAGAAACCTGGCCTGAGCTGATCGGAAACGAAGAAATGGAATGTAACGAAAGCTAAGCATGACCTAAAATCTGAGTTCTCCTTATGACTCCTCGAAACCAAGCGGCTTCATGTAGGTGCAGGGGCATGACATGCACATCGCTCGTTTGGGGAGCGCTTAGAGGAGTTTCTATTCCAGTGCGATTTGTGAAACACGAGCCACCCAATCATTGTCGACCGTCTGGAATTACAGACGTAGATTGACGGAAGCGCGGAGAGCCCAAAAAACCGAGCGATTCCTGCTCCACTCCAGCATGCCTGTTCACACAGCGGAGGCCCAGAAGGTGGCTGGAGCTTCGAAATTGACTCAATCTTCAATGGATTGATCTAGCAGAAGCATGAGATACTATGAGCATTGCAAGAAATTAGCAGAAATCAAAAGATCTGACATACTGACCGTTTCGGTTCAACAGGTTCAGAACCGCCAATATCAAGAGTGGTTCGGACCGCTATGCGGGGATGAGCAGTTGCGCTGCTGTTTCGTCTCAAGCCAATCAATCATCAACCAATTGATCGATCGATAACTCTTTCACCCTATCGATCGGCCGCCAGAGTGATCGTCACTTGGTATTCAGTACTCTGCAGTCTACTTTCGTGAACTTCCCCCGCGCCCTGGCGTTGACACGGATTTGGCTTCTTCGATATGGGTCGGATAGGAAAAACCGTGTCTGGGTACTGGTCGGTCTTCGGAGAGTAGTTGCTTGTCTGAATCCGATCAAGCTCAGATCCCAGGCGAAGTACTTGGCGGCCGACCCTGAACTCCGCTCGGATCAAATAACCCAGCTAGCCGTCGGAACCTCGAAGCTCAACAAGAAGCATGGGCTTTAAAATTCGAGTCAGCGCTTCCGAATGAGCGTCTCTAGAAGAAGCGAGCTGGCGAGCGAGCAAGTGAGCAACCGGGCGAAGCGAGCCACCCCTCGGATCAGCGAGGGAGGGAGAGCGACTCGTCTCATCGAACGCTCCGCTCAGGGATGATGAAGCTGTTCGCCGAGTTCTGGCGCTTTGCTCACAGCTCGGCTCTTTCGAATGTCGCTGGCGATATGAGTGAGTGGCGGCTCGACGGAATGAATCGCTAGCTGAACAGCCAGTCAGGGGAGCCTATCTGTCGGCAGCTCGCCTGGTCGCTCGCTCGCCCGCTCAGCGGTTCGCTGGGCTCGGGAGCAGCAGGGCGCGCATGCGTACGAAACCGCCCGAAAGAAATGGCGACTATGACTCACAGCAGCTTGAACTGCTGGCAGACACAATTTTCACACGAGAACTATTCAAAGGATGTGATGAGCAGTAATATTTTCCGTACCGTCGGCGGGAAAGCGATTCCGATGGAGCAGATCTCAATTCTGACAGAGGCACGAAGTCTGCCATTCAATCTCGGCCAGACATTAAGCGGCGTGGCTCGACGACAGCGAGTACAACTGATACCACTGCTATACGACACCTCGATTTCCAAGCGAACTTGATAAAAATCTGAGGTTCTGTACTTGATCACTCAGGAGTCGTTGGGTAGGGTTCGAATGTTCGGACGCTCGCTCGGAGCTCTTCATGGATGTTGCCCAAGGTTGTTGGAGCATGATTGATGCCAACGTAGATTTTCCCCGATGCGACGACTGCGTCGAGGCTTTCGAGGATGGAGACGTTCAAACATTTGCCATATGCTGAAGCAAGGAATATGACCTTGAAGGGAACGGGCACAGCTCACGGATCAGGAGACTCCGATCTATGAACAGAATATGAACGAAAGCCATGCATCATCACACAATTTCGTTATTCAGAGGGATTCACAGGGAGCTGGCCGGCGATAACCGAACGACCGGAGACGCGCTGGCTTCGTCGAAGACAGTTCTTGCAGTCTTTGAGCAGCAGCAGTAGCAGCAGCAACAACCAGGTTGTACTCGAGACGACTGTTGTTGTTGGAGAAGCTGTTTCCGTAGCAGATTTTGTCGATAAGTTGGAGCTGACAATACGGCGATATACGAGCAACGACGCCGCAAGCCACCGAATCAACGCCTCGGTTTCAGCAGCTTTATTCGCGGCGTCGGCTCGATGCGTAGTTCGGCAGACCCCGTGAGGAGCACCGACGACGAGTTAGGCCTAACCGGTAGCACTGATGAGTAACTTTTTCGCCGTACCTAAATTTGTGCTCAATCGAAATATCGACGTTTCTGCCAGAAGGCAGATTGCGTCCTCTTATTAAGGATGCAAATCGTAGCACGAGTTGATTTGCTGTCGATTGAACCTGTGGGAGAAATTCCAGCGTTAGACAACATCGGCCGTCGACGCCATCACTGCAACACACACCTCCTACCCGATCGAAGTCTCTTTGGCTGCGGCCAACAAGCAGGCAACGAGACTTGGCTGCGGGGACACGGCTAAATTTCTACAGATTCTTTTCTGCTGTTCTTGTCGTGCTTCAAAACGCATCCGGCCCAGGCAGGCGATGCTTTCAACTGATTTTGCTATCGACGAGCGATTCGATGAAAGCCTCTCAACATCCGAAAACGAATTCCAATCTCTGCTTACAGCAGCAGTCGCAGCAGCAACAACAACACCTACCGTAGCTGGAATGATTCTGACCCTTCCCTATCATCATACGCAGCAGCGTTACTAGGCGCCACCCGTCGCTCTCAAGTCGCCTTGGCTTTGAGAGAGAGGCGAAATGAGAACAACGACGATCCCGCCGCTGCCGCGCCGACAAGGATCGCCGCCGCGGCCGTTTTTTCTTGCAGGGGGCATTGCATCGAGGGACGATCAATAAAACAACTTTCCCCGATATTTCCAAGCTCCGAAATGTCTGCCTCGCTCTCAGAATAATTCTGTGAGTAATTCATGCAATTCCCGAGAGGCTCTGATCGGAAATAGAAATACGGGGTTGGTATTCGTCTTTAGAGCCGCTTCACCATCGGCTAGCAAATATTGCGTTCATTCGTCAGGGGATGGCGAAACCCGATACGTGAGAGTTGGCATGTGCGATTTTATCGCGTATCTGGTCACTCTGAGCTTATGATCAAGCTGGCGCTCGATAATTCCGCCAGAATTTTTAGGGGAAACGCGTGCGTAAACGCATGCGGGGTAGAATTCTACGTCGATGGCATCTGGCGATGATGATGGGATCCTCAGGCAATGATGTCGATGATTTTTGGTGGACGACTCTTCAAGAAGTGGGCTACTCGAATTCTCGGGAGTAAGGGCTTCTTTAACATCAGGATGGGGCGGACCGAAACCGCCAAGAGCATTGAGATGTACTGCGCTTCTTCTCCTCCGCTTCGTGAGTTGTTGCGAATCAAGCGAGACCAAGCGAATCCCTTTGGTACGATGAAGGGTGAGCCTTCCAAACGGAGCACTCAAGATTTGACAGGACAGGGAGTCAAAAACGTCATCTGAAGAAGAGGCATTCCGTCTGGAGACTACTACCATGACTATCTGCTCCGTGTAAGCGTGGATCCGGGGAAATTCCTGAGCTCTGCTCCTTGGACGAAGCGGGATGCAGCGCGGAGGACTCGATCCCTGAGTTCAGGATCCGCTGCGCTGTCCGGGTGATCTGAGTCCGGAGAAAGATGTCTTCTCGGAATCCTTGGCCCCCCCAACACGCACGTGCTCTTTGGGGCAGCCCGCACACCTCGTTCACCTTCGTCGGTTCTCGGCGACGGGGGCTCTCGAGCTCTCTCTTCATTGTAGCATTTTAACTACCTACCAATGCGTCGAACCGACTTTGGTTCGGGCTCCCCCGGTGTCTTACGCGCGGACGGAGAGATATTGATAACCCTAAAGAGGTCGCACCTCCGAGTATGCAAGCAGCGAGCATGGATCCTCGTCGTATTCCCATCATGAATCATGACCAAGCCAAGCAACGAACACGAAACGGCAGTCGAAACTCCATTCGAACGCAAAAATGTACGCATCGAGGTCCGCGTCTGCCTTCTATCTCCTCTCACGGATCTATGCGATCGATGATTTTCAGAGAGTGCTCTTCAAGTTCTCTTTGAGTCTACCGTCGCATGAGCCCGGTATCAACGGACGAGAGCGTGATGGTGGGTAGGTGCTTTGTGTTTGTCAAACGGATCGAAGGCCGGGTACGGGAGCACAGCGGGACACGTATGGACTCTGAAGATCTGGCCCCTGGTACGAACAGAGTCGGAGTTTTCCCAAGATAGAAATGACAGAAATTAGAGCTTAGAAGAATGGTTCCAGAATTATAAGCCTCAGTATCCTTTTCCGTTCATCTATACGGAAGTACGTGCGTTCTCCAGGTCGGCCTGGGCGTGGAGTGAGCTACTCGTAATTCTCTCTTGCTTTTATGGTGCGAAATATAGTTGCGCAAGCTACAAGAGCTGTCCGGAGCCGCGAACCAGGAAGACCAAGGGTGATCAGTCTTGTCTGCGCCGTTGACGAGGGAGCTGAAGCTGGAGCCGGCAGAGAAGAGAGAGACAACATCGCCTGGTTAGTTCTGCTCGAAGATTCAGCGAAGATCATTGGCATCATTGTCCGGAGCTTTTCTTCGCGATATCTCATCCCTCAGCTTTCGGTCGTCGTATCTAGCTGTGACCAACCTTTGGGAGTCGAATAGATACGAACTCTAGCCGTCTTGAAAGTACGTGAGTCCGTACGAATCCACACCGGGGATATCCGCGCGCGAAACTGCAGGCTTCTGCTGAGCAGAACACCACCGGCCGCTGTTGGGAAGGAAAACAAAGTCATCACGTATAAGCTGGGATTATTGAAGTGCTGTAACTAAGAAAACTCATGGCGCTTTCTTCACGCTGGATCTCTCGCGCATCCTCCATCAGGATTGGTGCGCGTCCGAATTCCTGTGCCGCTCTCATTCCTCCTCAGAGATGCTCAAGTGATCAAGGGATCTCTTGTTTGGGACTTCCCCCCACCGTGAGTCTCTCCGGAGCTTCCTGCGCGAGTTCGGTCTTCAAGACAGAATATAATTATAATTGTCGCTGAGGAAGCCAAGGCAAGGAACCAACCAGCCAGACACCATATCTTCCCCGCAGTTTGTGATGCCGACTATGTTTGCAGCGGTTCCTGTCGAATTCGAGCGTGCTCCGGACCGCCGAGGACAGCAAAGAAGAGCAAACTCAGGACCAAAACCCCGATGGTAATACGAGCAGACGGAAGCCGTATGTCGTTCATCCCGTGGAGACCAGCATACGATACATGAAGAGCAACGCGTATCGAAGGGCTTACGGAGATGATCCGGTGTGGACTCTGTACAGAAGGAACTTCAAAGGACAATTTGCTCCACCAACTCGTAAATCGTGCCTGGTAAGTTCTCAACTCTGTCGACATGAATCACGCGGAACAGTCAGAAATGAGGAGATTCCCCCGGAGGGATGCGCTCGAGCAGAAGACTTCTCGCCATCTGCGGGTATCGTCGCTGACTCCGCGAGTGTTTCCGCTCAATCCTCGATACGACCAAACTTCCGATCGAAAGTCTAATGACATTCACATTTGTATCTTCAGCACAAGAACCATCACTCGACTGGAAGTCCATGTCCAGTGTGCCGCGACGAATATCTCGTCGTGGATTACAGGAACCCGGCCCTCCTAGAACAATTCATTTCACCCTACACGGGGCAAACCCTGACCACCAAGAAAACAGGTGAGACGGATGCTCTGCATGAACGCGGAGATCCGAATCTTCAGTCACAACCACGAAGCCTCATCGTGACGTCTCAGCGTCGCCCTGAGCATCTCATTGCTACCAATGATCTGTTTCAGGTGTCTGTCAAAAAGTTCAGTTCAAACTCGAGCTAGAGATCATGAAGGCTCACGATTACGGTGAGTTTGCCTCCACTGGGCTCCGTCGCTGCTCCCTGTCGAGGCTGTTGTCGTTTCTCCCCTGTGACGGGGGTCATTCCTGTGTTCAGAGGTGGATCGTAGAACAGGCTATTCTTCTATTCCAGGAACACTTCAATTTGAAGTACCCTTCCGAGAATACGACTACGAGGATTTTTATCCGCAACTGAAAGCAACTAGGGAGCCGTATTCCGCAGATAGCCCATGAATGTTCATGACTTGGCGGTGACTCATAGATACGCGTGGAGCATAAAGTCGAAGCAAGTTTGGACATGTGAAATCCCGTCTATTCTTTGCTATGATCTTCAGAGGTTACATCCGTCCTTCGTTGGTACCGTCGGCGTCGCTCGGTCGCCCTTCCCCAGCTAGAGATACTCTGCGACGCAACGTCGGACTGAACGCTCCGTATCCGACGGTCGATGACGTTCTCCTGGGATTAATGATTATAGTTTTCTCAGGATATCGCTCAGATTCGAACACTCTGTGGAAAGAAAGTTAATCTTCCGCTTCACGTCGAGTCTTATACTGGCCGAATAGCTTTATTCATTTCAACAGCTCACCAAGCCCAGCGCACGCGCTGAGGGCTTTCGGTCACATTCTATTCGTTCCTCTCACCGGCCAACTAGTGATGGATTCATAGTTGTCATGCTTGATAGATACGTTAACGATTAATTCTATTTCAACATCATTCCCCTGTAGCTCGACTGATGAGGCGTCTCATCTGGTTGTCGTTTCCAACTTTCTAGTTTCAGCTAAACTACTCATGGCCGTCGCGCGACAGGTCGACCGGCATATATATTCGATTCACGATCCGTTTTCGCTTATTCTCCGTCTTTCGACCATCAATCGGCGAGACAGATCGATGGAAACAAGTTGATGGAAATGCTCCTCCCATCAACAAACAGTCAACTCATCGAACGAACGATAATCTTATATTCCTTTTCTGCGAATTGTTCAACAAAGCATTCGTTCAGAGAGACATATGTAGATACAGCAGCTGGACATACAAAAATATATGCAATACCCTTAGAACTATCAACTCAGAGCTCCCCGTCCTCAAAGGATCAACGTATTCAATACAACGGTCAAATCAGGTTACTAGCGCTTATCCCTGAATTATTGCCGATATAACAGTGGAGGTTCTCGTTTGGAAACGGCCCAGCGGCTCCAAGACACAATCAGTGGCAGTCCATCAAGCAAAACAGCGACAAATACGAAGAATGAATAACGGGAGATGAATAATGATAATAAGTCAATGTCGATAACTGAAGTCGTCCGGTTAACATTTCACTAGGCCGATCAATCGCAGACCGATTGCCGTGAGAGGTCAGCGATGAATTGGCTCCTACAAAGTGCACCTTTCAACAGTCCCTGATCCGCAACCGGGAACATGAACAAATCTGAGATTTCAACAAGTTGGAGAATAACATTACCCTTCTGACTTGCGCAGTGGACGACGCTGGATAACAGATGGTTCCAGGTCGTCCGCCAGAGTTTTCCTGCGACGTCAGCATAGATGCGTTTTTCCAAGTCGTAGCTCGTTCTAGGTTTTCGAACACTAGTTCACGTTTCACGTACTAGACAAACCAAGCTCGCTACGGTTAGAGTTTTCTGAATAGATGAATGACACCCGGCTCGGACACCGCAGTCCGCTGCTCAGCGGGGCTCGTGGACCTCAGGATCGCTTCCTCGTTCCTATGTGGTTGAAGGATTCCGGCACTTGAAGATGAAATTCGCCTTGCGGTAGGCGGCGGCACGCTCTGTATTTTCTTTTAAGGTTTTTTTTAGTTCGATCTCAGCCCCTCTTGGAATCACCAGAAATTTCAAAGGCCGTCAATTAAGGGTGTTCCAGGAGGTGACAGCATGTGCTGGATGAGGAATCGGACGATGATTCGTCGCTTCGAAGGAACGCACTCCAAGACATGAGGTGATGATTCTCGATCCGGCTCCTTGAACAGGCAAGGAAAGCGCCCTGTTGGTGAGCGCAATGAAAGACAAGCGGTGTCGGAGATGTGGATCAGCTTTCGGGGGAAGAAAGATGTGCTTCCCCAGACGCAGAGAAGCTTTCGCTCGAGCGTGCTCACGCACAAAAAGGATACGGGATTTTTTTGGAATCTTACTGAAGATTTCCCAAGCCCCGCAGCGCACCGGATGTCATTCAGCTCTTAACGATGAAGTCGCACAACACAAAACGAATAGATTCCAGGATTTGGCTTTATGCACCTACTCCCAGGATCGCGAACCCGTCCTCGTCAGTATTCCCTTTAGAGATCGTGGCCGAGACGGTCGAGTTCCGCCAGGAGAAAATCGATGTCTTCTTTCTTTACGGCGGCGTTGGACACGATGTTCCGGAAGAAATTGGGGAGATGCCTCAGCGGCTGATAAGTGATCATAAGGGATCCAGTCGTCATCATTCGCGCCTTCAGCTGGGCGGTGATCTGGAAAGACAGATCCCACGCTCAGCTAGCGCGGCAATATATATAGCGAGGCGAAAACTTGGAAGTTTGTGATTGCCGCTTACCCTGCCGAGCTCGGCGTTCCTTTCTTTGGTATCGGGCTGATCCCTCAGTCGTTCCGGGATGTACCAGAAGAGGACATTCACCATTTCGGGTTCTTGAATGAGATGGAACTTCTCGGGCATCTCCTTCATCCTCTGCACTAGATAGCTGGAGGACAGACAAGTCATTTTGAACAACACGAAAATCGAGATTCGGCATCCGATAGGTCAAATCGAGTAAGATTCATTCCGTGAACGTACTCGGACATTGCGAACAAGTGATCGATGTGCTGCTCGAATCCTTCGTTTCCTTTGCCTCTCCACATAAGCCAGAGTTTGAAGATATCGTTCCGGCGACCGCACTGAGGTACTTTGTCACCAGTATCGAAAGACACGTCATAATGTTTATCTTGTTGGAAGAGATATTCTGCGCACATTTGATTGCAGCCGAGAAGAATTCCCTGTACAATTATTGCTCAACGTCAGCTACTCCGGATCAATGCTGCTATCGTCACACCGTGCTCGAAGAGCTCTAAACTCGATGTTCGACCCTTCAAGGTCAAGAAGATCTAGCGACTCACGTCTTGTTTGAAATGGATACTCGAGCACTGAAGGTGAGTGCCCATGAGTTTGTGCGGATTCCAAGTCACCGAGTTCGCCCTTTCTACACCCTCCATGAGGCGACGGTGTTTCTTCGAGAGAAGTACACCCCCACCCCAGGCCGCCTGTTGGGGAAAGATCAGAATTAGTGGCAACAGCCATAGAGACAGGTTCTTCACAACCGTGTACTCTTCCTCGTTCCGCCAATAGTCTTCAGTGTTCTCCTTATCAGTAAAAAACTCACATCGATATGGAGCCATATGCCGTACTTCTGGCATAGCTCGGCTATGGGTATAATGGGGTCGAAAGCTCCAACGACAGTTGTTCCGCAGGTGCAATTCACGAAAAAGGGAACCTGTCCCCTGGCCTTTGTGGCGAGCACCGCTTCTTCCAGTTTGTCTACGCGCATACGACCAATCTCATCGACGTCGATCTGAATGACGTTGTCCGTACCCAGACCACACGACGCAGCCGCTCCCATCGCTGAGTAATGGCTCTGTGAATTTTTGAGAAATGCTGTGCTCAGTGAGCAGATACTCGACAGCGTCAGAAAGGACGCATGCTTTTCACTCTACGTCGCTCGACTCACATCAATCGATGTGTACATTACGAGTTGAGGTAGCGCCTTGAGTCCGAGTTTTTTGTAGTTTGGGAACATCTTATGACGAGCACCCATGAGCGCATACATGTTCGCTAAGGAGCCGCCGGGAGCGAGGATGGAGTCGCCGTGAACGAAACCTAGAAACTTCCGCATCTCCTTCAGCACGACGTTCTCCATCAATATGAAGACAGGCGCGATCTCATAGGTGAACCTGAAATCGGAGGAGTTCTCCTTGTCTGGGAATTTTCTCGTTGACACACCGAAGAACTAGAGATTCCGTACGGAAACTGAAAGAACTGGGAAAACGTACATATTCGTGTTTGCCGCCGAAGTCAGCCATTCTCCGGCGAGCGATAGGATATCCAGTCCCGAAGAGAGTTGATTGAAGTAGTGGGGATGGCCCGTCTTCACCTGCCATTTCAAGGTCGAGCGGCAGTCTTTCAGGAGCTGGCCGAGGGGCAATCCTTTCTGAGGGATATCGAGGTCCAGGATCTGCTCAAGCTCTTCGGGCATCTTGAAGTCGAGGATCTTCGATTTGCGATCGTTCTCTTCATCGATGTATTCGAGAAGGATTTCGACGACCTTCATGAGGAAGGCACGGGTTTGTTCTTTTCCATCTTTATTGATCGGATAGATGTCTGGGAAATAATGTAAACTTTGTGGGTCATTGTTATCCATTACTGGCATATTCCGAGCGGCTGAAAGAGCACAAGATTGTGGCTCTGTTTCGAAAATTCGATCGTATCGATCGTTCCTCTCGAGGAGCCATCAACCCGTGGTCCGCTCCTCTCAGATTTGGGAGGAAAATCGAGGCACGTAGCAGATGTGGGGGACCCGATATCGAATCCGTTTCTAAAAATACACCTCCGGTCCTGGGAGGACTTCTATCGCGGGGAGGGCTGTGACGTCATCGGATGACGTCAACGCCTCCTCCGATCGCCTCAATGGCTGGCCTGGGACACCGAACGTGGTAGAAGCGTTGAGCGTTTTCCTGCCCTGAACCCTCTTCCCCGAGCTCTCAAGGGCGCTCTCGGCAGAGGTCACCCAAGCGTGAAGGCAACGAAAACGTTCCGTGCAGACTTTCCGACATTATTTAGCTCAATTATTAATCCGCGATGCGTCGCGCGACAGCTCATTCAACGCGAGGAATTGTATCCTATCGAGAACGCAATACACGACACCAATGCGGTAAACCCAAAGACTTCGTTTGTGGCGAGAATCATTGCTTTGAGGCGAGATGTTCCGCCAGAAGCGGTGGAAAACGAGGATCCGTTCCGCGCTGGATTCCGAGACGCATCCTGGAAAATCGTTCCCGGAGTTTTCGAGCCAAATCGGAGCTCCAGCTGATTCCTGCACTCCTTTCTCAAGTTGCGTCTCGATACAGTCGTGGTTTTGGGTCACCTCTGATGACCTGAACCACGTTTCACCTCCACACGCCCTACTGGCCTCGTTCCCGGCGCTTCACCACGAGTTTCATCGCTGCTCTCCAGCGACTTTCGCCGTAGACCGCCTCGGCCTGAAGATGATTCGGGTCCCAGCCACGGATCCTCGGGCCTCCTACTCGTCGACGGTTGAACTTTCCTTGACAGCGCGTAACCGCTGATTGCCGTGGCTGGCTCGGGTCTGCGTCTCCCGCAAACTCGTCTAATGAGTGATTTAAAAATTTCTCGCATGCTTCAAGGTGCATTTGAGGTGTCGAATAACTGACCTTCGTGACCAAGGGTCTCGATGTTATCCGCCATGATGATGTCGTTGGTGAAGACGCGCTCCGGGTCTGAGACGGTCGCTGACTGCTTCTGAGAGAGCTCTCCCTGTTGGTCGCAGAGACGGATCTTTCCGTTCCCCTTGCCAAAGTCCCAGCGAAGCTCACCCGCGAAGTTTGTACTCCGCCGAGCTTTGGGAGCTTCGTAGTCGGGCCAAGCGGCTCGCTAGCAAGCAAGCGCTCCGAACTCGCTTGCCAATAGGCTTGCCAGTCAGCCTCGCCGAACGCTTGCTCCTCCGGCCGCTCGCCCGTCCGCGTGCACGTACGAACTAGAGTGCCAAGCCGGATCCGAGTCACAGCGAAGCGAAGCGTTGCTTCACCGTCTAGCCGCGAAGTCCTCGACGAAGTACTGCCGACCCGCTGCGGAGGACTGGGCTTCGATGGAGGTGCGGCGACCGGACTCGACTTTTTCAGAATATGGTGGCGATAAGAACACGTACGATTAATCTCAGATGGTATTTCCCCAGGAAAGCCGACCGTCAATTTCCCAATCGTATGCGTACATCGTTAGCCAAAATATCCGTAGTCGTTCTGAGATGCTCGATTAACACTTCATTATCTTGTAGAGCATGAGGATTCCTCAATTCGGTCAGCTGATCATCCGTGCAGCCCAGAGCTCATCCTCAATGGCTCACCCTTCTCAGTTTATTCAGTGACATTCAGATGACAAGGACGGACTCGCTCAGAACACACGACTAACTGCGAACACTTGTCGGCTGGTGTTCGCATCTCCCAAACATCTCTTCCCGAATGATCGTAAAATTCCTGATATACGACGTCTCTTGAAGCACTCGGTCACCTTCATGCTTTCCGGGTTGGTTCGCGATTCTCCGAAGTGGCTCGAAAGCTGCGAAACCTCAACGAAAATGCTCGAGCGAGGACGGTCTGGCATAGAGTCTCCACGAACGGAGGGGAATTCGTCACCGAAGCTTCTTAGCGTGAACGGCTTTCATTCTCCACTCCAGGCTAGCCTGCGTCTCGAAGTCCTATCACATGCCCACGGTTTTCTAACTCATCTCGTTGAAAGCAGACCGGGGTGCTGGGAAAGCCAACAAGCATTGTGCTCATGTCCATGGGGAGCGAGGTTCGAGCAAGGTCTCGCTCTACCAGTACCGAGTTGAATATGGGGAGAATGTTGAGCCACCGACTGACTCCGTGGTGTACGTCCTACTTGTTCGATGGGCAGCTTCATGACGGAAACGGAGTTCTGCTCCAGCGTTGCCTTTTTTGAAGGTCACGTCAACAGGTGTCCCGAAAAATGGTCAGGCTAGACCCGGGATTGCATCGGGGGCCGTGCAGAGATTGGCCGTGCAGAGATTGGCCGTCAGTGGCGAATACCACTTCCTCAGCTCCCGTTGCCCAAGAACTACTGAAACATGTTCAGAAATACTCCTTGTTCGGGCCTTCGGAATTAAGCAGGAAGCGAGCACCCAGGGAAAAGCTCCACAAAAAAGAGCGATGCAATCACGGATGCTGAGCGAGCCTTTTCTCAGATTAATAAGCTACGCTGCCCGGAGATGATCCTGAGCAGATTCGAACGACTATCTTGACGACGTTCTACCGGACAAAAACTCTATTTGACGCTCTTACACGTTGTTTCTCATATTTCCAATACAGGCTTCGGAGGAGACGCGATCACTTGAGCATCTCCGGGCCTGGCTCGAGGGACTCCAGTCCCGGGAACTCGGACATGAATTCCTCCTTTGCCATGAATGAATGCGTTGATTAGTTCGGGGATGGGTTCGGGGATGCATCGACGGACATCTATTTGCGGATCCGACTTTTCATGATGACGCTCTCTCCGGAGCTCCCGCGTATCGACTCCCCATATTGTAGTTTGACGTCATTGGGAGCCCCAGTGAGAAGAAGTTGTCACGCAAGCCCTCGTAAGCTCTTCAGGAAACGCCGCTCCCGACAAGCGGCTTGGGTCATTCCAGGGGACTAGATGAAATGAATGTCGACAGAATGCGGAACGTTTGGAAGCTTCTTAGCTCGGATAACGAAGGCGTTCGTTTCAGAGGGAGAGAAACAATCAGAGGGCGTGGCGACGCGACGGAATCACAGAATTCTTATTCAATACCAAAGAGCAGCAATCGTCCGTAATCATCGATATTGGATCGAGGCTCGCTCGCTTGGTCCCCGTTCTTGAATGAACTCAAACAAAACTGCCGCGGCACGGCAGTCACTTTCTCCAGAATTCGGAATCCCCTGTCGGTGGAGATCGAATGACGGATTCCTATGCCAGAGAAATGCCTTGGGTCCGTCAGAGAGTGTACGGAAAAGGTCAGCTCGACGTGTCGAACACAAGATTTCCTGCAGCCGCGAAGCTTCGCCTAGCTCCGCCGAGATACTCAGGCCAGCCTCGTGAAGGCCATAGACCTCGATGCGGTGTCAGCCATTGATGTCCGACATCGTCCTGAGATCGTCGCCGAACTCCAACGACCCGACCTCTCCTGGAATCATTTTCGCATTCTCCCCCTCGGGAGCCCAGGATCGAATTCCCATCCTGAGGAGCTTTTTCGCTGGTGTTTTGTGTCGATATCTACAAGAAAAAAATGCCTGGTGCCGATATGAATCCACCGCTTCCCTTGAACTCCTGGGACGGTTCGGAAGATTTCAGCCGGGATGCAGGAATTTCGGTTCGCGATCGCCGAACCATGCAAGCTATCATTGAACTGCGGTTCGGACGCCACACAGCATCGAATGCGATCGAGCGGGATCGATTGATCCCATGCGTGACCAACTTAAATCGAGGATTGTACCATCGCAAAGGAATATGATAATCGACCAGAAACCCTGTATTCGACCTTTTCTGTGGATACCCGTCAGTCATACGTCGATTGGTGAATAATTATTCCCAAACGATTGATTGTGAAGACGTTACGCAATCGGGCTCTCAGCTACTAGAGATCTGATTGAGAATTCGAACGCCGGGGCCGTTAGAGCGGGTGCGCCATAGACCGTCTCACAAGCGCCGGGAGCACGTAGACGGAAATTCTTTTGGGACCATTGCGAGAAATTGTGATTATACGGGATAGTTTCCCTCTCACGTCGGTCAGACTACGGCCGTGTTCTGAGTTTAATGCTCCGTGTGATGCCGAACGGAAAACACACCATTGAATGACGAGCTGATGGCGCGGAGGATCGATACGACCTGTCACGGACAGAGGGGTCCGTCGCGTCATCCGTTTGCGAAAAACACGCACCTCGCCCACTCAGTACTCCATGCAACCAGCACATAACATTCACTGAGAGATCGAGTCGTGGACGAGTGTCAGTGATTCTTTTAGAAACGTCAATATCGCGGATAATCCGCTATTCTGGTCCAGGACAAGCAGTCCCATTCATAACATATTTTTGAACGTCAATATATAAGCTCTGGGGTGTGCACCCGCGTAGGTACACCCATCAGCGCAGCGCTGGCTTCTTCAGCGCTGAGCGTCAGCTGTTTCTCCATCAGCCGGTCGAGAGCAGAGAGATGTTGAGAATACTGTGATGGAGCGACAACAGCGAGAAACGCCGATCGACAAGACACAAGCATCACGACAACGAGGCAGCCTCAGCGCTCCTCGGAAACTTCAGTGTCCGGGATCAAATCCCCAGTGTTTATCAAGATCCCAGTAACGATCGGAGGCTCAGTCCCTCTATCGTTAGCATTCCATCATCTCCAGAAGGTTTGCCATCAATCTGGATATGTCCGAGATATATGTATTCGTTTCGCGCAGCGCACCTCGCGTGGATTCAAGTTCAAATCTTGTGTCTTCATTACCACACGGTCCGAAACCGTGCTAGTGTAGTGCGCTTGCCACAAACTGGTGTCAGAAGTGGGGTTTCCAACATCGTCGGAGACCCCACGTTAATGAGGGTGAACAGCGCTCCCGCCGCCGCCACTGTCTATTCAGATGCCACTTGCCAGACTGCCAGATTCGCACCCCATCTTGTCCACCTACCGGGGGCTATAGCGTAGTTCTACGCCGAAAAAATGACATGATAGAGTTCAAATCATCAGCGAGTGAACTCCGTATCCGCTGGGACGGAGAACGGTCTTTGCTTCGCTGATTTGTGACAAATTTCGATGAAGTGTATTATGAACATGACGATCAAGGAATGGACAATGGCACTGCTTCTCTTTGGATTGGCATCTCAGCTTCCCATTCCGGAGGTTCCTCGGCTGATGAATGGTCCGATGCGTGATGATTGGAGCTGGAAAGGTCAGGTGTTCTGCCACAAATGCCTTGGCCTGCCAATTTGAGCTTTTTCCGAGCATATTCGCCCCGGATTCCGGAAATTTCGAGAGCAAAAACCGGTGTTCGATCGGGAGGTCAGGGTTATATGTGCGGGGGAGAAGGAATTCCACGATAATCTTCCAAGCTTGAAAACAATAGAATGACGGGGTGCGCGTCGGTCGGAGAAAGCTCTAGGCAGGCTCGTCTCTGTTGGGAGCAAAGTTGTGGTTAGGTCTCGAAATGGCGGAAACTTCTTGCGGAGCGGAAATATTCCGGACTATCATTCGGTGAATGCGGCTTTTTCAGTGCCTCAGATGTCCAGATGATGAAAGGGATCGACAGGTCCGCTATGGTATTCCCGGCGGTCCGTTGAGAAAAGGGAATCGAATTCATAAATAATAATCGTCGAAAACGGTGTCTTCATCAGGTTATTAAAGAATATCTCAGTACCGCCGGATATTGCACAAATCATTCATTCTGATTACATTCTGTGGGAGATTTGACTATTTCCGGGTTAATGCTCCACCTCAAATTTATTCATAGGGTGATGCCATGCCAGAATTATCGATAGTGACCCGTCAGCATCGCCTTCCCAGCGGGGAAACAATGGATGCATATGATGATGTCTAGAGCGACTTCTCAATTTTCTCAAAAACTGCTCAAAATTCCCGATTCTCAACTTCTCAATACTTCAACGTAAGTGATTCTAGCATACGGATTCAACGTAGAGCCGGTACAGTAGGGCCCCAAGCACACACAGCTCAAGTCCGTCGTCTCCGGATTCCTGAAAAATCGAGTAGCGATACCTCGGGAGGTTGATTGACGCAAGTTATCGAGAGCCAGAGAGCTCCTTCGGGTGAATAGGATCATCACAAGAACATTCTAACGCGATCATCGACCTGAGAGACGTGTTTCGCTCGAGAGCGAAGCCGCGAATCGAGTGACTTCGCTTCGAAAGGCTTCCAGAGTCTCTTCATGATTTCAGGGTCAGCGTTCCAGTTTGATGCGATCACTCTTTCGAGGAGAAACAGGAAACTTGCGAAGCTCCAACCCGAGGATGCCGTGTGCATCCAACCAGCGTAGTCGACGATTTCTTTGGCGCCGGAAGTTCCATTCTCCTCCAGGTGCTTCACGTGAATCTTGTATCGGTGCCTCGCCAACGGTTTGTATCCGAAATCTCCGCTCACTATGTTGTCGTAGTTAGTCGGTACCGCAGTATATGTCTTCACTTTCATTGCGTGGAACAATCCCGCTTCCATGAGATCGTGAAAATAGAAGTTGCCCCTCACGGGGCACACTCGGGTCACCGTGAAGGGATGTACGATGGGCGAAAAGATATACCGGCTGCCCATGATGGGTCCGGCATAAGTATCCTTGAGATATATGTTTGAAATTGCCTTGTGTTTGATGAAATAGAGTCCAGCTTGTGGGAATTCGCTCCTGAAAAAATCAAGGAAGGGTTTCGAATCCATGAGATCGATGAGACACAAGTATCTGTAGGTGAAGAGCTCGTACGCAGTTTCCTGTCTGTGATATTTCGGATCGTACGTAGAATTCAAGCTCGTCGCATCACTGGATGTGGATTCACACCCCTCTATCGAGCGAATCCTATCGCGGGGTCCGAGAGAGATGTTCTTGATCATGTCTCCTTTGAGGTCCGACAGGAATATCTGACTGAGAAAAAGCCATAGGCCGAGGGTCACGGTCAGCTTCACGTCACTCTTGAAGTCGTTGAGCGGTATCGGGGTTAGCAAAGACGTCAAAGTATTGAAGACAGCCTGTGGGAATGATTTATCCCGAATGGAAAAAGTTCGCGCGAAATAGGCGATCACAAGACTCAATGCGAGAACAGCCGCCAGAGCAGGGCTGAACGAGAAGTATTTGTCGGTGATCGACCGCGGGGGCTGAGGTTTGAACACTGCGACGACTACCGGAGAATCCTTGCCGATCACGGGGAAATCGTACATGTTGTACAGATGTTGCGCCTCTCCCAGTGTCCGGGATTCGAGGAAGCAGGACGGCATGCTCTTGTTTCCGATGCGAAAAGTTATCTCGTAGAAACCCAACGCTGTCACAGCGGAGCCGCGAACTTCGGAAATTACAGCTGGTGTCGTAAGATATTCGACTTTCCATGTCGGCGGAATATCTGGTCTCGCGCGCCTTTTCCAGTTTCGCCAGTCGTTCGATATGCCGTGGAAGAGACCTTTGCGCACCACGTCGTTCTGAGCCGTGTACGGGACCAATCGGAATATGCTCTGATGATAGAGTTGGAGATCTCCGAGGAGGAAGTAAACCACTCCCAACGCACACAACCGGAAAGTATGCTTGAAATACCTTAAGGTGAAATCGAACAAAGCCAAGCTACTCACGACCAAAATTCGAGGATGAGGGCACGTTCTCAATGTTTTGTTCGGTCGCGAGAGTATCTGCTGCGATGGGTAAGCCCTGAAGAATCTGAGCTCGTGATCGAAGTCGAATAGCACGAGAAGGATGGGCTCCTTCGCCATCAACCTCGAAAGAACGGGTTTGCAATCCTTCCAGAGGACCTTTTTTTCCTCTGCCAAGATCAAGTGGGGACAATAGAGCAGACCAAAGAGTAACCGCGCTAGGATTATATGGAAATTCATCTCGCACAGGAGCCTCCCTCTTCTCTGAATTTTCCGTGACCAATACTTCGTGACGGTACTCGGCTGGGAGCTTGTTACCGAAGCCGTGAGAAGCTCGAGTTGTGGCTATTTTACTCGTTGAGCCCGCAACGTACTCTCTCTCGCAGCAGAAAGGTATCGGAGGAAGCGTAGCGGTCCGAAATTATCAAGCTGATCATCACTTCAGACGGGAAACCTAGGACAGTCGGCTCTTCTTCTTATCACGCGCGATCATCAGATAGGTACAGGCGTTCGCCCCGGACGAATCCTGTCTCCGCGTGCAATATCCCTGGCCTGGATCACCGTTGTCGGCACAGATATCGTCAAGGAGATTACGATTTTCAGCCGGTGGGAGCAGTTGGGGTGTATTTTCGGCTGGCGTCTCCTCTCGGGACGCATCCGAGAAGGACCTTGGGATCTCTCTCACGATCTCCCCTCTCCGAGGTCAGTCGCGAAATCGGCGTAGAACTCCGCGTTGCTGTCTTGGCACCGGGAATTCGCGGCCGAGATGATGCCAGTTTTACCAATGAGACATCAAACACTCCCCAGAGCACTTGCGCATCCTTCCAGCATATTACGCGAAAAGTATCTATTCTCATTCTGTATGTTTATGCATTTCGAAGTTTCGATGATCAGCGCATGGCATTGTTGTCCCTGCCGTTCTTCATAGTGATCCATTTTGATCCCGCTTGGATTGAGAACAGATGCGAAGCCTTCAAATACAAGCTACGCATCGAGCCGCCGCGGCGACTGCCGCTCTGCCGATTCGCTGGTTCGATTCTCTGCTTCGGGCGCGCACTTGGTCGGAAGACTTCACTTCCCGGGCCTCCTCTGTGACGATTTCCTGAACCGATTATATCCGAATTCGGAAGCCATGAAGTATTTCCACGTCGGACATTTCCTGGAATCTACTCCGGCTCAACAGCAATGGCGATGTGCGACCGGATAATGATCAGCTTCCTACACACCTCCGAATTCGGCGAAGGGTCCCAATAATAATATGCATTTCGGCGTTGTTTTACATTTTTGTCGGGGAAATTTCATATACGGTGGCACACGATCGGGAGTCCGTAATCCTGACAGAGTGGAGTGGTCATCCAGGACCACAGACGCGAATTATCTTTGATAACACAAGGAACCACTCGGGGTCTCATCGAGGTCGAATGATCAGTCGGCTTCGGGAACGGAGCTTTCAGGCCAGTCGTGTCTCGTGTCGTTTATTCAGAATGGAACGAGTCCCATGAAGGGCAGACGACGACATAATGAGCAAGTCTTGGGTCACTCTTTAGCGAATCATGCCTAAGGATAGCGATGCTTTCGCTGCGGAGAATAGTCGCCGAGTGCGAGAACGAGGTCATAGTCGCGCATTCGGGAGACAGTATGTCCAGTGGTTCCCAAACTTTTTTTATTCCCGCGGAGCCTCTGAGGGGTCCGCAGGGGCTCTTCGGAACCCCAGGACATCGTCTTCCGAGCTATAATGAAATGCATGCTTTTTTTACACCGCGACACTATCGATTCCCACCGGAAAGGGTATGAATTCGAGTTCGGGATAAATTACGAATTTTCGGCAGACCATTAGAGGGCTCACGGTTCCGCGGAACCCAGCTGGAGAAGCACTCTGCAGACCCCGCTCGCAACGGAGTAGGCTCACCCTACCTGGGCTGTTCATGAAGAATCCATTAGGTCAAAGGCTCTCGACCGTCTTTCAATCAACAGAGATTCTCAAGACGTTCTATAAAGCAGAGAAGGTCATGTCACCGAGGAAACCTAGCCTCCACTTTTTGATCTTAGCCGAAAGGTCGAAAGCCAAATCGACCGCAAGGCCAAGCGAGCCAGACACCAACCTGCATATCGCGTGGAAAGGTCGCACCCACATACCACGACTGCCGGGAGTGTTCCGCAGGAGCACCGCAGGAGGTTCCCGAAAAGGTGCCTTCCGACGTGTGAAGACAACGATCGTCTGCCTCCATCTGCATCTCATTCATGTGATGGAGAGTAAGCAAATGAAATAAATGAATGACCCAGCCCCTGTATTCTCCTCGTGGAGAGTCGACCAAATCGAGGCGCGATAATCTTGTCTGATAGAACTGCCGAGGCTGGACATCTCTTGCCGTCATGTTTTCCGTGCCAGGATCCGTAGTTCCCGCGGGCCTATATTGAAGCCTATCTCGCACAGGAGGATCGATCATATTATCTGTACTCGGGACAACCTCCGAGCGGAGTCTCACGAGGAGTCACGCTTATTTGAACATGAGGATTTTTCTCGCAGAATGCGTCCATTGCGGAAGCACCGAACCCTCGTTTTCTCCATAGGGAAGGTCTCCGAGAAGGGCTAATTGTAAGCCGCATAGCATCAGGGGAATAATCTTGAGAGCAGCTCCATGGTCGCAACGATGATCTCTTTTGGCCCGCGGAGCGATCATTTCGAGGTTCTATCGATCCGTCCCAGGAAGAAAAGACCTCGAAATTGGCGGTCGAGTGGGACGATGCGCTGAATGTAAGATCGGCCGGAGATAAGCTCCCCGTCGTTTTCGCGTCTAACCGTTTCGAGCTTTTCCGCGATCAAACGGGCTGCGCCGCGGGCGTTGAGAGCTCGAGACTCAGAATATCCATCCCGAAAGGGTCCGTCTTCGAGTATTGTTTGAGAGCCTCTAAGGGTCCACGGAAAATTTACTTTGCTGGAGAGATGAAATTAAAATGGAATGATACAAGTGCGAGTATTCGGACATGCGAAAGGAAGAAGCATGGGCATCCTTCAGCCTAAGCATCGTGAAGTATCAGTCTAGCTTTGGGCCCTTGCGGGTGAAGCGAGTAGAAGCTAAGACGGGCGAGAAAATCGCACGGGCACCCGAAGACGATCTTCGCGAGATGATTGAAGCCACTCCGCAGAGCGTGCAGTTGAACTTGGGGTCGATGATGCCTACTCGGCCTCTCAGGAGCTTATACTCGAACAGCACGCGGACAGCAGCGCTCCACTCGCCACCTCCGTCCAGAGTCCGATGACAGAAATTCTTGACGTAGGACTGTATCCAGCGGCGCACCCCACAGAGATATGGGGCTGTGTGAGAATTAAAACATGCAAGAGATTTGAGCCTTGAATATACGGCTTGAGGAGGGGTTCCTCGAAGCAGCTTTGGAAGCCCCTTGTGCAGCTCGTTCAATCCGGCAGGGGCTAGAAACGGCTGAACGCGACGCTCATGAAAACATCATCCCTGACCGATCTGATGGTCGGTGAATCGTCTTCTTTCGTGCAACGAATCGATCGAATCTCGGCATTCTCGCCTCGTGGACCAGACGATAATATCCTCGAGATCATTGAGTCGTTCCCGAGATTAGCTTCCATGATGCTATCAGGTGTCGCTCGCCTAAAGTCGTTTTCCGACGGCACGGAGAGCCCGAGTGTCGGATGTTTTCCGGCATGAGTACATTCCAATACACTCATTGATTCGAGTCAAGAAGTCTTGGCATTCGGTATGGACATCTCATCGACGAATTCGAGAGGATAAGCTGAAGATGGTCTCGGGCTTTCGGACGCGACACTTCAAGGGAGTCCCGGAGTTCAAAGATCTACTTGATGTGCATACACCACTCGTTTGGCTCGGACTTGGAATTTATACATTCCGCTCATGAATATTTCAACCATCCTCATTGTTTTTTTGTCTCGAAAATCTATTCGCTCGACCATATCTCCGAGCTTCAAAAACAAGTTTGTTGGAAGACAGGACATCGTCTACGAAGCCGCGGCGCGGACCACGTCGCCGAGCATTTTATCGCGTAGCATCCGCAAGTTCAGGAGCCGATAAGCGGTACATGCTGGGAGCTCTCCTGACACGACATTCCGCATAAATTCGATTGAGGATTGCGACGAACATGGTGTACGGAAGCCGGGAAAAGATCCCTGAAGCCAGCATTTTTAGCGTCCTCTCGGTCAGGCATTGCTCACAGTTCAGGTACTCATTCTTCTTTATTCCTAGCTCGTTCAGGAGCATGCTGCAGGATTGGTCCGATCGAGCGAGCAAGTCCGTTCCGTGAATCTCGGGAATTGTCGAACAGCCCGCTCTCCTCCTCGCGATCGAAAAGGCCCGGAACAAGATCGGAATCATCCGTTCTTTGTCAATGATCACGTGATCGTCGGAATTGGTGTAGGAGCTCCTGCTCATCGGATTCGAGGGTTTCCCTGACGCGGTTCCTTGATTTACATAACTCTCGGGACAACACTCCGAAGCTCCGTCGACAGGGTGCAGGGAACTCCTCACCAGGTTGTGGCTGCGCGTCGGAAATCGCGGAAGTGTCTTGCATTTGATCATTTTTCCCTAGTGAGTCTCGATTTGTGGCGGCTCCCAGCAGACTCCCCCAACGAGGTATTGGTCGCATAGAGCCACAAAGCTACGGAATTAGAGCTGAACTCCTACGGAAAATTCAGAGAAGGGGGAGACTCCGGTGCGAGATGAATTTCCGTATAATCCTAGCGCGGTTACTCTTTGGTCTGCTCTACTGTTCCCACGTGATCTTGGGAGAGGAAAAAAAGGTCCTCTGGAAGGATTGCAAACCCGTTCTTTCGAGGTTGATGGCGAAGGAGCCCATCCTTCTTGTGCTATTCGACTTCGATCACGAGCTCAGATTCTTCAGGGCTTACCCATCGCAGCAGATACTCTCGCGACCGAACAAAACATTGAGAACGTGCCCTCATCCTCGAATTTTGGTCGTGAGTAGCTTGGCTCTGTTCGATTTCACCTTAAGGTATTTCAAGCATACTTTCCGGTTGTGTGCGTTGGGAGTGGTTTACTTCCTCCTCGGAGATCTCCAACTCTATCATCAGAGCATATTCCGATTGGTCCCGTACACGGCTCAGAACGACGTGGTGCGCAAAGGTCTCTTCCACGGCATATCGAACGACTGGCGAAACTGGAAAAGGCGCGCGAGACCAGATATTCCGCCGACATGGAAAGTCGAATATCTTACGACACCAGCTGTAATTTCCGAAGTTCGCGGCTCCGCTGTGACAGCGTTGGGTTTCTACGAGATAACTTTTCGCATCGGAAACAAGAGCATGCCGTCCTGCTTCCTCGAATCCCGGACACTGGGAGAGGCGCAACATCTGTACAACATGTACGATTTCCCCGTGATCGGCAAGGATTCTCCGGTAGTCGTCGCAGTGTTCAAACCTCAGCCCCCGCGGTCGATCACCGACAAATACTTCTCGTTCAGCCCTGCTCTGGCGGCTGTTCTCGCATTGAGTCTTGTGATCGCCTATTTCGCGTCGAACTTTTTCCATTCGGGATAAATCATTCCCACAGGCTGTCTTCAATACTTTGACGCTTTGCTAACCCCGATACCGCTCAACGACTTCAAGAGTGACGTGAAGCTGACCGTGACCCTCGGCCTATGGCTTTTTCTCAGTCAGATATTCCTGTCGGACCTCAAAGGAGACATGATCAAGAACATCTCTCTCGGACCCCGCGATAGGATTCGCTCGATAGAGGGGTGTGAATCCACATCCAGTGATGCGACGAGCTTGAATTCTACGTACGATCCGAAATATCACAGACAGGAAACTGCGTACGAGCTCTTCACCTACAGATACTTGTGTCTCATCGATCTCATGGATTCGAAACCTCCTTCGATTTTTTCAGGAGCGAATTCCCACAAGCTGGACTCTATCTCATCAAACACAAGGCAATTTCAAACATATATCTCAAGGATACTTATGCCGGACCTATCATGGGCAGCCGGTATATCTTTTCGCCCATCGTACATCCCTTCACGGTGACCCGAGTGTGCCCCGTGAGGGGCAACTTCTATTTTCACGATCTCATGGAAGCGGGATTGTTCCACGCAATGAAAGTGAAGACATATATTGCGGTACCGACTAAATACGACAACATAGTGAGCGGAGATTCCGGATATAAATCGTTGGCGAGGCACCGATACAAGATTCACGTGAAGCACCTGGAGGAGAATGGCACTTCCGGAGCCAAGGAAATCGTCGACTACGCGGGTTGGATGCACATGGCATCCTCTGGTTGGAGCTTTGCAACTTTCCTCTTTCTCCTCGAAGGAGTGATCGCATCAAACTGGAACGCTGATCCTGAATTCATGAAGAGACTCTGGAAGCCTTCCGAAGCGAAGTCACTCGATTCGCGGCTTCGCTCTCGAGCGAAACACTTCTCTCAGGTCGATGATCGCGTTAGAATGTTCTTGCGATGATCCTATTCACCCGAAGGAGCTCTCTGGCTCTCGATAACTTGCGTCAGTCAACTTCCCGAGGTATCGCTACTCGATTTTCCAGGACTCCGGAGACGACGGATTTGAGCTGTGTGTGCTTGGGGCCCTTCTGTACCGGCTCCACATTAATTCCATACACCTAAATCACTTACGTTGAAGTTTCGAGAAGTCACTCTAGACATTATCATATGCATCCATTGTTTCCCCGCTGGGGAGGCGATGCTGACGGGGAACAAGCGGATAATTCTGGCATGGCATCACCCTATGAATAAATTTGAGGTGGAGCATTAACCCGAAAATAGTCGAATCTCCCACAGAATGCAGACGTAATCAGAATGAATGATTTGTGCAATAGATCATTGCACATCAAGTTATCGATTCTTCGATAACTTGATGAAGACACCGTTCCCGACGATTATTATAGCTCGACAGCCAAATCGTTACAGAGAAAGTGATAGCTATTTCGGGGTAAACTTGGGGCGCCGAATCCGAATTTCGTAACAGATTTTCTCCATCAGGTCCAGTTTTTCCGAAATTTCAATTTTTCGATTTTTTACCGTTTTTCGTCTCTAAAAAATTCTAGCTCCGCCCCTGAGTGGACTAGATCGATGAAACTTCGGTGGCGGATAGAGCTGGGTTGGGGCTATACCTGGCCGAGTTTTGGTGCGATTCGTAGCAGTGGTCTCTGAGCTAGAGCCATCGGAAACTAAAAAAAAGAAGAAAAAAGTGGGAGAGGGACCTCCTAGAAAGCACTTGACGGAAAAACTAGGACCTTTGAAGCGGTCTGACCTAGACGATTCGATAGAGGAGGCTTTTACGAGCATTTTGAGACCAAGCAGAGCAAAATCGGTCGATCCATTCAGTTTTTATTCGCAAAAACATTGAAAATTTGAAAACGCCTAAAAGTCGGAATTCGTCTGTGCCGACTTTTAAGCTTCGAGTACATAGCCCAGAAGCTCCGTTCCGTGAGCAGACAGAAACTGCTAGCGGGAGTGCTCAACGGGCCGCAGATCCGGCGACTCATGAAGGACCCAAACTTCATCGAATCGATCAACCCGGAGGAAGCCGCCGCCTGGGAATCCTTCGTCTCAGTCGCCACGAACTTCTTGGGAAACACGAGAGCTTCCAACTACGTGGAGTTGGTGCAGAGACTTGTAGAAAGCTTCCGCATTCTCGGATGTAGAATGAGTATCAAGGTTCATTATCTCCACGCCCACCTTGATCTATTCCCTGAGAATTTAGGGTCAATGAGCGACGAGCAAGGCGAAAGGTTCCATCAAGACATCAGCACCATGGAGGAGCGATACCAAGGGAGGTGGGATGAGTCTATGATGGCAGACTATTGCTGGAACCTCATGAGGGAAGCCCCTGATCGACCACATTCCAGACAATCGCTGACGGCTCGATTTGATGCGGATTGATCGACCTCGCTGATTTTACGGAAGATTCCAACGGCCCAACGGTCGAAGCTTCTGCTTAAAAGCCGGAACAGACGAATTCCGACTTTTAGGCGTTTTCAAATTTTCGATGTTTTTTGCGAATAAAAACTGAATGGATCGACCGATTTTGCTCTGCTTGGTCTCAAAATGCTCGTAAAAGCCTCCTCTATCGAATTGTCTAGGTCAGACCGCTTCAAAGGTCCTAGTTTCTCCGTCAAGTGCTTTCTAAGAGGTCCCTCTCCCACTTTTTCCTTCTTTTTTTTAGTTTCCGATGGCTCTAGCTCAGAGACCACTGCTACGAATCGCACCAAAGCTCGGCCAGGTATAGCCCCAACCGAGCTCTATCCGTCACCAAAGTTTCATCGATCTAGTCCACTCAGGGGCGGAGCTAGAATTTTTTAAAGACGAAAAATGGCAAAAAATCGAAAAATTGAAATTTCGGAAAAACTGGACCTGATGGAGGAAATCTGTTAAGAAATTCGGATTCAGCGCCCCCGGTTTACCCCGAAATAGCTTTCACTTTCTTTGTAACGCGAAAAAAGTTTTTTTTGTCGAGCTGTGATTATTTATGAATTCGATTTCCTTTTCTCAACGGACTGCCGGGAATACCATAGCGGACCTGCCGATCCCTTTCATCATCTGGACATCTGAGGCACTGAAAAAGCCGCATTCACCGAATGATAGTCCGGAATATTTCCGCTCCGCAAGAAGTTTCCGCCATTTCGAGGCCCAATCAAAACTTTGCTCTCAACGGAGACGAGCCTGCCTAGAGCTTTCTCCGACCGACGCGCACCCCTTCGTTCTATAGTTTTCAAGCTTGGAAGATTATCGTGGAACTTCTTCTCCCCCGCACATAGAACCCTGACCTCCCGATCGAACACCGGTTTTTGCTCTCGAAATTTCCGGAATCCGATAGTCGGGATGCCGAGAAGGGCACTTCAGGCACAGAAACAAGGTTCAGGGCGAATATGCTCGGAAAGAGCTCAAGGCATTCATGGCAGAACACCTAACCTTCTCAGCTCCAATCATCACGCATCGG
Organism: Galendromus occidentalis; assembly: GCF_000255335.2. Classification (NCBI taxonomy): domain Eukaryota; kingdom Metazoa; phylum Arthropoda; class Arachnida; order Mesostigmata; family Phytoseiidae; genus Galendromus; species Galendromus occidentalis. The sequence goes on from NW_003805438.1 coordinate 318,008, forward strand.
AGTATTCATCAGCCGAGGAACCTCCGGAACGGGAAGCTGAGATGCCAATTCAACGAGAAGCAATGCCATTGTCCATTCCTAGATCGTGGCTTCGCTCGGCACCGCCTCCCTATTCTGACACCATCCCAATCGTTGGGACCAAACTCCCATTTAGGTAATCGAAAACTCACTCGCATAGGTTCAGGAGCATTTTTTGGCTCCCACAGTGTGTTCACAAAAGTTTTCGTGCCTCGCTGCAGATCAGTTCTCGCCGTCCCGAAGGACCCTCTTACACGATGTAGGAGTCATGTTCATAATACACTTCCTCGAAATTTGTCACCTATCAGCGAAGCAAGGACCGTTCTCCGTCCTAGCGGATACGGAGTTCACTCGCTGATGATTTGAACTCTATCATGTCATTTTTTTTGGTACTTTTCCAGGGTGATTGTCGGCATTGTCGGGGCTTCGTTCATCATGATTTCCATTATATACTTAAGTACAATCTATCGCTGATTTTTCCGGCTAGATTATCGCTGATTTTGCATCGTCCGTCTGGATTGGCGACGCAAACCCCCGGACAAATGTGCCTCTTAGTCGTGACTCCTCAGTTCTGAACGATTGTTCGGTGGGGAGCCCATGGCCTTGAATGCAGCGACCGAGCTCGAGAACAAAATTCGGTGCGGCTTTCTTGCGTGCGGTAAGAGAACGTCTGGGATGAGGAGCATCGGTTCCCGACCTCATGGAACTCATGGAATTCCAAGCGAAGACGAGAGATTTCGTATGTTTCATTGGCACGTAAGCTCCGAGAGGACTCAAACTAGAATGTGGCCATCTCGTTGTGTCAATGAAGCCATCTTGTTGTGTCGATGAGGCCCCGCGAATCCCGTCGTTCCGACGAGCTTTCATCTCAGCCAGTCTACACAGCTGACCACCATCCGTCAGCTTCCTCGCCGTCCATTGCCTCTTCCACCTATGACGGAGCATCGCAGTTGGAGGTTCTGCTTTGACAGCTGATGCAGACGTAGTCCTTCTTTCGAATCGGTTCCTTTTGAGAACGTTTAGAATATCGACGTACCTCCTTGACATTTTCGTTTCCGTCGGAGGTCGATTTTGAACTCAGGTGGAACGGTTCAGGGACGAGCTCTCCGAGATTTTGTTCGATCACGCTCTTTTCTGACAACGATTGATGGGAAGAGCCATCTGCGGCCTCCAGTTGATTATAACCGCAGTCTTTAGCTGATGTGCCGCCATAGGCAACTACATGGGCTGCCATAGTATACTCGTCGAAGATAATTCCCCTTTCCTTCTTCACTTGAGTTGTATCGTCGATCGGGATCTCTCTGTATGCCTTTGACAGAGAACAATAACCTACGGAGATGAATTTTTCCGACTTCAGATCCCACTTCTTCCTCAACTCCTTCGGAACGTGCGCATAGGCCAAGAAACCAAACACTCTCAAACAAGTCCGGTTTCTTACCTGACCACGCTTCTTCCGGGCATACATCGGTCAGCGCGGAGCTCGAGTTGACGTTTTTCATCTTGCAAGCCGTGTCCACTGCTCCAGCTACGAATTTCTGATTGAGAGCGGCATCGAGTAGCATGGTTCTTGCTTTCTCGACCAGCGTTCTCTGGGATCCTTCCGCCACACCATTCCACGTCTCGTGGCGTACGCCTTGTTCCTTGAGAAAACTCGAGACTCGGTTGTGTAAGTACTCGGTTCCATTGATTGCTGCGATGCGAGGTCTTCAGACGAACGAAGGCCGAGAACAGATGGGGAGAGCTCCTATTGCCATTCCGTAGCATTTTTCTAAGCTGTGAGCACCCTCATTCTCTTAATTATGGTCGGATTCGAGGGAGGAGGAATTGCTTCGAACGCTCGGCACTTCTTGGCGAGATACGACACGCCATCGGCTCAGCAAAAACTGAAGTAGACTGCGTCCAAGTGACAGATGAACGTGCAGAATCTCTCGAGCGGAGCTCCGATGCCACTTAATCCGGAAACGCGCGTCTCGCTGGTATGGTACGACAGCAAAGCTCTCGCCGAGACGAGTAGTGAGCTGTCATCTGGTTCGACGCCGCAAATAGTACCGCGGACTCTGGCCAACGACTGGCCCGCACGAGGTACTGATTAACATGAATGATTCGGGACCCGCGGAGTTCGAGGTTCGCCAGCTGAGCTCTCAGCGTACCAAATCGTCAAACCGGGAAACTTCAGAGTGATTTTGCTGAAAGACCTGAGGTGTGACTTGAAACTCCTGATGACATTCGGCTCGTGTTTATTTTTCGAGTCAGGTATTCGTCTCGATCTCCAGAGTAGACATCGTCGGAAATTTCCCGATCGGTCCTTAGGACAGAATTCGGAATTCAGTGGCTAGTGAGCCTCACCTAGACCTCGATAATCCAGCGCCGCACTATTCCATGGACTTCAATCGCTAGAAGGATCGTTGCGCGATGTTGCTTCTCTCGTGAAATCATAAAGGGAAGATTGACTTGATGGAGGATGAGCCATTTCTCATGTATACTTCGAGAGATACTTCCCGCAAGGCGATCACTTTCCGAATCAGAATCGGAAATTCCGCCAAGCTCTCCTTGATCGAAACCTACCTGCAGATCCGTGCCATGAATTGGAGAATGCTCGGCTACGATCCTGAGTCGGTCCTGTGCCAAGACTTTTCCATAAACTATCTCTTAGAGGTCGGCGTTTTCCATGGAGCGGGAGTGATAGGATATCGGGCGAGTTCAGGGACGAAAAATCCCTGTTTTTCGGCGATCGCTTTCTAAATCCGATACCAATTCATCGCGGAAACGGAGATTCTGTTCCACAACAGACCTCCGAGGGCTATACCGCTGGGCTATACACTGTGCTGCACTCACTCTCATCGCATGGACGGCGTCCATCGGAGAAATGTCTCGGGGAACGAACCGAGCTCCTCGAGAAGAAACGGTCGAGGTTCATCCATGATCCTCACGGGGAGACGGCCTCGCTTCGATAGAATCGTATTCCTTCCCGGCCCCGTCGCGAAATTTCGGCAGGAACCTTCATCGAAATTCATGCACGTAGCACCTTGGCGAAGCCTATTAGACGCGAGTGTGCGTCCGTGAACTCGCAGATCTCAGGATCGCAGCCATGGGCTGGATGAAGTCGCTGATGAAGCCATCATATTATAGAAAATACTCCGTACACGTGGCGGATTCCCGAGGCAGCCCATAAGGCAGGGTGGGCAGTGCTGAACAACACTCTGGTTTCGTTCATAGGTGACCGCGGATGACTCGGGATCCTTCCAGTGTACGGCGAACCGGAACCGTGACCGGATGATATCACCAGATGAATGGCCGCCGTCCGGGAGAATCAAATACGATGTCCCGGGAAGAAGTTGCCATCCGTTTTCTCACGCATATGAGATGATGAAGGCGGGACAAAGCTTGCGGTAATTGACGGGACGAAGTAGTCCCGGAGAACGGTCCGTCTCAGAGGAACCGATGACATCAAGCTGGAATGCTTGGGACGCGGCCCGGCTCATCGACGTTCAGACCTCGGAAGAATAGATGATATGGACGCGTGTCGGATCCAAAATCTCGAACGGTTCCTGAATCGAAGAGCACGGCAAGCGATGAGAGGGGCACCACAGGGGAAGATATCGGACCGGGCCGGGAAATTCTGCGATGCACCTGGCCCCACCGGGAACTCCGAGCCCGAGGCAGGAAGCTCCCTTAGCTTCTTTTGAGCAGCACCGGCATGATTTTGTTTCAGAAACGGGCTTGAATAGATTCTAGAAAAGACGGAGGCTCCGATATAATAACTCCTCATGAGTCAAGACTCAGGACCCAAGCCTGAAACCTACGTTGAATGGCTCCTGTCCCGAGTCGCAAGTATTGGACATTAGACATTCGGGCATGCAAAACACCATTGGAGAAAATTATTATTGCAAATCCATTCGAGACTCGATATATGATTCCGCCAGTGACATCTTCCAACACGTCGTTTCGTTCACGGCCAACATCCGGAATACATGACGGATTCCTCCGTCAACATTGAAGAGATATATATCGTACATGGATCATCTACATCCCCGCACATTCCAGCTTTCCCGTCGACGTGAATTCTTATTCTCCGATTTCCACTTCATCCCTTTCCCTGATTCTCCGCCATCTCATATCCCCGCTTCCCCCGTCCTCTATTTCCCATCACGACATCCTGCGAGTTCTCCGATCTCCCATCTTCCGTTGCCCGCTTTCCCGTTCCTCGGGAACCCCCCTCTGCCCGCTTTCCCTTTCCCCCACGGGAGCCGACTCTGCGCAGGGTCGAGATCAGAGAACATACGATCCAGAATCCTCGGTCGGATCGAGCAAGCGGAATCGACAGGGAGTGTGGCGATCCAAGACACTAAATATCGATTACCCCACTGCAGCGCGACTGGTCCTGCCGATATTGGTTTGAGACCGGATTTCCCGGGGATCCAAATGGAGGCATTGTCGATACAGCTCACGTAGGAGCCACGCGGCCTTCAGATGAGGACTTCTACACGCGAAAGATGTATTTCTTTGGTAAGGGAGATAAGACCGAGCTCCAGAACTCAGACTCCCACGGAGCACCTACGACATTAGCCGTCATTGAAATGCGTTCAAGCTCTTTCGGTTCCCCGCAGCAGATGATATTGAGTCGCCCGAAGCATCGGCTGTTCCATAGCAGGATTCCGAATCCGCTATCCGAGACATGATGATGGTAGAAGCCTGATTTCACTCTCATACATCGACCTTTGATTCGAGCTTCTCGAATCTTCCCACAGCAAAACCTCGGACGCTTCCTCCGGATTCCGATCACGTTAAATCCCTCGTGGACTCACCGACTATCCTTGATGAGGAGGTCGGGGAACTCGAGTCCTGGATCATAGTCTAGGGCAGAGTCACGGACTCGTATTCCGCTATGTCACATAATTGTCACTGCTAATCTTTCACTGCTTGCGGACGAGTGGACCTGGCCAAGGAAGCGTTTCGTCGGCGTTACTCTCCGCGCCAGCAAGCTCGTAGCCTCCGTTCAGTCAAAAACGGTGGATCTCCGACTCCGCGAGCACGCGACCGCAGAGTTTCTGCTCGAGGCAATATGCGGTTCCCTCAAGACATTTGATCTGAAGCTCACCGACATATCAAGCTTCACCTCCGACCCACCTCAGTCAATGATAAAGGTCGGCAAACTCATGGCCCTGGAGCTGGAAGACCCTATCATCGAAAGTGCCAGCGATTCTTGCGGAAGCTTCTGTTGCGGGGTTTCCACTCCAATCGGGATACGTTCGAGCAGGAGTACGGTATGACTCGAAAGGGCGCACCAAAGAAACTCGAACGGGAAACACCGCCAAGTCTTCGCGGTCCAGGCAATCCGAGGTAAATTCCCGCCGAGTCACTTCCCGTAGGGGAACGAAACAGTAATCTACGCAATGAGAGGAATAGGGCAGCACAATAGAAGTCACCGGAGTATATCGATGAGTGGTCGATAGGCTCAATTTTCCGGAGATCCTTCAATTCCCGGAGTCCTTCCCAGGCGTTAATTTTCCTGTCGTTAAACGGTATCGCATGTCCACGAAGATGGTCCACGGGAGAAAACGATCGCGGAGACCATAAGCTGTCGAAGAGTCACAAAGAGCTCCGGATTCTTATGTACGTGCTTTCTGTTACCAGTTACCACTCACTCCTCTCAAGAAATGCATGGCATGCCCTGACGGCGAGGCATGCAAGTGTGGATTTTTCGAATTGTAGAATCAAAAGGACATCAATACGCAAGTCCAATGAATGGATCACGTGTCGGTGGCATCGGCCGGGACTAGATGAAGGAGATTTCGGCTTTCTGATTTCCGCTTCGAACCAAGTCAGACGATTGTGGTGCGCTTCACCGCCAGATGGCGATGCCGATTCGACGCACGATGCGAGATGCGTCATGCGCATATTCAATCAGGATATACCTACCCAGACATAATTTCTCCCCAACATGAGATGTCGAGAAGGCAAAGACCTGCGAGCTGCGGGAGAGCCAAATATTATATATCTCTCGATCGAGTATTGCAAATTCACGAATGAAGAGCTTCGAAGGCTCTGAAGTCCATGATTCCCAGCCCAGACATACACGATCAGCGCGCTGTGCAAAACCGATTATTATCGATCCCGACTACCGACTCAACTTCTGCAGTAAAAAGGTTGCCCGCGACGATTCTCTCGTCTCTCCTCGCCGTTCCTTGGGGAGGTCCAGTAAGTTCATCGCTCCGTCGCTTCAAGAGAACGCCCTTCATTGGGGAGACTTACTTAAGCAAACCGTTCCATCGTTCCGAAACATAGCATACGTTCCTAGGAACGTATGCTCTGGTAGATCGTTCCAGAAGTACGCCGCTCCTTGAGAACGCGCGTTCAAGTATACCGGTCCATCGTTCCAGAAGAACGCCGTTCCAGCGTTCTTTCGGTCTTGGCTTGCAGTCTGCAAGCTATCATTGAACTTTGGTTCGGACCCCATGCAGCATTTGATGCGCTGAAAGTGGGATCGATTGGTCCTATGAGTGACCAACTTAAATCGAAGATTATACCATCGCAAAGAAATATGATAATCGACCAAAAACCCTGTATTCGACCTTTGCTGTGGGTACCCGTCAGTCATTCGTCGATTGGTGAATAATTATCCCCTTGCGATTGATTGTGAAGACGTTACGCAATTGGGCTCTCAGCTGCTAGTGATCTGACTGAAAATTCGAACGCCGGCGCCCTTAGAGCGGGTGCGCAATAAAGCGTCTCACAAGCGCCGGGAACACGTGAAGGAATTTCTTTTTGGACCATTGCGAGCAATTGTGATCATACGGGATAGTTTCTCTCTCACATCGGTCGGACTACGGCCGTGTTCTGTGTTTAATGCTCCGTGAGATGCCGAACAGAAAACAAACCATTGAATGTGGAGCTGATGGCGCGGAGGATCGATACGAAATTTCCAACATCGTCGGAGACTCCGCGCTAATGAGGGTGAACAGCGCTCCCACCGCCGCCACTGTCTTTTTAGCTGCCCTTTGTCCTGACTGCCGCGACTCGGATTCTGACTGCGTTTTCCGCCCTCAGACCAGAGCTGGGATTTCGCCGCAGTGAATCTTTCGAGCGATTTTTCCACAATTCCTGACTTCCCGGGGGATGCGGGAAGCCAACCGAAGTGAATGCCTGCAGAGGGAGGCCCAAGTTTTTCCGTTTAGATATTCCACAAAAACGTCTCGATACTGACGACGGCCAAAGGAACGCCGCGCCGACGTGGAAGGCTCTAGACTAATGACTCGCCTCGTGGATTGAGGGGAAAATGGCAATCCAGCTTCTAGAGTCAGTTTTAGCGACTTAAAAAGGAGGAGCGGTTTTTGTGGAGTTATTATGAAGCTCCATGCGTGAAGATTCCGTGGGGGCAGTTAGTTTTCATTCCGCTGGCCGAGGAGCACTTTCAAGACGACTAGGGGCAAGAGTCCTTCCATGGGAATCGAGTTCTGTTCTGCGTGGCGAATATCGGATCCGACGGTTCGAAAATGTATGAAGTCCGCATTACTCTTCCGCCCGTTGAGAGGGAGAGTCCAATGGGGAACCTCCGGGGTGATCGTTCCCTACGACAAACACGCGTATCCCATATCCCTGTCACGGATGTTCTCCTGAAAAAGAATGGGGGAGAAAAGGTAGGATAATATCATTCAGTAGCAGGGTTGCCCCATGCGGATCGCTCATTGGAGAAGAGCTGCGGAGGACTGCCGTGTCTTCGAGAGCATTCACCGCCTCTGTTTCTAATTGGACCGAGGGTTATACGCTCATTACGAATGTTCCTGTTGAACACGGATAGCGTCTCATCGCGTTGGACTCTTCCGTTGCGATGAGTCGTCATCGATATCGCCAGCTCCGAGAATCGATCCATGCTCGCAGCAATGCGTGTATTGTCCCGCGTGAATCATACACGGGCGATTCAATTGTTCAACGGTTCCGGCGGCACTCACTGTTTGGCTGGCTCGAAAGTGCTTCATGAAATGGATGCCTTCTTTCTCACGTTGGGCTCGTCCCGGATCCGCTTACGCAATGACGACGCGACGGTAGCAGCAACGGCGACTTCGACAAGGAACGCTATGCTCGCAGTGATTCATCATGAAGGCTCGCCTATATAGCTCGATCGTTGCTCAGATCAATGCACGTATTAGGAAAAGTCGAACGCATTATCGTTTTAGGAGCTCAGTCAGCCCGACTACGATTTTCCAAGCAAGCGGGAGAAGATGACTGACGATGCTCACCTGTCCGAACGAGCTGTCGGATCTCATAATTATCGGTGGAAGATTTCGAAACTCGAGGGGATCGACACCTAGGTGCTATGCGTGACTCAATGTAAATAGAAGACAAGAAGATCTTGAAGATAGACAGGAGTTGAGTTTTGCCTGATGAACACCATCCTGTGATTACCATGATTGGATCGACAGAGGCGTGTGAATTCCGCGATCCCAGATAATAATCGGACAGCTTTCGCGAAGTCGATGAGAATCACATCTTCTTATCGCTTTCATTGACCGATTGCCACCACATATAATTAAATTCGATATCGAATTCTACGGGAACCTCCGGATTGGTGGGGAGTCTCTCAGTACATTCGTGTGCGATTTCTCTTTACGAAAGCCTGTCCGCTTGAGGTTGACTGGTTCCTCAGCAGTGAATTCACCCAACATGAAGAGAGGAAGCTCTACTCGTAACCAGGGGAGCCTGCGGATCTGGAATAATCAGAACTTCATATTGGTTCAAGAAAACTGAAAAGTCTGCTCGGGGATTTCGTGACCACGATTGGCCTGATCCGCCGTCAGACTTCCCACGAGAGCCCTACTGCTGAGAAGCCAGCGGTCTGAATGAATGATTACGAATCGTACGCATCTCGTTATCGGCACTCCTCCCGAGCTAACGGCGATATTTTCGCCATCCTCATGAGCCACACAGGGCTGCGAAAGAAGACCGAAACTTAATTTAACGAGTGTCACGTAGGGGACCGAATTTCGAAATGACCTTGCGGGCCTTTACGAATTCATGGGTGTATCTGAGCAATTGCGCATTCTCTTTGAGTTCCTTGGATTTTTCGGTTTTCAAGTCGCTTCCCCGCGAGTGTCCGTTCTATTCGAAGAATGTCGAACGTTTATAAGAAAGCTTGCGCTTGAGGTTTTCTGGGGCCCTGAGAATCCACACGAAATAATTTTAAGAAGACTTGAAATCAGAGCCATTTTTAGGATTGATCACAGCGGTGTCTGGGTGAGAAAGCTTATTGATTCGACCGTCATCTTGTAGAATGGCAGAGGGATTTCGATCGCCCATACGAATAATCTCTGCCCTCGCATCATCTGATATCGAAGCTTGGAGTCGCGAATCGAATAATTAATGCGGATTGAACGACGAGCTCTGTTTGAACGAAACAATTCTGGACTTCTCGGTCCCCACGATCGGAAACTCGATTGATCATGGGTACCCTCTTTAGATTCAACATTCCTGATTTGGTTCCCGTATGGCCGGAAAGAGGTTAAGCCCCGCCGGGTCCTTGACGCTCCTTCTGATGGGTGCACCGTGTACCCGATATTTGTACTCGCACTACCTAAAGGCTTGAGAAGTTGCGCCGATCTGATCGGAGTCGCTCCAGCACGCATCAACATGAGTTCTCCAAATCCCCTGCTGACGGTTGTCCGATCCCACTGTCCGATGCGATGCGAGCGAGTACGCCGGACTTATTTCGCAGCGGCGAGTTCTTGCTGTCGCTGAGCAGAGATACTACACATAATCCGATACAGGGATTCTCGTCATACGATGAGTACCGCTTCTTTTCTGTGACCTTTACGAATGGTCTGAAGAAATACGTGTGAAGGCACAGAGGGATCAGCAGTTGTAGAAAGAGCTGCTCAGCTATTTCTAGACGGGAATTCTACTTTATTGTCTCGTCTCGCGTCTGGTGTCGCTGAAACGCGCAGTTTTCCGAAAAGCAAAATCTCTTTATCGTCGATGATACTTCAGGGAAAAGCGCGGAGTGAGGGGGGATGGAGAAGTTCTGGTGCGAAGTAGTGAATAATAAGATAAGGGATCGACAGTAGACGATTCAGATCTCTGCTCTCCCGATTGGGATCCGTGCTCTCTGAACAATTGAAGAGTGCACCTCTACTAATTCCCATCTGATTCTGGTCTTCTTGAATTCGGCTCCCTTCCCTCGAGCTTGGAGAATTGGGATTTGAAGATTTATTCGGGGCATAAGTTTCCAGCAGGGAGACTCGACTGGAAAAAGTCAGCGTGGCAAAGCTTCTTGGAGCGTGGTAAAGCCGTTCCGATTGCGTAAGTACCCTTTAGACCTCAGTCTAATGCATCTGCGTATCTTGTCGATAGCCTGACGCATAAGACAAAATATTCTTCGAATGGCGCGCATCTTAGCCGGAAGTGAGAACTTTTGAATCGACTCCACGATAAGCAGCTCGCGCTTCCAGGCTAGTATTCCGCATCTGGCACGTCGTCGCGATGTCGTGTGCAAGCGCTGAGATAAAGGAGGTAGTGGAACTCCTCTGCACAACGGCGTAGGATGGAGCGCATTTTCGCCTGAGGCCACGAACTTGTGCCACGAATCGGAGCACCAACGTTTATACCGTGAAACCCGAGATTAAGACGACCTCTATAATCATACCAACTGAGGTATCGAACCTTGTCTCTCCGGGCTCCGAATCAATTGGCTCCCATATCAGCGGACCTGCAGAATAAGACCGGCAGAGTTATCAGACATTTTTCTGGATTTCCCGGGGGTGGTTTTATTCTCCAGGTTCCACTGTATGTGATTCTGACAGGTTCTGGTTCAACCTTCTTCGAGCCCCCTCTGACTTCGAAACAATGAAATGCATTGAGGAATCGTTCGCTGAGAATGAGCGGATGTAAATCACTTCACTCAGGTCTCCTCGATCTCCTCGACGTTCCGATTGGAATGTCGAGAAAGTGCTACACGACAATCGACCGAAGGAGCTCTTCGAATAATAAAACAGAAAACCCCTCACGAGTTCAACTTGACGATCGTGATCAGCTCAATTGAGAGGAGCTGGAATGAGAGGCGCTCTTTCTCAATGCGGCAAATGCTTTGAATGTTTGTTGTCCGTTCGACCTCTCGACCAGAATGCCGAAGCGACAAAAGCTCAGAATCTGACCTTTCCCATTGCGCAACCAAGGAAAATGAACGTCTAATGTGCATGCTGGTGAGAACCTAGACCGGGAGTTCTCTTAGATAAGGATTCTTCCTGAGCGAAGTCGCATCTTTCTGAAATTACTTCCCACGTCGGAAATACTGTGGCCGCGAGCTTAGTCACAAAATTGCATCGGAAACGGCACTTGCGTCGGGGACTGGATTGAGCTAGCTCCGCTGATTAAGACCCCAGGGGAAAGGGGACAAAATCTCGAAAAATTGCGATAGGAAATCTTCGTAGTCAGCGCAGAACGTGAGCCTATAAACTTTCAGATGACTCGGAACTTGTGAAAATTCCGTGAAACCGAAGCCGTAGGAGAAATGCCGTTGAATGATTTCATACATTCCTTCTCGTGACACTTAGACCACGCGAAATCCGCGACACTTCTGGTCCGAGAAGGGCTTATGAGGCAAATTATGTGCTAGCGCTAGCACCATCTGACTGCTCACGAACGAAGGGTACAACCAAGTACGGGATATGTCGTCCGGGAATCGAAGAATACACGGCCAATCGGCTGCGAATGATCTTACGCTTGTAGCGAATGAAGTCACCTGTAGTAGAGTAACTTCCAATAAATTCGAGGACTCCTACGAATTCTGCTCGAAACCATCGTGAGTCGCGGGTAATCGATAGATAGTTGTGTTGTGATCTAGCGTGTCATTTTGCATCCTTGCCGCCACCCTGAGGTGTCCTTGATTCGATTCTTCCACTGATCAGAATTATCTTGTTAAATCACGAGCTTTTGATGGACTTCGACCTCACGCAGATGGATTCATTGACCTACCCAATTATCCCGCCGCCATAGCGGTGCGGAGCTTTCTCTTCGACAATTTCGCGAGACCATTGAATCGCCATTATAATACGAGCATATCATCGCGCTTCCAGACAACAGCCAGACGGGAAATCGCTTCGAGGCGGATCGATCCTATCAGCTTCAGTACACAGAGAACTACGACCATCATTAGTGGTCGCTTGAAGTCCTTGGTCTACGTAATTCTCGCGTTCACGGGCGTCGTACCGAAGAATGGAGGAATGGAACTTTCGGTCAGACCCATTCGATGCGAGTCAAAAATGTATCCTCGAGTCGCCCGACCCTCATGATGCTAATGGAACATCGATGGCTCACATTGAGCTCTGGGATACCGCAGCCGTTCCCCCGGTGACCTTCAGCGGAGCTCATCTTCCATATCGATGTGGACCCGGGCCCCTGGATGCCCAAGTACCGTAGTTCTGTTTCCCCTCGAATCTTCTGCTGCTATTTCCAGCAATCGACAGGCTATCTGCTGGGAAGAGTGGAGAGATATGCTCACAGTGACCGTGCGATGGTGTGGGCTATCATTCATGAAGTCCTCCCCAACGCTCGAAGCCCTTTCCTCGCAAAGCGTTCTGCCCCTGCTCGGTTGCCTGCCTGCTTGTTTGCCGGCTGGCATGCTGCCCGTCTCCGCAGTGGATATAGCAGACTATGGGTTCGCGCTCCCGACTAAACTAGTCATCAGTGATCCTTCGGTGACCGCTACTGGAAGCTCGGGCTTTCGAGCCCCCATTGCGACTGGCGATCGCTAGCGCGCGCAACGATAAATCGACAAATCAAACAGAGAACAGTATTCAGTGCCGCGGCTGGGTGATGTGTAAACTTTGTAGAGGATAACTCGGAGTCATAACCACCGATTAGTGCCATATTTATCGAGGATCACTTTGCAAGTGGCCATGCGTGCCTACAGTTTGCTGCTCGTTTTGGGCGCGTTCACTTTGACGCACAGTGCTCATCATCTCGCGCACCTTCACGTGAAAAGTGAGTACCTCTCTCCGTTGACCTGGGGCTCGGGTAACAGCCTTTCGGAATGGACTTGACAATCTGGGATAGCCCTGCCCGAATCTGCAGCGAATCCGACTCCATGAGATAGGTCGTGAGTCGACGAACCAGGGGCACGCGAATTAGGAGGGCTTATCCCTCAGTCAGAGTGCGAGCGGGAGCTGATTGGCCGAGCTCACGCGCCACAAAATCAAAGAAACAGATCCATGTCTCCGCGCTCCCCTCCCTCCAGGGACTCATAGACCGGGGGAAGTCTTTGATTACGAAGTCGTCCGAGGGTGGGAGTCCATCAAACTCTTCCATGCATATCTTACGAAAATTTTTGATGTGATTAGAACACATTTCATTCTCCGCGGCGGGAATCGAAGAAGCAGCTCTTCTTCCATTAGGAATATAAATGGGTCGGGCGCGCTATCGGAAACAGGTCCTCCGCGTCATTTGAAAAACATTAAAAATCGAGTTTGCCCTTGACTCCAATACATTCGAAGCATCCAGACAGTAAATTAAGCATCCGAACAGCTATGAACGTGATGTCTTCGGGAAGATCGAATACGACACAGAGGCACCTGCTCGGGAAAGTTCATCTTTGGGCTTACGGCGCGGTGCCGGCGTTCCCGACCCATCGAGTTGGTAAGGCCGGGACGTGTCTTGTGAGATGCTCCTTGATGCGTGAATCGCTATCTTCATTCTAATGGAGCATTTTTGCTCAAGAAGCCTCAGTTAGCCTATCCGAGCGATTCTCAGCGACCATTGCAGACGCTGTTCGTTTGCTGAAACGACAACGGCGAGGAAAACAGCGAGAAAAAAGTGTCGCCCCGCGTTTGAGCTGCTACATCGATGCTTCCAACCCAAAAATGAGTTATGCAACCATCGCGAGACTCGATACCGATTCTGTATAGAGAGCGAGCCACTCAGGGAGCAATGTGCATGAGTATCTCAAATAGCCTGACCGGGTCCCGAGCGAGCGATTTCTAACGAGTGAACTCTGACGAGTGAACACATAGCGACGCTCAATATCGCAACGGGCCGGCGCCGATCATGTACCAGTCCCGATACGCAATTGAAATTTCGTCTGATCGATTATCCTTAAACATTCTCGTTCCCTTTGTAAATTATCTCTCATCGGTCTTCGAATTGTGAAACTTTTGTGTCTGATAAACGTGTTTTCTTTTCGCGTCGAATGCTGCTGTTCGTCATCGAGCCCCTGGTGCTATCTTTATCTATTCGGAGTCGTTGGCGGACAGGCCGTCTGCGGAACTGGTAGCTTTTGTGCCTTTTATTCGTCCGATGAAGGCATCGAATTCACCACTTTGCAATGGAAATCAATCTCTGTCAAAGAAGAAATGAGTGGTAACAGTTCTGACTAGCTCCCTCGTCAAGGCGCCTTGTTCCAGCTACCCAATTCAACGAAATGATACCAAACTCGTTCAGGCTGGGCTGTGAATTGCCTGCCGACCCCTGTCCCGATTTTCTCGCCCATTATTATGAATACGAGACATCACTTACTTAGTGTCTAATATCGCCTTCTTAAACAAATCTTTGTCGATGCGCGAATGTGAGAATCGGCCGAGAGTCTGCTCGGGGGCTTTCGTTTTTAATAGCGCCGTAATCCTTGATCTTCGTCTAGAAGAGCGGACCGTTGTTGCATTAAACTGCGGGAGCAATAATGTTTCGTGGCTTGGTTCGTTGGCGAAATCCGTTCAATCTCCGCTTCGACCGACGCAGACATTATCAACAAGCGCAGAAGCGGTAGCCGCTTCATCGACGCTACAACGAACGTAAGCGGGGTCTGAAAAGAAACTTCACCAATCAGTAAAAGAGCAGAGATATCTTTGGAATGATCATACTGCGGGGAGAGGAAAAAAAGTAGGGAAAAGTCCACGCCGAAGACACATACGGATAGTTGGGAAATCTGGACGGAATCGCGTACGGACTTGTTCCGATGCTGTAATTTTTCATTGGCTACCGCGACGTTTCCAAATGTGATCGAAACGGTTTTTCAGTCCGGTGAGGGCCGGGTCGGAACGTCGAAAATATAGGCGTTGAAAACAATAGAATTACCGGAGCCGGTGGATTTTACGGGAAAGCTCTCAAAATATGATGCACGGTTGCCCGACTTAATCCATTAGGAAGTATCATCCGTCTATTATCCCGTTCTTTTTTCTCGCTTTCCGACCCACAGCTGCCGTCGAGATGGCGGTGGATCGGGATCTTTGGGTATGACGAGGAAGATATTCGGTACGAAGCTGGCGGAAGTCATACCTACGATCCGGCTCGTTAGACCACACAAAACTCGTTTACCTTTATGGCCTGCTTCCATTGAGGGATAGAGTTTCTTTGTTCCTTGCCCGGAGACAAAACCGGCAGACTCGCTATTATCGCGCACCGAGCTGTTAAATTCTTGCATTGTTCCGAATCAGCCCCATCACCCTCGTTCTGCCAACATTTGCCTCCTCCATTTGCTCACTCAGGTAGTCTCGGGAAGAGTCCCGTTCAACTCAGAGTGAGGTGAGACTTTCATTAGGAAAAAAAATTCCCTTCATTGAATAGAAACTGCTCGCTCCTCGACGAAACACGAACTCCTGAAAGATAATGCGGGTGTGTGATCAACACCATTTCGCTCGACGATTCCACTGGCTGGAACGTCTTTTTCATGATTTCGTATCGTTCGTTCCGAACCGACAAACGGCAATAAGCACGTGCAGCATTGTTTGCGAACTTAATTCAACCATCGGTCGCTCCGGCTGACTCTAAGCGGATGATAACGATCCGTACAAAGGAGGGCATTGTTGTGGGCCGAAGAAAAAGAAAGCCGAGGAACGAAAGAAATTCAGGGGAAAAAAACGCTTGAAACGACGTTTCACAGGTTCACGAAGTCGTGTGTGTTTGTCATTGGCTGCGGCAGCTGCTTCGGAGAACATCGTGGATTCGAGCTGCGGTGAAAATTCTTCTCACGCGAGCGTCACACCTGTGAAGCCCGATAGCATACACATCTCATTCACTCCATCTTGCGTGTTCTTCACCCGCAATGTCGTGTGACTCAGCAATGAATCTTCTTACGGGGACCCGCATACCCCATCGACCCAGAGTTTCGGAGGAGATTCCATGAAACTGAGCCTGCTCGGTATTGAAATCGTCCCAGACAACACGTAATTGTCACCTTGGTCAAATGACGCTTTGCAGCCTTCGGGGGACGGGAAGCCCTATCTCGCACATCGGGATTTCTCAATCTCTCTCCTTGCCAAAAGGCGAATCGGAACTCCTCTGAGTTTTGAGGATAGAATCGAGCTGGGGTCACAAGACCCGATAATTTCTCCCGAAGTTCCGCTGATGATATAATCATTTTCATTGATATTTCGAGCTCGGAGTCGTGTGCGGGTGATATACAATGTCTTAAGGCGGCGAAAACACACTTTCTGGTCAATCGGACGATTGTTCGTAGCTGACCGATCCGATGCCCAGAGCCCGGGCATGTTCTGTGGTGCCTTCAATCGGAGCGAGATCCGCGTCGGTTCTCACCGGGACCGACTTTTCATCAGCAGAATTGATATATTTTCTCGAGTTTACGCAACGATTGTTTCGTTTACGGTGCTTCGGAATCCTCTCCTTGGTGGTCGGTGCATGTCCGAAGAAGTTCCTTCCTCCACGAGAAATAATACGATATCCCCACGGGAATTCTGGCTACAGATTTCCAGGAGTTCTGTGGGAGAATTATGCGTCGAAGCCACTTGCCGTTATCCAGAAACGCCGCAGACTTATCCGCACTGGCGAAAGGGATGTCCATGACGTGGAATGAACGTGGAAGCTCGCGGGAAGAAGATCATGATGTCCACTGATTTTCTGGTGGTCTGTCGTTTTATCAAGCCTATCGATGGGGGATTTTCGGATCCCAGATCTGTGGCCTTTCGACGATTGTCAGCCGACCTCCATTGACGTAATAGAATATTTTGAGCAATGACCTGCTATGCAAGGACGGAGAGAAAGTCGAATAGTCGGCCATCCGCTATGTAGCAGTAGCAGCACGATTGAAGGCAAAGTACTTTCTACCAAAAACCGTACTGGCAACTTCGCCTTCGAGACGATTTTGTAGAATTCTTTTGGTCAAAAAAGTCGTAGACAAAGAGCCCTATCATGAATGGACGGCTTCATTCAACCCCGAAAAAGTCTTCTTGCATCTTCTTCCGTCAAGACTGCGCCTAAGAATTCGATTCGGAGCTCCGTTCACGGATCCCAGAGATGACGATTCAACCAGCTACGACCCGGGGATCACGTGAAGAGCGATGCGAGTTCCCAGATGGGGGCTGGAAGTCACACATTTCAAAGCCAAGACTGCAGTGGCCCTCGAAATAAACGCGGGGAGGCACAGTTAGCGCGGCGAGCGGAGAAAAGAAGAAATGGAGCTGATCGGCACGATTATCTTC
The DNA here is from genome assembly GCF_000255335.2 of Galendromus occidentalis. Classification (NCBI taxonomy): domain Eukaryota; kingdom Metazoa; phylum Arthropoda; class Arachnida; order Mesostigmata; family Phytoseiidae; genus Galendromus; species Galendromus occidentalis. The sequence goes on from NW_003805438.1 coordinate 335,440, forward strand.
AGTTCTTACTCCTCTTCACTCATCATCCTGATCTATTCATTGAATCTTCTGATACTCTCGTCTCGAGACGGCTGCGCCGATTCCCGACAGCTTGTCGACTGCAACTTTCTTCCCGAGAAAGAATCGTGGAAGCTAATGAGCGGACATTCCGAAGAATCCTCCGGAGCTCGCCTTCGGATCGATCCCCAACGAGAGGTTTCGGTGATTCTCCTCCGGTAGTCACCCCATCTCTCTGGGCGGGTCACACGAGGGATGCGGCTTCGAGAGGCATGAACAATGGGGGTCGAATCTGCGAGGCTTCCTCCCCAAAATAGCTCTGTATGCCGACCGAGCAGCTTATTCCTAGGGATCGAAAAAAAATCTGCGCGGGTAGTGTTTCTCGACCGATGTCGTCATGCACCTACGATCATATCAAGCTTCGTGCCCTAGGGTACCGCACGACGACAACAAATACGACGGTGACAACAAGAGCGTCATGCCCGCGTAAATTTGCTGCGGGATATCGCCTTTGTGCTGAATCTTGCGGTTGACAACAGAGCGCTATCCATTATGTGATAGGCGGCTACCCATTGTACGACGCATTCGTGACACGACCCACATGTAATGAGCCTCCTTCGCCGTCAAGCGTCATCCATAGGAATATATGGTTCCGTAATCGATTCCAATAGGATGAAAGTCCTCCTCCGCATTAGGATACCCTTTTTGTCTTTGAGTATTCTCTATATTTTGAAAGAGCAGGGTTTTAACTCCAAAAATAGACGGTGATCTTGAAATTATACGAACGCTCAGGAATTACTGCGGCTCTCGTGGATTCTTCTTTCACCACAGGTGCTGATGAAGCAGACAGGATCCTGGCTCATGTACTGCCTGTCGTACGGGATCATCTGTGCCGTCGGCTTTGACACTGACGACACTCTTTCGGTCCGCGCTGCCGAGCGATGAAGGATTCGATTCCAACTAGGGTTCCATCTCTTTCGACGATAAACATTCTGCAGGGCCATCCATAATTCGACAATTTGTCGGACGCCTGAATGAAAGCTAAGCCCGATTGCTGTTTCACTTCACTTCAGGTCGCGATTTGTCGGTGACTGATAACACGCTGCAACCAGGGCAGCGTCCGTAACGCGAATTTGACCAAATTATTGCTCTCTGTTCAATCTGATCCGACGGAAACGTTCGTCCGCGGGCTTCCGACCGGCTGACTCGACGCTCAGGGGCAACCCTCGATTTGAGTTCCAATCGCTATGTGACGTTGAAAGCTCTTAATTGGAGGGAACGTTGTAGAAAGGCTTCCCTGGAAGCCTGGGGTCCGTGCGAGCCGTCTTCCCGTCTGTCGCGACGATTTGAAAATCATACGGTTTGATTGACGAATGATCGGACTTGTGGTGCCTCGGGAGCGAGGGTCTTATCTAGCGCTACGACAGCCTAGAATAACGGTGAATCTTGATGTTTACTTTCGTTTAGTGTATCAAACCTTTCCTCGCTTCTCAGGACAGCTGTCTTCGGAGCCTCTTATTTCTGCCCATGACTTCCGAACGCACGATAGAAGGTACCGACCTCAACCACTTGAATATGAGGCTGCGTGTCAGACACACTGTTCCCAAGATGAAGCCCATAGTGTGAAAGCGTCCCGCTCGATTACAATCGGCGGAACCGTTCGTGCCGAACCTGCGAGTAGAACTCGTGGGTGTAAATTATTGTTGAACCCGGCTCGTTGTTTCACTTATCGAAGCACGTATCGGCGAGACGCTGGCTGTGACGCCGCGCGCGCACCTTTGTCTCTGTCCGCTTATTATCAGCTCGACAAACCGGCCGAGGTGTAGACGCAGGCAGTTCCTGACGGATAACAGCGAAAGAAAGCCGAAGCTACGCTCATCGGGAACTAATTCATTTTGTCGCGGGCGAATTCTTTGTCCCATCGAGCATTGCACTCATCCTTCCGCCGAATCCGAGGTCGTGTTGTGGAATTCTTTTGTAAACTTTCTTGTGAACTATTTGAATCCGGAGAAAAATTTTCATTGAATCATGTTTCCAGGGCGCTTTCGCTCAGGGGTTCCGTACCAACGGTGTTTACCCTGAACCGAAGTTTTGAGTCGGATGCGTCGCTCGCCAGCATCGCAGAAGCATCGTCGGTTTGCTGCTTAGCTTTTTCTCAGGGAATATTACCATTTGCGCAGCAGACTGAGACCACTTTAGTGCGCCGGAAAAGAGTTCCGCGTTGAGCTCTTAGCGCTGTTTGATCAAAGTGAATCTTATCAGTCTATGGCGCAAGCATCTCGCCACTTTCTCTCTCCTTCTCGTCGTTCTCCGTAACCACCTGCCGCTGGTCATCAGTGGGACTGAGGGCGTGATAAGAATGAAGAGCATGAGGGGATCGGTCAAGGCTCAAGGCGAAACTACTGAGAATAAATTGCTTGTCTTCGGGAAAGCATGCGTCCGACACACGTGGGACACAAGGCGAACCGACACCACACCCGATGACGACTGAGGAATCACTAGCGGTGCCATCAGTTTATTTGTCTCCTCGTTCGCTGACCATCGGACACGTGAGCTCTCGGTCCGCATCCGCAACAATGAAAAGCCACGTTAGAGCCCCGTAAAAAATCTTAGTTGGACCGTAAAAAGAGTTAATGTGGAAAAAAATTCATTTGTTGGAGCGATCCGCATGTTTCCCTAACGACCGATCCGGGCGCTTTCGATGGCGCTCATGTGTGTACGTTTCTATAATTCGGTTTTTTTCTGCGGCGCAGACGCGGCAGCTGAGGGATCTAAAGGTCCCGGAGTCAGTCTCGCCGGGGAAGTATTCAAACTTTACAGTGAGACGAACTTTAGCCGGGTAATCATCATCGGACAGGGGTCAACTTTCGCTTTGAGCCGCATGGACCGGATCACGTTCAAGTGATCACCGACAAAATAAAACCTCTGCAGAGTCGTCAGAATAATAAAAAGTCCTCTTCTGTAAAAATGGCCAAGTAGAGATTCCGGAATTGTGCGAAGCGAGTCGTTCCCCAAAATACCCGGGGTCTTAACGGGAAGGACAAGATGAGTCGACTGCCAGACGGAGCGGACCTCTCGAGAGTCTTTCGAGATTCGTTTCTTTTTCGGGAGGTTGCTCGAACTAATTTGAAAAACTTCGATGACGGAGTCGTCCAGACGAGCGATCCAGAGCGGAGTCCCCCAGCCGGGACTCTGTGAGCCTCCTGCTCCGGATCGAGACATTGGGACTCGGAAATGGTGTGTGCACCCTTCTCGACTTGTCCCACCGTAGAACGCTCTGACCGGCTCCCGGAAGGGGAAGACGAAAATTAACAGCAACGGAGACGTTGCCTAAAAGTGAAAGTGAAACGGCGGACACAAGCTGAATTGTCGACATTTCGCTAATTACCTACACTGTTGTTGAGGCGTTTTCCTCTTCGGAGAAATGAAACATGAGGAGCTAGAGCCTCTGTGGTCAGCGCCTGGGCTTCGGGAAATCTTCAATTATGACATAAATTGCAAGAAAGAAAAAGCAAAAAAATCGTCCGCTACTGCCACGACTTCACTTTTCTCTCGCTGGCATACTGACCAGCCTGGATGTAAGGCCCGCCATGGCATTTCTCGAATTGATAATGATTCTTCGGCGAAATCAATTCCTCCGGGTATCGTTCGCCCCGCATTGTAGCCGGCGATCGCAAGACGCCGGATCATGCTTGGTTTGCTTTCCAGCTAGCTGGCTGCTTGACTGGCTGCTTGACTTTCACAACCATTGAAGATGCTGGCACGACGAATAAATTCCCCGAACGGTAAAGCGCATAGGGGATTCGGCAGAAGCAGCAGCAGCAAGTGTTTTACACGCACTGCTCGGATAATTATGTAATGAAAAGAAAAACAGGAAGCTTGCCTCGAAAATCGAGCGTAAAGAAAAAGAGATGAAGACCGATCGTACAATCGTGTTTTTAGTTGGTCGTCTTGACTCAATGACTTGGCGCAGTGATCACCTGCACTTCAGCGGACCTTCGGCGGGGAGTCGTGATAACTCTCGTATAATAATCAGGAACGGCTGCTTGCATTACACTGCTGAGGGTCGATAAGTGTCCGTACGAATCTTTTTTTTTCGTCTCGGATTCGTATAAGTCTCCGCATCGATAGCCTTGATGAAGGTTCCTTACGCAAATGCGCGTCCCTTGGTCTGGTCCCTCGATCGGTCCGCTGGGGCTCGATACGCGACGTACACGTGTCGTGGGACATTGATCACCCGTAGGATGACTGGTAATCGTCGATTTTATTGACTTCTCCTCATTTTTTTAAGGACCGTAACGAGCAATTGGGAAACGCGATCGGCGCGACCGACACCTCGATCCGACGATTTCCTAATGCATGGGGTAGTTTGGCCGGGTCCGGACCCATCATACATCGAGCTGGCTGGATCGGAACGCTTTCACACTCAATTCGGCCAACGCTAAAACGGACGTCAGTGTGACATTCCGAAGTTCAAATCGGTGTCGGTTCCAGTCCAGCGGTTGTTGTCGCTGTGCAAAACGATCGATTTCGTCATCGTTGACAAGCCAAGGGACCCGCACCACCACCAGCCGGTGAAGCTATCGCATGTTTCGCGAAGTGTCTTCTCCGGCTTATTTTTCACAGAATCTTCTCCCCCGCGTCTTCTCAGTAAACAAAACGATTGGCAGTGCAGACTCACCACGATAGACAGGCGACATTCTCGTGCCCCCGCCTAGTACTCACCAGACACTGTCTCCTCGGTTCACGTAAACAGCGGCCGAATGGCTCCGGCCAGAAATCGGAGCAGGGACATTCTGTATCGCGACATCGTATCTTGATGACTCGTTTGCGTGATCCGCTCATCAACCGCGACGACTCCTGGGGCAGCCGGCCAGAAACGAGGCGTCAGCACCGTTAACTTCTGATAGCCGCTAATCGACCGAGCGGCCGTTCCCCATAGGAAACGCGAGGCTGCGGCGCCGACGTTGCGATCATATTATTCATCGTGATATCTTCCACGAATCCGGAATGAGCCTCGATAATAGTCCATTCGCCCGCTAGTCGAGACACGAGTCATTTTCTCTCGTTTTTGTTCCGCTCCCGCGTATTCATAGAAGGTGGCGACTTCACATGTCAACAACACTTTCCGCCAAGAGCATGTTTAAGTTAAAGCCGGAAAGTTTGGGATGCCGTCGATTCTGCTTCGCGTGGTGCGCCCGTTGCGACATCCCCTCGACATTCTTCGTAAGATCGTTCGCATTATTGCCTTTGAAAAGTTCACGCTTAAAACGAGGTAATCGAGGAAGAATGCTCACCTCGGAAAAATGGTGCATTCAGATTTGCTCCGTTGCCTCTCCACGATCATCGTGATCGGTTGTTCGACGTCGCCAAGCTGGCGGGCGATCAAATTTGGTACCGAAGGAGTTTTTAGTTCCCTCAGGCAACCTCTCCGGAAGCTCCCATCGTCTGGATATTCTACTACATTCTCAAGATCAATATGTTGAATCTGAACTCCTGACAATTGGATCGTGGAGGGAATGATTGGTCTGGAACCCACCACCCCATAGGGTCGTACGACGCGAAAGAATGCTCTATCAAACTTAGAAAAAATGTCTAGACAGACAGATTCCGCGTTGAGACATAACCGAAACGAAAACGAAACGAGCGACCGCAATCACAGTGTATAAAACCGCGTCAATTTCTCCGCATCTATGCGTTCACGCCATCTCATACCTGACATCGTCGGAAGTATTGTTCTCAGTGGAACGGCCATGAATTTTGATCGGACTCGGTTCCGCGTCACCGTCCGGAGTCAGCGGAGTGGAAGGAATCTAACTGATTCCGAACAGCCATCGAATGTAAAAGACAATGCTCCCACTTGATCAGAGTTGTGCAAGCGTTTTCAAAGAGAAATTCATTTTTGCAGAGCACATCTACAAAATCACAAAACACATCGGCCCTCATCTCGGCCCGATATTGGGAGCTGCGGCCGCCGGCGGCATGGGCATCGTGGGATACGGCATTGTGAGGTCTCCGCTTTCCCCGTTCCCAGTTCCGCCTTTGCCGCTACCGCCTGTGGGAAGACACCCTGTCAAACAAGTGATTTATTATCCTGGACACCAGGATCGAGTCCCGAAAGGTGAGCAAATACCAGTCAATGCGTCACAAGTCCCTGAGTATGGCGAAAATCAAATCATTCTCGTGAGGCTCCGGGTACAAGGGACTGGACTATCCTTGGAGTAATCGACGCCTGACGACTTGTCGGGGAAGATCTAGTCTCCGAATCCTACTATCTCGCTTTCCAGGGTACCATTATCTACCGCCGGTGCAGCATCCATCGTACCATAATGCAGAGTACGGATATTATGGCAACATGGGTTATTTCGGTCAGCTGAATCGGATGAAACAGCATATGATGCCGATGCCGCACAATGACATCAACGAAATCGGTCATGATTGGTGGGAACGTTAGCGAAGCATATTGTAAGTCGGCGTCGACTGTGCATGCCAAAAATGAATGGAGCTCGTATGATTTTTATGAGAATCGCGGATTTTGGATCCGTATCGTCTTCGAGAGGCGCCTGACGGTCATGAGATGTACCCGTCCGTCTGGAAGAAGGGAATCTGAATAACTAGGGTTTGAGGCGGAGGGATCTCGAGACGAGTATGTGAAACGTTTTCAAACACAACAAGATGTAAATTAATTAAGTTTTCCTTGCAGGATTCCGCACGCATCCTCGTTGATGTCCCCCGCTGCCATTATAGCAATGTAGATATGTCACTGAGAAACGGGGTTTTTTTCCCTTAGAAAAATTCTGCAGCTGGTCTTCAGAAGACAGAGGGTTGAAGACCCTTCCGTGCTCTCACCCCTCATCTTTATATAGATTTTCTTACTGTCCAATGCGGCGTGTCGACGAACGAAGATCGAGTTCGTCGGCATCGTCCGTCGCTGAAAAACAGCGGTGCATTAACACGTTTTCTCGAGAAGGAGTGTAACGATGCGGACGGGTCATTCGGAAGTGGATTCAGTCCCGCTCTTCGATTTCTCTATCTTCCATGTCGACGCAAGCATTCGTTTTGCATCTCCCTCAAGTGGAGGCATATCACCTGTTCCAAGCCGCGTCATGGAAAGGACAAGTCGGTGGGGCTCTTCGGAGTCCCCTCATTTGATTTATTCATCTCTAGATAGAATGAGGATTGATTGAGTGTTAACTTGGGTGGTGTAGATCGGGAACCTGTTGTGAGTCAAAAGGACCAGAATAAATGGAAATTTCCGAAATTTCCTGGTTTTCATAGCTCTTTATTCACACAACATTATATGAATACAAGGGGGTATGTGTCTTTGGAGGAATGGGAATCGCCAATTTCGACCCGGAATTATGAGCAGCGTCGTCAGCAGCGGCTCGATCTCGGGCAGAAGTTCCGCAACGGCGCGAAAGGTAGGTTTATACCAAAGCGTCGAGCTGCTGCCTACAGAGATCGATATGTAAGCCGATGGCGCCATCTCCGGGAACTCAGTCAGTCATCACTGATGAGTCTTCAGGCCATCGGAGACTAATGCAAAAAAATATGCCGGTCAACATTCAGCGGCGCAGCCTAAGACTGTTGGCGGCCAGCTCTGGAAGGAGGATTAGAATGTCTATCGAGCGCTCGGAGCTTCAATCATAACGATCCACCTATCGAGACTATAGCTTCAGGTATCCATTGCCATGAAGGCGAATGCCTTGGCGCTCGCACCGAAAATTTCAGCATCGATTATCATTCGTTTGAAGTCGAGAGCGTAGCCGGGATCACGGGCCCAATACTTGATATTCCCGTTCGCTATCGAGATCCCGGCCTTGAGCATTGCAGTTCAAAACTTAGCTACCTACCCGGGAATCTCGCTCGGCGAACTCGTCTCTCGAAAATCGCAGCGACTTTGCTTCTTCATCCGGATTTCACCCACGCCATAACGCCATCCTATGTCCCCAGAAGATTGGCCAGCTGCTACCATGAGAAGTAAGAACAATGACTGATCATGAAAAGGAGGCCGGAACTCGATCCATCCTCAGGTAAAGATCACCAGCATCATTTCCTTCGATCATATGTTGGCAGATTTCGTGTTCTACGGCCGTCAGCTCTAGGTCCTTACCGGGTTCTCGTATGCGTGCGTCTCCCGTATGTCTCCGGGCTGAACTCTAATCTTTGCGAAGGGTCACCGGTTTCTTTGCGGATTGGCAAAAGGTACGAACATGAGGAGGATTCAACATGAGCTGAGCGAGAGATGTCTCAAGACCCCCAGAGTAGCGGGTAATCAAGGAGGAGGGTGGCGGGGGCTGCTTAAGGAATTCGATAACTCGATTGTGGAGTCTCTAGAAGACCTCCAGTCGAGAGCCAAGCACATATCTCTGTAAAGGAAGAACATGCTCCCCCCGACGCAGGTTTTCACCGCCTTTCATCAAGATGGAGTCCCAAGTGTAAAGCATCTACCTTCGAGCTCGGATACAGCTATTGCAATGAGGAATCCATCATGACATGAGTTGAATTTCGGAGAGCCGTCCTGAGAAGCACCGGAATCTCACAGACCATGGCGTCTCGGAGTCTTGTTTTCTCCCTTTTGTCTGGTTTTCTTGCATCCCTTTCGAGTGTACTCGGTAAACTCGGCATGGCGAGCGATCGCGCCGCAGCGATGTGTCAAACCGTCCTCTCGGCTTGGTTCGAAACGACACAGATCGAAGCCTTCTATTTGTGTGAAAGCGTGAGTGTCTTTTCTCTGAAGATAATTCCTTGGCGGAAGCGAGAAGCGAGGTGCTTCATTCCGAAATTCCGAGTATCCATAATTCGGAGCTCCTCTCCTCTTACAGATCCTGTCATTGGTGAGAGGAGGCTTCCTATTGTCGATGATAGCCTGCAATGCTCTGATGTGGACCATCTTCACGAAAGCTCTCCGGTCAAGCTCCTCGACTGTCGAAGTGACCGTTGTCAACCTCGCGGCGAACTTCTTCTGCTCTGTAAGCGATAACGGTCGTCCTCATGCATGTTCCGATGTTTTGTTCGGAACCGAATTATTCAGACCCCGATCATCGAAGCAGTTTGAAAACTCCTTCGCAAAGCTCTCAGCCGCTCCGTCAGATACTCATCCGAGTTATTTTTCTCCAGGCCATTTTCGGACAGTCATTTTTCGGAGAACGTCTCACCTTGGTCTGGGCTTTGGGGAGCGTCATCATCATCATCGGACTCGCTCTAATCCACGTTGGGAGCAAGAGAAACGTGGAGAGCGGAAAACTTTCGCAGGAAAAACATTGCGACATGAGGTACCCGGGTGCAGAGAAGATCTACGAGCGGCACCTCGCGAGAAAGTCGCAATGACTTTTTCATTTGAGATCAAACATCGACTGAATTTTTCAAAAGTATTTGTACCGCAAAATTTCGACTCGGCAATGAGCACGCAGCATGGAATGATCCCTGTTCATATGTACATAATACTGTATATCACCACCAAAGGGCAGACCTGGAAGGGTATTAGTCTGTGTGTTATGGGGACCAACTCTAGTGATTCCTTTGGACTCCGAAGGTTTCCGTTGTGATGCCCGATCTCGGTGGTGGATCGTCGCTCGCAAAAACAACGCTGCCTATCTGTGATTCTTCGGAAGGAATAAATGAGCTCCCCCAATGAATCAGCCGAGGCGCAGATTTTCAATTTTTCTTCCCTTCCGAACTTCGGTACGCTATCGAGAAAGAGCTTCCGTTTCTCTGTGAGTCTCGCGAGACCAATCGGGGGAACACGGCCGAGTTTCGACGCTTATCTGGGAGACACTCCTCCCATCAAGCACGATGCCGAAGGATAAGCAGGACTCCGGTGGATGCTCTCGGTTGATTGAATTGGCAGGCTCGCGTCCTGGATCGAGAACAGGATTTTTTTTCGTCTGCACCACGACAAGCTCCGGTCGTTCGCACCCTTTCCCTTGATTCGGTTTCCCGTAATGAGACTCGGCCGAAACGAGTCTCGACCATGCGCTCGGCGGCGGAGCGTTCCGCTGGTCCGTCGACGGCGATTGGGAAACCACGAGAGTGTCGCGAGTCGAAACAGACGACTATGATTTTGCGTCGCTGTTTTGGCTTCCTCGGAATATTTCTCGGGCGAGCCGAATCCTGGCATCAATGCTACAGGAGAATTTCCACGGTCGTGTTGATGATATGCTGCATAAGCCTAGTGTTCTACATGTCAAGATACATGGCGCGACTGGTGGAGTCGAGCTCAGAGAGGAAGCAACAGAAAACTTCAACGGAGCTCGCTCGCCTCCCTCTTCAAATCTTGGAGTTCTTCTCGCATATCTACCTGGTGTACGAGCTGCGCACTAATGAACGAGTGCTGGGAATTACGTTCCGCAGATTGAAAACTCAAACCCTTCAGAAACACAAAAGAGCTCTGACGGTGTCAATTGTGCTCTCTATCTCGTTGACTGCAGCTGTAGCTTCTCTGCGCTTCGCTAGGTGCTATTTCCGTCCTGTGAGCTACTGTTTCAGAGTTCTGCACTACAGTGCCGTCATGACCCCGCTGAGAGTGATGTGGAACCTCTCCTTGAGCCTGTACGTGGTACTCGTCATGGAACTCATCGACCAGGTGAAGGCTTTCCCCGAGAAAATCGCTCATTGCGGAATCGTCCTCCTGAACGGTGAAAACGGACACGACCTGAAAAAAATGTGTCATCGGGCCTTCACCCTCAAAGCCGACTTCCGAGCCCGGGTGGCAATCATCAATCGGGTCTTCTCGAAAATGCTGCTGTTCCACTACGCCAAATTACTGCTCTATTCGATCAGCATATTCTTCCGAGCTCAACAAAAAGCAGGACCCTTCGAACTCGCTGCAGCCGCGATCGCTCTGATCCACTTCTCAGCGGAGATTTTCATTCTGTCCTGGGGGGGAACTAGTCTTCAAAACGCGTTGCGGGACTCGGTCGACCGCTTCAAGTCGGCAATGGTTGAGGAGGCGCCGAAAAACGTTCTGATGATCTCAGAGATCGGAAGGATTCTGAGTTTCGATGTCACGCGCGATGCTCTTCTAATATGGGACTCATTTGTGCTTTGCCATGCATCTGTTGTTACTTTTTTCGGAGGTATTGTATCCTTCGTGGGAATCGTGCTCCAATTCGATCACGAGTTCACGAGATCCCTCAAGGAACCGAAAAGATGAGAGAGGAATCAAAAATACACTATCAGTGTACTTACTCCGATGAATATGAATACTAACGATGAATAAACGAGTACGAGGCGAATCCGGAGGTGTGTCTTCGCTCGATGAGCTCCGGAAATCATTAGGGAGAGGGGAAAAAACTTGCCCATTGATTTTTTCCCGGGCCGACGCTACCTTTATTGAGTCAAGATTTCGTTCGGGGGATATAGAATTAATTTCCCCACATTTCGGACAGAATATCACGTACCTACTTTTTACATCAACCGGAGGCCGTACCGTTGAAATCCGTGCCATTGATCGCTAAGAGAACCGTTTCCAGCTGCGGAGCTGGGTGTTCGAGCTGTGTTCGGAACTCCTGGTCGAATTGAAGGATTATGGCGATCAACGAGAACATACCAACCAGTATGGTGACAGTTGTTCCCTTGGAGAAAATGAACGAATCCCATATGGTGAGAGCGTCTCTCGATGGGTCGAAATCGAGAATTTTCTTCACCTCGGCAATCATTGGGAAATTGCAGTTGTTTCTCTTGACCAGTAAAAGCTCAATATCATCGGCCGAGGCGTGGAAGGTCCTCATCAGTCGACTGCTGGTCCATGAATAGGCGGTGATTCCGCACAACAGGAACAGAGTTTCGAGAATCCATGCGTAACCCTCGAGGTAGCTCTTGGCGACGATTTCTCGCAGCGAAGTCAGAACCGACATGAAGATCCGCAAGTGCAGAACCAGCACCAGGAACGAGAAGATTTGATTCAGGGTGGAAATTTTCGTTCTGATTGTCGCGCGGAAACGCATCGATTGCAGACACAGCCGGTTGTAGTCGATGTAGTCGTTGAACGTGATCTCTCTCGCTAGCTGCGCCGTAGTTTCGCCTACTTCATCGATAATCGACCAAGTCAGTATGAGGTAGAGGATCATCGCGTAATGCCATATGAGCTGAACGGGAGCGTAGCTCATGTAGGCGCCGATCTGGTAGATATCCTCCTCGAGGAAAGCGGCGAGCGTGTTGTTTGCATGGGTGGATTTGTAAATCAGACTCGTGCGAATTATAGTCACCAGAATTGAAGCACACAAGAAGGCCAGCAAGAAAAAGTCCCGTTTGTAAAACCTCCACGACGATATTCCTTGGAACAATTTGGCGAGTTTCTTCTCGAATTTCCACAGGGAATAGTTGCATCGTACGTGGGCGGCCGCGTCGCAGAGTTTCAAGAGCACGGTCGCGATGTCAGCCGAAGAGTCTTTGCTCTCCTGTTTCATAGTGACAATCTCCAGAGTCATGAAAAAACACATTGAGGAGATGATGATGGTTACGGCTAATCCCGAGATCACTTTCAGAGCGGTCTGCCACACCTGTAGAGGTCCATCGACGAGCCACACTCCGACAATTTTCAATAGTACGTCGAGAGCACGAAACGATGATGGTGGGGGGGCGAGGAAGATCGCGGGCAAACCGCTTGACTTCCGCGAGAGCGGTCTCGAACGAGAGAAGTCCTCGAGGGAAATCACGTCTTCGTTGAGGATGTCTGCCATTTCGTTCGCAGAGCTCTCAGTTCCGGCCTCGAGCTGAAATGCGAACCTGCCAGCGGAGTACGGCTGGGACGCCTCGCTCCGGCCATCCGGGTGGGTGGAGTGAAGTGGACTCCAGCCAGCGGAGAGACGGCAAACACGATTATTGCACCATGGACGACGGAACATCTTTTGCTGACTTAGTGAAATTAGCATGAACAGAGTAGGCGGAACTAGTGCCCAGACTTCGACTTGAAGCCCGACGGAAACTGTCTGCGATCGTCGCGCGGTTCAACGTCCGATGCCTGTCCTCGACTTCGGAGAAAGTGCTCCTTTTCCGTCTCCCTGATCAGCGGCCGGGAAGAGCAATTGTTTCCAGATCGAGTGCTCATGGGACGTCAAGCCATGAAGAAATCAGTCTCCTCCCAACCTTCACATGGATTTATTAATTTTTGTATATTAATGACTTTCTTCACTCTTCAGAACGATAGATCTCATTTTCTTAAAAATAATCCTTTGGTGATTCCCACTCGCTAATCGGGCTTCATTCTCTTGACTAGCAATTCCTTGTGTCCTCACGCACAACAGACATACAAAACTCTCATCCCGGGCAGATGAAGCGAACATGCTGCTCACATCCCGCGAAGCAGCACGATATGGCCGTCTTGCGATTAGAAATAATGTCTTGCCACATACTCACCTCGATGCGATCCTCACATTCATGTAAAATGATTGTAACTTCGAGGGAATCCGGATTAAAGAACTAATCTTTGGTCGCTAAATGACTAGCACGGTCATGATAAGTAAATTCGTGGAGCGACCGCTAACTGCGACCGCTCACACGACAAATATCCGGATCAGATGACACCTTTCTCCCCTAGATAACAGAGAACTTCGGGTTCTGCTCGTATTCAAGGCCGAGAAAGCGAACGACTTGTGAGGCCGGGAAGACTTCGGATCATTCCTCGGCTTCGGAAGAACTGTAACACCGATTGCATTCCAATGCAGTCTCTCGAATCCTTATGACGGGTCCAGGCGTAAGTAGGTCTGATGAACAGCCGAAGGTGATATCTGAAGGTCTTCAAGGATCGCCCACTACCGCAGGGATATCTCAGACCCCTTCTTCAGCTCTTTCGCTCCAGCCGATATGTTGGTCGTGCGCCAGTCTTCTGCGACTTCTCAGCCGACTCGTTCACCACGGGTGAGCTGTGATCGTCTCTCTGCTTCCTTCGCTTCCATGTCGAAATAATGCACGAGTATACCACGGGTTCATTCGGGGAGTCCGCAGGAGCTCTCACGAGAACACGCCGTGTTTCGCGCGGAGATGCCTCTTCAAAGCGGTCTTTTCTCTGGCCCGATAAGGGCATTTCGGGCATGGCTGCGGTCTCTCGCCCGTATGGATTAGGAGATGATTGCCAAGATGGGATCTCATGTACGCGTTGAAAGGGCAGAACGGACACTGAAACGGTTTCTTCACCTGCGGCTGGTGCTTGTACATGTGATACCTGGAACATTATCCGGGGGGTTAGAGGCGTCTTTGAGAAGGAATGAGGGCACGGAGTCTTCGAATGCTCCGTCCGTGAGAGATGCTCCGTCTTAGAACACGGAGGTCTCGAAGGGTTTCCGATCTGGGGTTTCCTTTTTCCAAAACGTCTTATATGGCAAAAACTTTTTTTTTATTTCTAAGACCCAACATGCCGGACGATGTCATGATTGATGATATTCGCGGTGTGGTACTTCAAGTCGGATGGATGAATCATCGCGCGCTCGCTCAGTTCCCGCGGGGCTTATCTTCGGCTCTTGCAGAAATGATTCTGGCTCAGGCGAACACGAGGGAGTCTCCGAAGACGCACAAAGCATCCTCTCCATCGCCGCGACGGAACGTAAGCTCTTCGGCAATCTGAGACTGGGCTTGATCCCAGTTTGGGAGCCCCGACAGGAGGAAACTTCACCAATCCGTTCCGAGTTTCCTTCACCGACAACATCGAGGAGGTTCATAAGCCTCAGAAATGCATTCTTCTGTCTATTAATACAATTGAGCATGTCTTCCCGGTACGCTGACAGAGCTTCGGATAGAGTCAAAGCACCCACAGGATTGGCTGGGGCTAGGCGTCGGAGTTTCTTGCGGAGCCGCCGGCTCCTACCATCAACGAAAGACCACAAGTCGGAGAAGGCGAACAACATTTCATCGGATAGGCGCTCCTCACAGAACGGTTCACCTCGATCCGATGGTAGAACCTCGCTCGTGTCCATGCTTGGGAGCTCGCGCGAGGCGGAAGTGTTCCGCTCAAGCTGACACGCTCGGGACATTTCACGTCATTCGAGTCCAGCCTGCTTCGTTTTCTCGAAGAGACACTAACCTCAGTGTTTGGGTGCTGCGGGTGGAATAAGCACACTTGTTGCAGTAGAATATCCCGTTTGAGGCCATGGTCGCATCCAGAGTGGGCTTCTGGGTGCCCTCGCCTCCTTCACCAGCGTCAGCTGCGGACAACTGTTCGAAAAAATTAGGATTGGTTGGCTCGATTCACACGTCAGAGGTAGTTTCGCCTCCGTGGAAGTCACTGTTCAGTACAGATCGATGTGATATGTCCCTCTGGCCTCTAGAACTCTAGACAACAAGACTGACCTCATCCGCAGGAGAATCTGGCCTTTCGGTCTTGATCTGGATGCAATCGTCATCAGGAACAAGCCAATCTGAGGATGAAGAGAGAACGGAATCAGTCGCATGGAAAACCCAATCAGCCTCCGAGCGGGTCCCTCCCCAGACAGTGACACCATAGATCATCTGTGGACTTTTCTCGAACTCATGAACGTAACCCGCAGCGAGACCGCGTGAATTTATTTCGCAGGAAGGCTCAGCGAGAATAAATATCGCTCAATTGTTGACATTTGGAGAGTTCTCATCCTCATGCTTTCTGACTTAGTCGATTTGAATCCAGAATACTTCCGTCTGGAAGGAGAAAGATTTCTTACTGACTAATTCCGGAAGCTTTCGAAGCATGTACCCCACAATCACTCCACTATACTCTGCTGGAGTCATAGTTTAAAAGCCGAGTTTCCTGTCCCGACAGGCATAGGACCAACTATGCAACGAGAGTCCCTCAGTCGGAAGGGTTCTGTGGAAGCTTCACGTGACGATAGATAGCCGCTCACGAGACTCACGAGGAGCAGGTATATAAAGACGTCAAAATCCTGCCCGAAACTGACACCGCATCCGTTTCCCGAAACTCTTATTCTCCAATCAATGGGTCGTGCTGACTCCCTCGAGTCGACTTAGTCATCTATCCAGAACAACACAAGCAATCTCGGCGGATAACCAAAGGGAGGAATCTTGAGAGATACTGTTCTTGGCGAGAGTACACCGTCATCAGTAGCCGGATTTCGAGCTGGAGCCGACATCACATCATTTCTTGACTTGGGTTGCTCCGTGAATCATAATCGCTCTACCGAAGGAGAATTCATCCGCGCGATCAGATGTCCCTGTTCGTTCAGCCGTTGCGGTCAGCTGCTGAGGTGCTCGCGAGAGACACGTCGATACGAGCTCCATGGGCAGAAGCGGAAAACGAACTGGGATTCCGGCGAATTCCTGGAGAGACACGACTCCAACACAGAAACTCGGGTTCAACACGGACGTAAATGCACACAGGTCGAGAACTCCTGGGTTCGCGCTCAACGGCCCAGGCCTCCACCCGGACCGTTAGCTAACGGTAGACTTCGCCGCGCACTTCTCTCCTCATAGAAGCTTCGAGGATCGGTATTTTCGTTTTCCGGGATCGATCCCCGCGTACCGGACCTCTCGACATGCCCCGATCTCCACGGACTTCGTGATCCTTACACGGAGCGATGTTCGATAAATCATTTCATATGATTTCTGGTCACGGATTATTTTTTCTGTGAAGCTTCTCCTCGGAGCGATGAGTCAAGTGCAAACACAATGAGCAGGCGGCGGGAAGGGCAACCTCTCTCTAGCTGAAAGTAGACCATCATCTGTGGGACTAGCAGCTGTGGAAGAAAGCAATGCGGCAGGTACATATGTGGCTCTGTGTCAGTCAGAGGCCGTCAGATGGAAATCTCGATAACGGAGAGGAGTCTGGCTCGCAAAGAAAAACTCAAGGGCGACGGGAGAATATGGAAAGAATTGGGCCAATTCAACCTCTATTCTCGGAGTGGGACCGCGGCAATCGTAGAACCCGATCGACGAGGCTTCCTTGGTAGCTTAATCGCCCTGTCACCCTTCCCAACATCCGGTCACCTTTCTGTGCGATCTGATATGCTTTTTGTCCCGAAACGGAAGGACGGAAAATTTCTCCGTTTTCCCTACGATTGGGCCACAGCATGGCGGCTTACCAAAAACCTTGGTCGGGTGGGCACTGCAGAGAAGGAGGGTATTCCGTGACTATAATTAGTCGCCGTTCACTTGAGCACGGGCGCGACCCGGCTCTTTTTGGGAAAAAAGACGAGGCGCGTCGATCCTTTTCCTCGGAGAGAGGCATACACGTTTTTCAGTTGCGAAAAAGGACTTTCCCGGAAAACATGACGGCCAGGTTAGAATCTCCTGGCGATCCGAGAATGAGGATCCGACAGGGCGCCGGCTGAGAGGGTACTGTCCCTCCTAAGGAGGAGACGAGGAGACCGCGATGTCCGCTCTCTCTGAAATTAGATCATGTGGCGTGCCACCTCTGTTTATGCCGAAAAGAATGGACTGAACACCCACGATGTGACTGCGACTGACTCGCGGGCCGCGGGGGCTCAGCGCATCGGGCAAGAAGGGACGAAAGCCTTGTCATCAAGTCCTAATGATGGAGTCTGGGATCCAGCCCTGACCCAATCTGATCAAGTCTTCAGATGAAATCCGTTCTGATGTTCTGATTCGACTGTGAAATGATCGTTATCCGGTGTAGTTCAGGCGTAAACCGAAGCTGATTCGGACGAGGCTTATCATACAGGCCCTTCGACCATGGATTGACCGTATGTTCGAAAAAAAACAGAGCGCAGGGCCGCTGAAGTCATTCGGAGCTATCAGCAGAGATCATTGGAATCATTGTTTTCACTCTCCTGTCGCCGGATTCGTAAAGGGAATTTTATTCCAATGTATCTCCCCCCATGCAGTCCCCTGAGAAGTCACATACGGACGATCATACGCCTTGACGAGCCTACGCGTGACCATACACGAGAGGGCTGTACCGTCGCACTGGCTTTCGCGCTCACGTCATAACTTTGCTCTCAGCTTGCTTCAGCTGCTGCGATCGGATGCATAGAATGGAACGATGACGGGCGACGAGATGGACAGGAGCTCACTGCGTTGATATCCGTCCCGAAAATCCTCCCGGTCCCGCTAGAACTTGGCCGAGGGCTATGACTCCCGGATGCAGTCGCACATTCGGTTCCGTCCGCATGTTCCCAATGGAGAAACCTTTCTGAAAAAAACCTCTGGATGTCGGGAAAATGTTTTCGCTTGCAAGGATATTTGTGGCTGTTCCTTCCAAATCTTCATGGTTTTAACCTCGGAGATCCGGTAAGGCTTCAGATCCGATTTTGCCTTCAAGTCGACCGACTATCACCACCGGAACTCGTTCGAGGGATACACAAAAAAATTTCAGACGAATTCCTCCGCCTCAGAAGTTTATGTCGCTCCGGCGGGTCGCAGGTCAAGAACATGGGGGCGAACATCAAGATTTGTCTCCAGCGGAATTCAGGGGTGTTTCGATTGTCCCTCAGAGAAGGCCTGCCGGCCAGGAGTCAGGTTCTAATAGTCGTCGATGAGTGTGACGGGGAGTCCAATTTCGTCAAAGACATCCTTCGCGCACATCTTCTCCATGAAAGGTTCATATCATTATCGTTCCGACGAATTCAGTTCAGCTCTCGATATCTTCTGCTTGAGAGAGTAAATCCGATTGGGTTCCATGTCAAGGACGGGTTGTGCAGTTTCAGACCAGTTGGCTCCACTCCATCGTTACGACTCGAGGTCGGGGGTTTCGACGCTCCGGTGGAAGCGCAGGAACTCAGCATTGTCAAGGTGTGGTTCAAGCCTGGAGGCATGTCGGACGGCTGATCGAAGTATAGAAGGGGTTCCCTAAAATGAATGGATGGATGCGAGCGAGCAAGCATCGATTAGAGTCTTTTTCCGCAGATTCCTGAGGATTCACTCGAGTGCGCCGCTTGCCGATCGACGGCTGCGGACCTGCAGAATCTGAGAGTTCACTAT
This sequence comes from Galendromus occidentalis, assembly GCF_000255335.2. Taxonomy (NCBI): domain Eukaryota; kingdom Metazoa; phylum Arthropoda; class Arachnida; order Mesostigmata; family Phytoseiidae; genus Galendromus; species Galendromus occidentalis. The sequence continues at coordinate 354,301 of NW_003805438.1, forward strand.
CGGTGAGTTCCAGGGAGCTTGACGATCCCTTTCCGAATACGGGACACAACCGGAAAGCTGCGTATTGCCCAAGTATCGGATGAGTTCGCAGCAGACTTCCTGAAGGCGAACTTTTTTCAGAGAGCATATCGCTGACGGCACGCTGTCGTGTTCACACTGCGAGATTCCCTTCAGCACTCTCGCATCTTTCAAAGAACATCTCCAACTGCACGAGCAGAAAGTCGAGAAACAGCTCGATCGATATGTCGCGCGCTGTGATCAGTGCGAAATGACATTCAGCTCCGTGAAAGGGCTTGCGAGTCACCGGAGGAAACACGTGTCCGAGCGGAAGATACCATTGATGGATGACCGGAGCATGAGTGAGTGACGGGAAGAATCTTCAAGCTTCCATGAATTCCACATTATCATCGAGTTTCCGGTGGATTGCGCACAACGGACTCGTTATTGACTTTTCAGATGAGTCGCATATTCTCGTTCAGAAAACAGAGGGTCCCGTGACTGTTCGACGTCTTCTGGAGGAGCGCAAACAGCCTATCGATCAAAATAAAGCGGACCTGATCATCTGCTCGCGTTGTGGTGAACTTTTCAACGCGAGGACGAAACTCGGTGAGTTGTAGTCTATGATAGGGGGGCGGGGGCGCATCGAGAGGAGCTCCAGTAGATTCCGGAAATACTCCCTCGTAGGAGAATAGAATAGAAAATTGAAAATCGAACTCGCTCCGCAGACGCACACCTCCTGAAAATGCATCCGGATCTGCTGAACGACCGATGTCCACAATGTGATCGGGTTTTCCTCACTCCGGCCCTCTTGCGCAGTCACATCCTGGAGAGACACAGTGGTAAATTATGTCGGATTGCCTCAATCTGAAGTTCACCGAATTTCCTGCGAAAGTGTCGGCCACCCCTCCTCAGAACTAATTGAAGTCGACATTGCAGTACATTTTTCGTCCGCCATCGGAGCCGCCTCCGTTTCGCCGGATCAAAAGAAATTCGGTTGCCAATACTGCCCAGCGACGTACAATGAGCCCGTGGATTTACTTTCCCATTGCAAGATGGTGCGCAGCGTCTCGATAAAAAATTGTTCTTGCCATCGTCCTCCGTGCCGTACCTATTGTCCAAGATTTGAATCTTATTTCCGCCATCTAGGAACATCTCGAACGTCTGAGATCCTTTGAATGTCCGAATTGTGCGAAGAAATTCTGCATGGAAAAGAGATACCTCAACCACATGCTCTCGAAAAGTGAGTAAAACAAGCGGGCTTTATTCGGGTCAGTTCTAGAGGATTCTCCAGCGCGACGCCACTCCCCTTCAGGCAACGATTGCGGGAAACGACCGGTTTGCGTTCTCTGCTCGAAGTTCTTCTCCTCCCCGAAGTCTCTGCGAGATCACATGCGAGCTGTGCACCCTGAGAGCGAATCGCCAACGAGGTGAGATAACCAGAACGCCATTCCCCAATATTTCTCCAGATTATTCTCGCGAGTCACGAGTGATATCTGATCGCTCCCGTTTAATAATCGTTCATCTGCATATCCCTTAGACTGATTCGGTGCGGAGTGTGCAACGAAGGCTACGCTACCAAATCAGCTCTGCGATACCATGTGAAAGGTATGTCCCACACTCACATTGAATTCCTGTGCGGTTCGGGGACCTCCGGCGGAAGATTTGTAGTTTTCAGGAAGTTGCTCTATATTTTCTCATCGACTTCTTGATTCGGCAGCTAAGCACGGCATGGAGCGGTACCCTTGCTCAGTATGCGATAAAACGTTCGCCTTGTCAGTTCAGAAAATTCGACATGAGCGTAGAGTTCATCTACGGGTGAGTTGTGGGTTCTCTGTGACGCCGGTAGCTGATATCTGTATTATATACATGTAAATTTCCGGTTTCTCGTCAGAATTTCTTTCTTCAATTTCGAAATCTCCAATGATCATCCGCAGGGCGACAAGCTTTTCTCATGTAATCTCTGTGAGCGGACATTCCTGACCTCCCGAGAACTTCTACAACACCTCTTGAACGGGCACAAAGTGGTACCGAGCGTCAACGAACAGGGTCAAGCGATTCTACCGGACGGCAGCGTGAGAATCCATTGCTTCCATTATCCAGCATTCGCCTCCGGACCCCCCTCCCCCCTCAGGGCCAGGATGTTGACCAATCTCCCATATTTGCTTCCAGATCGGGCCCACGATGAAATATTACGCGTGCGAGTATTGCTCGATGACGACGTACTCGAGGAAAAGTTTCATTCGCCACCGCGTCAGTCATACAGGGATTTGGCCATTCACTTGTGAAGTTTGCGGGAAAGTGAGTCTCCGGACTCGACATATCTAGTGAAAAAATATGTATATCTCATGGCACTCTAATATTCTATAATATGTACATGAATGGGTATACGTATCTTGTAGCGGCAAACTTGAATTGGTATCTAGAGATATACGAGCCGGGATGCGCGAATGATTCCGCCATTCATGGCTCTGTTTTGAACAGGGTTTCTTGGAGCGTTTCCAAGCTCTTAAGCACGTGCGACATCAACACGCTCTGACATCAGAGACGACCCTCAATTGCCCCCAATGTCCGAGGGTGTTCGTGGACGATTCGAGTTTCGAGATTCACCAGGACGTGCACCGGAACTCGACGGGACACATCTGCGAGATGTGCCAAAAGCTTTATGAGAATCAGCACGCTCTGGAGGTTCGATAGACTTCTTCTCGGGATAAATCTTCCCTCCCCCCGCAAATGGGCTATTCATTCTAATGCGCTCCTTTTCCTTTCCCAGAACCATAAGTCGATCGCCCACAACATTCCGGTGGATGAGAAATTCCGATGTGAACTATGCAGCCAGGACTTCATCGATGAAGCTCTGCTGCGGAAACACAGAGTTTCGACCCATAGACACTTCAAATCTTTCCATTGCCCGTTGTGCTCCCGGACCTTCAAACGCCGGGTAAGACTTCGGCTCAGATCTGGACTGAGTACGCGTCGGGAGGAAGCGCAGGAATCTCACTAGTGAAGTATCGCTCATGCCTTCGAACTCGATTTCCAGGTCGACTTGCGTCTGCACATCTACACCATGTGTCGTCTCCGGAAGCCGCGGAAAACATGCACGTTGTGTGAGATGAGATTCGGTAGTTCCCATCTGTTCAGGATACACCTCCGATTTCATGAAGGTCTCAAACCCTTCTCCTGCTCGAACTGCTGCAAATCCTTCACACTGGCATCATCGCTTTCGAGACACATGTTGAGAGAGCATATAATATCAGAACAGCGAGAGGTGGGTGGAATTCTCCGGAACTCCAAAGAAGGAGTTTTCTGTGATGAGAGCATAAAACCCTAGAAAACGGAGAAGATCTCTTCGTTTCCACCGAATCGTTGCTAGTGGAGGATCGGTGTCAGGGTATAGAGAACGACCCTCTCTTTGTTTCCAGGATTCGAGGAAAGGGGGAGCTTCGCCTGTCTTTGACGAAACCCCGGCAGCATGCCCAGAGCTTCCGACATCGACGAGAGTCACTGACGTTCTAATCGCCTCCTCTTCGGATCTACTCGACTTGGCCGAAATAGCCGACGTCATGGAGGTAGACTCCTCCGTAATCTGAACGCTCAACGGAGAGGGTTCACAGCGTTCCGAGGACGGCTTTCACGCTCCGTTTTAATTTCGTGTCGATGTCGGGATCTGCCCGGTAAAGACACACCAGAAGGAAGCAATGAGAGGCTTGAGGGGAGAGTCGAAAGTTTCCGGACTGGTATATCGCATGACCTCGCCCAAGAAAGACCGCTCCTATCTACCGGAATGGCTATTCTGAACACTCTCCGAAAGTTCTGCGGAACTCCTGGTTGCGGAGTATGAGCAGCGTAGTAAACCTGATTTCGATCAACTTTCTCGGGATGAATAAAGCATCAGACTTTTCGGGATTTGTCTTGTGCCTCTATTTCCTCCGGTCTACCCCTCGAAGTACTGGACTCCGGTCGCCTACGGTCCGAGGTTTCACCAAAAAACAGGGATGGGCATGCGTCGAACTAGCGCCCATAACGCTCGAAGCAAGGTCAGTAATGGCCATGCAGATCCGCATTGGATGCGCAAAGCGGAACCGGAGCTAATCATAAGTAATAATTAGAGCTTCGATATGACCGAAGATTGCGATATTACGTGCGGTATTCAGACTCTTTCGCAAAGTTGAATTCAAGACGCTTTTGGTTTTCCACGGTGACATAAAAACTTCTCCGAGTCTCGGACCATGATGTGGCATGTACGTGGTTGAGCCTATGAAATCCTTCTCAACCGTGCAGCTAGGCTCCGGATGTCCGGTCTCATGGAAGCTCGAGTAATGGCCCATAGAGGCGAATCACGGTGAAGAATAGAATGAGGAGAGGATTTCGCAAGTATAGAGGCTGACGATTTCGATGCATGATGGGTGCGGCGCCCTGATATGATCCTCTTTTCTATCGGTCTCGTTCCATCAATCATGGGCCCCGGGTTCGCGCATTTCCCCGACCCTCGCCCTGATTGGATTGGTCTGTTTACGCGGCGAGAAGCAGCCGAATTCCTGTCCGTTGTTTTCCTCCGAACAGCTGATTTTCCGCAATGCGCGTGCCGCTCACTCGAATCGAACACGCTTCCCCGGCTTGAATGAGTTCCGCTGATCACAGAACGCCTAGCAGCCGAGCTGGCCTGATGAGTGTCCAGTAGCAGATTCGACTGCATTGAATGAGTGGAAGAGGAGAGGCTGCTCAATGTTCACTCTTTATCCGAAGACAGTGCTGAGATGCCGGCTCCGGGTCGGGAGCTCACTCACGTCCCGAAGTATTCGGGATGCGAGCACCCCGCATCGCATAAATCCTGTCGGTGTCCAGATGCTGCCCCCTCGACTCTTGCAGACAGTTTTCCCGAGGCACAAGGGGAAACCGGTCGAGGCTGAGAAAATCGCTAGCAGTATCGAACAATTGAAGAATCACGGAGTTTACGATCTCGAAGCCCCGAGACTCCCGGACGCCGAGATCGAAATCCCTCCCTTGAACGGAAAATCCATCTCGGAACATTTCCAAAATGTCGGCGATAAGTACATCAGACCCTATATCTCAGCCGTCGACGCGCTCATCCAGTCCAGCGTCCCACCAATCCCCGAAGAATTCGCTTTCAAATCAGGATGGGTACGTTATTCAGAAGACGGCAAGAAATTCAGATGTGTCAGGGCACCGAGAGAGGATGCCGTGGTTTTCGATGTGGAGACTGTTGTCACCGAGGGCGGTCTTCCAGCGATGGCCGTGGCTCTCAGCGCGAAACATTGGTATACGTGGTGCTCACCCGCATTGGTGGAGGGTCGTGACCATCGGGTCGATGTCGTAACTCCCGACGCGCTCATTCCGATGGACAGAGCCGGCTCGAAGAAGCACCAAGTGATTATTGGTCACAATGTGGGTTTTGATCGGAGCTATATCAGGGAGCAGTACTCATTGGAAACTACGGGAACTCGTTTCTTGGATACCCTGTCGATGCACGTCTGTGTGTCCGGCCAAACGAGCGAGCAGAAAATTATGACGATGTCGCTCAAGAAGAAAAGAGCCGCTTACGAGGAAAAACTCAAGAAACAGCAAATATCCGCTGACACTTTCAGACCACCCCCAAATATCAAATGGAACGCCGTGTCGTCTCTGAACAATCTGGGGGACGTGTACCGCCTGTATTGCAACAGAGAGCTCGAGAAGTCGGCGAGAGACACTTTCGTGACCGGAACTTCGGACGACGTACGAAAAGATTTCCAACACCTAATGAGGTACTGCGTCCTGGATGTGCTGGCGACGAGGAACGTGCTCTGCAAGCTGCTACCCATGTTTCGAGAAAAGTTCGCGCATCCGGCTACGTTTTTCGGCGTCCTAGAAACTCTCACAGCCTACCTTCCAATAAACGAGAACTGGAGGAAATACCTGGACAACTGCGGAAAGATCTACGATGAGCTCGATTCCAGAAGCTCGGCTATCCTTAATCGAATCGCCAACGAGACGTGTGCGATGCTCGAAGGAGACTCCTACAGATCGGATCCTTGGCTCTGGGACCTGGATTGGTCGACGCGCGAAACGAAATCTGCAGCGGGCATCGGAGGTTCCGAGGGTGCGAGCGCAAACAACGATGAATCCCAAAGCAGTCAAGTTCGGAAACCGAAATGGTTCAGAGATCTGAACGAGAAGCAGGATTCCGAGGAAGCTCGACATCCGGCCTGGGAATCCGAGTCGTGGAGCTTCTCCATCCGGAAGAGATGTGTCCCGAAGCTGCTGAGAATCACCTGGGACGGATACCCAGTGCATTACCACAGCGAACTGGGCTGGGGATATCTGATCCCAGCTGAGCCCGACCACCCGACTTGGTCTTCCGATGGGGACGCGAGCTCAAGGGAGAGCCCTACCGAGGGAAAAGGTGGATTTTTCCCGCTGGAATCGTACCTGAAATTGATCGATGAGCACCGCGCACGAGAGCAAACAGATGAAAGTCCCAGCAGCGCACCGGGACCTGAGGAGGCCGAGGAAAAGTTCTCCGACCTCGGCGACTTTTCGAAATTGGACAACGACTGGAAAGATGTGTCCCAGGAAGCCGAGCGTTACTCAACAACTTCAGAGAAGACCAAACTCAAGACGAACTATCCGCAGACTACATTCGATATCGGACTGAGAGGCGTCAGGTTTAAGAAACTTCCCAGGAGTCCGGGCAGCGCTTACAACGCGGGCTCCCCCATGAGTCGGTCGACTATCGAAAAATACTGGGGCACCAGGATGAGCTCCCGCAACCCGGAAGATATAGCCGAGTTACTCGACATTATGAAACACACTTCGTATTGGAAGACTGTTCGTAACCGAATCTCAGATCAGGTGGCGGTCTGGAATTCGGAGAATCAAGGTGCGATCCTACCTCGAATTCTGCCAGCTGGCACAATATACCGGAAACCCGTGGACAGAACGTGGTCGACAACGAGCCATGCGGCTAAGGATCGCATCGGCTCCGAATTCAAGGCCATGGTCCAAGCACCGGAGGGCTTCCATTTCGTAGGGGACAGCCCTGATTCCAAAGAGCTCTGGATCGCCGCGCTCCTGGGAGATGCCGATTGCGCGAAAATGCACGGCTCGACGGCGCTCGGCTGGAGGGTTATCCATGGGGGGCTGCTCTGCGACCGCGGACTTCATCAGGAGACCGCCCGGATTATCGACTGCACAGAAAAACAAGCGAAAATCCTCGATCTCGTAAGACTGCACGGCGGGGGTCAGGGCCTGCTCACGAAGATCCTGATGGAACTCATGCCGAACATGAGCAACGCGGAAGCTTTCCTCCGGACCAAGGATTTGGTCAAGCTCACGAAGGGCGAACGGCAATGGCCGGTAACGAAGAGCAAACCCGTGAGCGTCAGAGCCGTGGGCCCATACCAACGAGCGCTCACGTTCGCAAACGGAAAGAGTTGGTTTGAAACTAAGCTCTGGACGGGAGGCTCGGAGTCGCATTTCTTCAATAGGTTGGAACAAATAGCCTCCGAAAGCCGACCCGCGACGCCATTCCTCTCGGCAGGGCTGACGAGAGCTTTGGAACCGGCTGTCTTATACAATTCGAAGTACGCCATGGCCAGAATGAATTGGGTGCTTCAAAGTTCCGCGGCGGATTTCCAGCACCTGATTCTCTTGTCTACGAGAGATCTATTCAATGAATTCGATATCGAAGGGCGACTCGTCCTCACGGCAAACAACGAGGTAAAGTACATGGTCGCTTCTGAGCATCGCTACAAAGCTGCGCTCACGCTCCATATCTCGAATTTGTTCGTGCGGTCATTTTTCGCGGAACGAGTCGGCTTGGACGATCTTCCTTATGCGGTAGCCTTTTGTCCCCACGTGACAGTCGATCGGGTTTTGCGGCAAGACGTGGAGGATGACTGCGTTACGCCATCCAATCCTCGAGGGCTCCGCGAAACCTATGGTATCGCTCCCGGAGAGAAATTGAATATATATGAGGTCATAGATAGATTAGCGGGGTCCGGGAAACCCGATGATAATGTAATAACTCAGGTGCAGGAGTCCTAGAAAATTGTATATACGACGTCTTGATGGTTTTGTGCAGACTCGTCGATGTAATTTCCGTGTGGAGAGTACCCGTCTTTTGATAAACGTTGATCCTGATGGAAATAGGAAAACCAAGGAAGAAAGCTGCATTCTTCTCACGTCGTCGTGGGTGTAGCTCCACTACCCCGAGACCCGAACAGAGTCGGCGAACTAGGGTGGTCGCCGTTGTTCGGAAATATCTCGACTCCCCTGGCATGGGGTCCTCGTTTCCTCTCGCGCAGCTCAGAGCTGAATGAGCCATTCGAGCACACTCTTCCTCTAAGATGGAGGGGGAACATCGGCTACTAGCACATTAAGTTTATTGGTAGGCGGCGTATTTTCTATAACCGACAGCGTGGGGAGGAAACAGTTTTTTCGATTATCCTCGATATCTGAGAAACGAAGTCAGACGATTATTCGCTCTTCTTTTCAGCAGTGGCGGCCATCTTCTTCAGGTCTTTTTGGGATTTGATCACGAAACCGAAAACTAGGGCAGCCACAGTTGCCCCTTGAGCCAGGACTCGGCCTCGCATCATCAATTGGGACTGCGCTCGATTTCCCTGCATCATTGCTCGTAAACCGAATGCCAAACACAGCGTGGTGCCGAGTAGTCCTGAAAGGAATTATCGAAGTCAATCATGAGGATATCCACCCCTGGCATTGGCTCATCCTCACGCGAGGGAATCCTGTTTCCTAAGTGAGAGCTCACCTATTGGTAGGAAAGGATTTTCTCGAAATTTCCTCTTCGCATCTGCGAATCTCTCCCGGGGTTCATCCAAGTGTTTGACGGTCACCCATTCGAGCTCCTCATACGATGGATCAACTTCTGGCATTCTAAGAAGATAATCGGCGCGATTTTAGAAAACCTCCCATGCGCTGTGCCATTGTACATACATATCTATCTATCTATCTATCTATCTATCTATCTATCTATCTATCTATCTATCTATCTATCTATCTATCTATCTATCTATCGAGTCGAGCTGATTCGAGTCGAACTGGATTCCTTCGCCAGGAGGCGTAGGCGTACCGCATGGGGGAGCGGCTAGAGCCTCTGTCGATATCCGAACTCCGAAATGCGTAAAGAACAGTAGCCATCGCGGAACTTAAGCCAGGAGATGGCCCGGTCCCGAACCGGCTCCCAGTGAGAATACGCGCACATCCCTCGTTCGCACGTCTCGGACGGGGAGGTCGTCGAATAGAATGGAGTCGTGGGGCTCCTCGGAGCTCCGACGCCTTGAATGGGCTCCCTGATAAAAGAGATCTTTTCCCCGTTGAGGGAGGAAGATCCCGACTGAACTACGAATCTCAGAGAACTTCTAGGAGCATATAGCGCAATCCAATATTTGAGCCGGAAGACAGGAGGAGACTTCGTCGCGATGCAAGTTTATTAAACAAAATGTACAAATTTAGATTCTATCACAAGTAGGACACAGTATCACGTCCCAACGACTTTCGCCTCTTTCCAATCAGATTCGACGTGTCCATTTGCTCTCCTACTCTCCAAGCACGGTATATGACCTTTCTGTACATGATCTTTCAATCTCCGTTGTATGAAGGCGTTATCCTGCATGAGACGCTTCTCGAGTTTGTTGAGTTTTTTCAGTTTATATGCCAGCAAAGCGTTCTCTGATTCCAGTTGACAGCATTTACTGATAAGCTGCTCGCATTTCGGTGGTAAGCCAAAAGGCTCCTCCTTCATCATGGGAACTGGAAAATAAAGTTCTCGTCAGTTCGCATCAAGCTCGTCCATTCACATCTCTGATGACATTCAAGCATCCCTTTCGAATCAATCAGAAGAGAACGATATTGTTTTCCGGATCGCCGAAAGAGCTCCGGAACGCTCAGGTTCACTGAATTGTGAGGAGAGCTCCTCGAAATGTAACCTGCGAGCCTCAACCTGTGCATCGGCCCTCACAGCATTCACCCATTGTCAAACAGCATTGTCAGCTTCTCTGCCCGATTCTGAGGACTCGGCTGATTTGCTCCTCGCTACCTTATATGTATATACTCACCGAGACGTTGAATTGGAAAAAAAGATCAGCTTCAAGACAGCTTCTTCGCGCTTTCGGTCTTCTTGTGGGACACAACGAGTGAAAGTCAAGGATACGCGATAGGATCTAATTCACTCACCTCGCTCGTCGGTGAAGCGGCTCTCCAAGAGGCCTTCTTGTCACACAATGCCCGCTCTTCCGGAGTCTCCCTCAGTTAGGTTCGGATTGCTCTGTATAGCGAGACTTCCTCACGGATTTCAACTCTGAACTGCGACTGTTTACTCTGATTTGTGTCTACATCTGTTGACAGTGAACCCTCGAGCGCTGATGAGTATGATCTTTGCTTGCGGCTGACGATACTTTCAGGCGGTCTCCCCAGAGCGCCCTGTCGCCTGAAGTCAAAGGCCTGGAAGGCTTCCCCACAGCTCGAGCAGGGTGGGGCCGTCGTTCGAAAACTTCTGTCCGCTCGCCTTTGGTCCTCCCTATATTTATCCGAAGCCGGAACATGCGAGGCTATGCCAACCTCGACGCTGATCGGACGCTCCCCGAGGTCGCGTCGTTATCGTTCGGTTTGAAACTCTTCGGCTCTATCGTAGAGAGCCATGATCCACTGAGTGAGTGTGAGATCCTCGATGCAGCTCGGACTAGATTGAGCCGCGGCCTGAGTCCCTCGGGGATGAAGGCATAGCACACAAGAAGCAAACGTGGGGCAGGGATTCGCCGCGATTGATGGGGGGGATTCTTCGCATGATCAGCCAGCGCTCTGCTGCCCCAAGTGACGGCTCTGCGCGCGGCAAAGTTCTCGGATGTTTCGGACTGGCCCTCATTGTCACTGTCCGGGATCCGAGGGGACAGGGTTTCGTACCCGCGCATCTCGACGCTTTTCCGGCTGCGATTTCAGCGACCGCCGAGATAAGAAACCAAAGCACAACACTGACACTTCGATATGCGCGCTGCTCGAACGAGACTTCTGAGTGCTCGCGATTCAGAGGCAAACAAGGCGGCAAAAGCTCCTCGAATCAGCCATCCATCGGTGGATTGCTGATGGACCCGATCGAGCAGCCAATGCAAAATCGTTCCGATCGGACCCCGTGCGGTCATGATTAGTTCGGAGCTAATTTGGAACATCGGAGGCATCGACGACAGCGAGCTGCGATAGAGTAGGGAGTGGGGGAGACCCCACGAGTGTTTCGGCAATTGACCTCAAACCCCGGAGTTTCGCGTCATTTCAGTCAGCCGCCGGGGCTCCGGATGGATTTCCACGAGGTAGCTCTCCCTCGCAGCCGTCGACTCCGGGTTCCCGCGCGAATTCCCGGTTCGGGAGTCTCGCCCGCCGGATCGGAGAAGTCTCCAACGACAGATCGCTCAAATGCGCGGCTAGAACACTTCCCTGGTCCGTTCGAGTCTAGAAGGATAGGATTTACCTGAATGACCTTCGTTTCACGTGTGATCCGACGATTTCTCAATCACCTTCTGAATTTTGGCGCTCTCGGGGTAATTTTTGAAAAAAGTTCGCGCTCCGCTTTGCGCGCACTGTAGCGCGCCGATCTCGGGCCACCCGAGTGTCCCCGCCCGCCGGTCGGCCACTCGATGTCTTTGGTCGCGCACAAGCGCACACGTCACATTGAGCAAGGAACGCGCTACTCAAAACGCGCAACGCAAGAAATTTCATTGTTGTGTATCTCGGAAAACCTTCTCTGAACGAGCGAGTGTTCTCCGCAGAGCACCGACAGTGTCAGTCCGGGCGTTTTTCCGAGGAATTTCGGGCTCGTCGGCGTGAAGAAACAAGGGACTCGACATCTTCCTAGCAGACTCCACAGACAAGTGTACCAAGATGCCGAGCATAATGGATTGTTCAGGCCCCAACCTGAAATGCTGGTATAAAAACTGCTTCTTCTCGTCGATTACTCAGAAAGGTTTGAAGATTCACCTGTCTCAAGTGCACAATTACCAACTACGGGACAACAAAGCTCGGCCGGTGAAAGGTTCGAGGCAACGACGCAAGACCCCAACGGCTCGGGGACCTACTCTTCCGGATCCGCGATGTAGACAGCCTTACATTTGCACTCTCTGTATGTTCGCTGGTATGAACAAAGAGCAACTCGCACGACACCATCAGCAAGGTATTTTTCCGCTCAGAACATGAAAGTGTTCGAGCTCTGAAAAAATCTTCAAGTCATGATCCGTTGTCTTTGGCCTAGTTTTCGGTACCCACGACCGGAGCGATGATCGGTATACTCCGCCCCGAGAGATGAATGTTATGGAGAGCGTGGAAGGATCGACACCGAGCTGGATAATTTTTTGAAAACTCATGACTCATCTCGCTGTTTCGGATACGAATCGATATCGATTTCAGAACACATGACCGGGATGATCTACCACGAATCCAAAAATCATCATCAGATCCGTCTGGTCCCCGACGGTGCGCCCGGTAGTTCTGGAGCGTCCCGGAATCGCTCAGCTGCTCGACGAGAACAGACTCCGTATATGTATCCAGCTCTGCAGTATAATGTTGTCGCGAGACCGCTCCCTCATGAGCGTCCGGTATATGAGCAGTATTTCGACGTGAACCAGATGCCTATGCGGTCGGACGATTTCCATCAGCAAACGCACGCAATGGTTCAAGAGGCAATGCCGTCGCAAAACGAGCAATTCGAAAGAGGTCAAGCGTACGAGAACCAGAGAGCCTCTGCGGATTGGGCGTCTTATAGATCTTCGGTTCAAACGCCGCAAGCTATGTCTGCTGAGTTCGCCTCCACAATGCAGAATCGGGTTGATGAGAGCGCGAACGCCTGGAATTCCCAGATGGCGCCTCAGAGAATCGACGATACCAACATGCAGCTTTGGCAAGTTCAATAAAACTCATTGCTGCAGCGTTGGATGGGAGGATTCAGAGAGGCATAAGAGATTCTGAGCTGTGAGTTCCCGCCCTTCTTGACGATCGCTTCCCACAGGTCGAACGTTGATCCGATGCAAACGTTGCAGTTTGACGTGAAAAGAGACTTCATGAACATGGCTCAAGGTCTCAACACTGAGGGTGAGTCTAATTTTGGTTTTTTTTTGGGTTTCGCCTTTTTTCGGACGTTTGCGGGTCTTCCATCCCCGGCCTCTCTCTCGCTCGGAGATGAACGCTCGGGGCAAGAGATGCGAGTTCCGAAAAATGGGAAGAATATACGAGCGACATTCCTGGTTCCAGTGGAACCTTGCACACAATGTGGTTGCGCCTCAAGAGGGGGTTGCTCACAGAAAGTCGAAGCCCAGGAAGATGTGAATCGCATCATACTCGTGCAAGAGGTGAATATGACGCTTCCGAATTAATCCGTCTCTCAATCCGATATCAGCACGCCCGCATGTCTCTCCATCCCTCGGCCCTCCAGCTCCCAATCCCGTCTTTACAGCGTGAGCAAGAAGGTGGGTCCGCCTCTAATGAAGGGGACAATCATGAAGTCTACCATCTCCAGGCCGACTCAAATTTCAATAACTTGAAAGCCTTGCTCAGTCCTGGTGACGAGATAGTTCTGGAGTGCCAAACAGAGGACGGACGCGAGGTCAGTTCATGGGGAATACGGTCCCTCACGCATCGCTTCTAGATTCAGATTCGTATTGAACACCAACATCTCTACACCGCCCTCTCCAGATACATAGAATTTTTCCCCCCTTTTCAGGTTTTGTTGAGAGCGGTGCGCGCAGGTTCAGAATCAGTAGAAGGCACAGCTGAGAGGGCTCCCGGAGTCGATGGGGTGAGTGACTCTTGCTGGCTAGAGACAATTAGCCGTTTAAGGAATTTCTGCAATGACGCGCAGGCATCTGACTGCGGAAAATTCTGTTCTATAGTTGACTGTGGCCTTGGCTTCTTCGACCATCAAGGTCCCAGATACGAAGGGCGACGACACTGTTACCGAGGAGAACGCTTTCACCGAGGATTCTCCGGCGGCCCAGACTCAAGCCGAGTGAGTTCGGAGAACTTATGTGGGGCGGGAAGAATGCAGACCACTCGAGCGATAGCAAGCCTCGATTTCGAAAAGCTGTCGCGTTCCTGATCATTTTCGGCCATTTCAGAACATCGGAACCTACGATGCAGTCGGCCGAAGAGTCGATGCAGTCGAATATACAGCCAGCCGGAGAGTCTCTGCCACAATTGTTCCCAGAGCTTTTCGAAGATGACCCGGTCAATTCAGGCCTCGAATCTATCTCGTGGCAGTCCGGAGACACCGAAGAGTTCGAGAACTTCTTCGAAGTTTGCAAGAAATCAGAGTACTTGTCCGCTCTGTCTAACTGCAGGTTCGTTCAATGTAAATATTGTTCTTCGTTTTTTTTTCTTCTCCCATATGTCTATCCTATACACTCTATTCATTCGAGCTTCTTGAAATCTGAGGCCCATTCCTTCCGCCGAAGCAAAAACATGAGATCTAATCTTTTCCAACGTGTTTCTTCAGAGGCGTCAGAGACGATAGCGGCTCATTGTTCTTGAGATGTGGTCTATGCTCGTATTCTACGGATATGGATGACGCTTTGGAACAACTCCAAATCCACTTCAGGTGAGCTCCCATAGCACCGTCTCGCGAACCTCCGATCCAGAGTCTATTCCATAGAGATGCTGAAAATTCAGTCTAAGCCACGTCTAGTTCGGATCGAGATTCAGAGCCAGATCAGCTCCTGGCTGGCTTCACTCAGTCAAAGTAGTACAAGTGATCTGAGTTTCTCCGGAGAAGAGATCGGACGAGCTTAATCTGATCGAGATTCCCCCCAGGAGGCATATGGATACGCATTTTCAATGCAAGAGTTGTGAGTTCACATGCGGCCTCCGGGAAGAGATGGTGGTCCATGTCGGCACTCAGCACTATGCTCCGAACAATGAGTCCCTCTTCTAGCGTGGCGCCGAACCTCCGACTTCGGTACCCTTCGCGATATTTGTCATCAATTCTCTCGCGCAGCGACTTCGCACCCGTGGGGTTCGTCAATCCACAAAAAGGAAAATCTGCGAGATTGACTGAGCTTGCCCGAGCGAAGAATCCCCTGACGTATGCTTCGTCCAAAATTCTGTCTCCCGTCTCGGGAAGTCGCTACTTTATTTGATACCGTCGAATAAATTCTGCTATTGGATAGCGCTTTGAGTTGTATTCAATTGCTTCCTCTGGATCGACACTCGATTCCGGCGTTGGATTGACTACCTCGATGTATTTCGTCGTCTCCTCGAATGAGTCATGCGAGTCGATCGTTCATCCGCTATCATCTTCTCTCTACCAGGTTGAGATTCGTACATGTTGATTATTCCTCGGATATCATACACAGCCCCTCCGGCTCAGAGATGCATATTTTCTCTCCTCTCCCAGTCCTCGTAGGTAGGCGAATAGCGCGAGGAACCCTGAGGCCGGACACTACGGCATTCGCGTCGGCCGGCCGCATCCGACTGAAGGTGGCATTCCAGGCGACTCGGATCGGCCCGAGCTCCCTGAGATGCATAACGAAGACAATGCACCACGGTCGATCACGGATGATCATTATACCGCGACTAGCGCTTCGTTTCGTGACTTGTTCCCGCAGAGCTGCGATCCCTTGCAGACATACCACGGGCGCATTCATTTCTCCTCTCCGGTCCGCTTGCGTATCCCTCAGGTACCGGGAACGGCCGCTCATCTTGAATTACTCACACACTCCGCTCATCCGTCGAAGTGTTTGAGGGGAAGCGCACAACTGTTCCATGATGACGCGGCAAGCAATGGATCCTCGTTCATTGGTTCCATAATTATCACATGATAGGCAATCTGATTCTCGGATATACTTGTGTCTGTGACAGATTGCGATCGATTCGCCGACGAAATAGCGAACCCGATCGAGAATCCATATTTGCTCCGATCGGCACCTCGCTTCGTCCAGCTTCCATAGATCTCCCTTCCAGCTCGAGGACATGTTGCTGACTCTATTCCTCCTGACTGGCTCCATCGTCAGTGCGACTCTTGCGAGGCGCATCAGGTTCGACGTCTGCCTCGGCCACATGCGACCGACAGTGGTATTCAGGCAACTCGAATCGGAATTGACGTCTCTAAATGCCTTGCCAGAACCCTCAATCGTGATCGGCCGCCTGTGGTCGTTTTCGGGAGAACTGTGAGATTTTACTGCGTCGCGGCTCGTCTCTGTAGAACTGTCATACCCTACGGAAGGGTAACATCGAAACAATAGATCAAGAAAATCAATGACTGTGTTCTTGGATTCTCGCGGCTAGTCTATATCTTGGTCCTGTGGGAACATTGACGCTTATCGGACACCATGCCGGCGAGCAGCATCGATTGAAAAACCTTGACGGATAAAATCTACCCTGAAGCTATCGCCTGCTGCGATCAGATCGAAGACTTGGATTTCCAGCAGACGGCCGACATCGCTGTGGGAATCCTATGCTCCGTGTGTGAAATGATTTGTTGAAATGCAGTCAAAGGGGGTTAGGTTGAACGATGCGTTGCGATGCGTAGCTCGAAATGAACAAACCCAGCACCTCGGAAGGGCACTGCAGATTTTGGGTCCCGCGGTCTGACGGTCAATACAGAGATGATATATAGACGTATGTATATGTCAGCAGCCCTCTTGGTGACAGCATACTCTCTGCAAGACTACTACGGGGACTTGAGGGACAGCTTAACAGGCTTGGAGCCTGTGTAGTGGCTCTACCAGAAGCACGCAGCATCCGGACCGGGGATCGCGTGTGAGCTCCCGACCTTCAGGGACCTACGATTCCGCGAGTGAAAGCTTTCCACCTGAGAAGTGTCTTCCAGACATGGGAAGCAAAGCCCGTTTCAATTTGGAAACCTCGTCGGCTGTCTCCGCTCCGATGAAAGAACCGGAATCGCTCCTAATGGTCGATCGTTCCCATGGTCTGTTCCGTACACGAGCCTCGTTCCCTGAGACGTCTGTATCTGAGCGGTTTGCGATCCGTTTCTCGCATCATATCAATACATAAGGTGAAGTTTTCTTCCCAGTAGTCTACCTCCGGCCGGCAACGGCCTACAGATGATGATTCCCCCTTCGCCGAGAGTGAGTGCCGATACATTTGAATTTTGGAGCGCTTTGGCGCCAACCGGATCCCGCCAACAGAGCAACACTGAAGAAACTCCTCTCCTGTTTTTCGTCGAAAGCTAGCTGAGTCTCTTTCGCGCGCTACACCTCGTGAGTCCTAGCCGAATGAAAGGATGTGATACACTTGCCTGAGGAATCAGCCCGTCTTAGAAAACAATCTCAGCCACCACAAAGAACAAAGATGTCACTCGTGCGAACTCGATCGAAGAGGCTGGAGACCAAGAATGATCAGCTGCAGTCAACCGGTGCTCGCAAATGTAAGATTTCCTTCAGTCTCAGGAAGCATTGTAAGAATCTGGAGTTCGATTCTGAGCAAATTTCTTCGGAACGAGGGCACCAAGCCGTGGTTCGATATCGCAGCTAGCTCGTAGTTAGCTCAATGTTAGTCAATGTGGTTAGCTCTCATCTGAGACTATATTTTCGGACCCTCCTCCTTCACACTTTTTGCTCCTCTAGCGAGACGACCAACGAGGAAGAAAGAAGTTGACAGCACCGATTTCGTCGATGAAGATTCCCGCGAAAATGCTCTGGTGCCTCCCGGCAGGCGTCGAACCGCGAAGCGGAAACAGGCAGAGCAAGACGAAGAACCAGAGCCGCAGCAAGACACGAAAAAAAGAAGGGTGACCAGACGAAGCAACGTCGTAGAGATCGAGAAAGCTGAAGAATCACCAAAAATCAGGAGCACAAGGGGGAAAAGGTCGAAAGTCGAGGAAGCCTGTCCGGAGAGTCCGGAAATGGAAGCGGAGAAACCCAAGCCGATGGGTCTCAAGCGCGTAGGTCTCAAGCCAATGGGTCTGAAGCGTCCTCTCAAAGAGGACAACAAATCGACTGTAGTGGAGCAGGAGCCTTCCGTGGATCAGGAAAATGCCCCGAGTTCGAGAGGCAGACGAAATGCTCGCAAAGTCGTCGCCGAAATGGTGGAGTTCGATCCCGACGAGGAGTCCGAAACCGACTTTTCAGATAATGATGACGATGACTTCGTTCTGCCCGAGTCGGATAAATCCGACGGAGAAGAGTTTGCTCCAGACGTCGAGCCCGAGCCCAAGATAATCGCCACACGGAGGAGGACGAAGCCGAAGGAGCTGACCCGTAGCGATAAGATCCGTCAATTCTTGCTAGACGTCGACATGTCCGCACCTCCTGGAGTTTCCCCGGTTAAAAAGCCGGACGCTCAACCGGAGAAACCCGAAGGCGCGTCTTCGGGAACGGGGCTCACATCGAAGCCCAAGACCGCTACTCTGCCAAGTTCGTCTGAGGAGAGTGCATCAGAGTCAGAGGATGACGAGGAATCGCCAGCTCGCCGCAGCAGGAACCGGAAACAGTCGAGAGCTGTCAAGGGAACACCGTCATCGAGGAGCAAGAAGAAGAGATCATCGTCCGCGGACTCAGACGATTCGTTGCTAGCCCCCAAGAAGGCGAAGCCGACCAAGTCCAAGAAAGTTCCTGTCAAAAATAAGAAGACATTCATGAAACCGAAGAAGCTCCCGGTGCCCAAGGAGGGAACCGCTCAGGAGAAAGCAGTCGCCGGATTCTCCCTATTCGAGATGAGCCTCCTGAGGTTGGCGAAGCGCATGGATGAGGGTAAGGACGGTGAAGAAGATGTCGATGGAGAAGCTGAAGAGAACGCCGAAGGTGAGCGAAAAGAAGGCGACGAAGAAGCGACCGAAGTCAAACCAGAAGCCGCTAAGACGGATCTCATCCTGTCGATGCTCAAGGAGCACGAGCCAGCGGAGGAGATGTCCGACGGGAGCTCCGAAGACGAGAAGGACGCACCGGCGAAAAGCGAAAAAAAAACCCATCATGGTAAAGCTTCGAGTGAAACGAAAGCCGAACAACCAGAGACGAAGGTTGAACGGCGGTCGGGTAGGAGGAAGAAACCGGAAGTGAAACCCGAGAAGGTCGAGGTCAAGACTGAGAAAACTGAACCCAAGGTCGAGGAACCCGTTAAGAAGTCCGCCGCGAGGAAAGGAAAAGCCAAGATAGAGGAAACACTCAAAATCGAGAAAGTCGAGGAATCTTCCGATTCGGAAGAGGAAAATTGGGAGGTGGTGGAGAATGCCGCGGTCCGAGATCCGAATTATAAGCGGCCCGACAACGTAACTGTCGTTCTTCAGGCTGAAGATTTCGTCTCGGATGGTAAGAAAGGCTTGACAATGGAACAGCGGATGGTTCGTCTGATCAATCGTCGACGCCGGAGCGCCGCCCTTTACTCCCATAGAGTGCATCTTCTGAGTCTGATGGCATACCACCGATGGCTGAACTCGATTGTGGAGAACGACTTCGTTAGAGCGTTCGCGATTTCGAGGCTGCCCGCCACCCTTGCGATGCCCGGCAAGACACGGAGCGAGGCGAATATCATACCACGACTCCT
Source organism: Galendromus occidentalis (assembly GCF_000255335.2). Taxonomy (NCBI): domain Eukaryota; kingdom Metazoa; phylum Arthropoda; class Arachnida; order Mesostigmata; family Phytoseiidae; genus Galendromus; species Galendromus occidentalis. Next base: position 373,795 of record NW_003805438.1, read on the forward strand.
CGCCTTTTATAAGGCGAAGTTCTCGATAAAGCCATCTTCTGAGGGCTTCGCGCCTAGGAAGCTCAAGAGCAAGCTCTTGAAGCTTTTCGCGCATCAGAAAACAGACTGTAACATCACGTATCTCTTCGGTCTCGTCACCCTGTTCAGAATCAATGGACTTCGCTCGAGGATTTGTCTCTCCTATCGTCTGATGCCACACAGAGCGCCGCAGCTGCGGATCAAGGACGGAGAATTGGTAAGTAGATTCGCTCTTGATATTTTACGATTCATATCGGAGCCAATGCCACGCCTCACCCCATCGATGCGATTCTTCCCCCAACGCGACGGGAGCTCATGATGAGGTATCATCGACCTAATAATTTTCTTATCCACAGTACGAGGTGGGCTCTAAAACGAGAGCTCTCAGCACGGAGACCGGGATCGAGGACTATTTTGTTGAAGTCTACGTCCCGAGCAAGAAACGGTGGCGTCCCATCGATATCGAGAGCCATGAAGTCTTCGAAAGTTTCCAAGACCTCTCGCCCCATCTCGAAGAGCCGATATCTCACCTGATCGGCGCGGACGGGGACGGTCACATGGTTGACCTTAGTCCGAAATACAATGCGGATTGGCTGAACAAGAAGAACACCCTCCGTGTGGATCCGAAATTCTTCGAAGAGGCTCTTGCGCGCTACGCTCCTAACGAGGAAGATCAAATCGATGAACAGGAGGAAGTGGCAAAGAAGCACGATCAAGAAAAGTTCCCGACGACGTTTTCGGAGTACAGAAAGCACCCGAAGTACGCTCTGAAACGGCACATGCTCAAACACGAAACTTTCTACCCTCCAGATCCGCCGATATTAGGCGAGTTCAGGGGCGAAGCCATTTACCCTCGAGAGGCCGTGAAACCTCTTCGATCCCGAGATCAGTGGTATCGGAACGCTCGGACTGTGAAGGACGGTGAGGTACCGTACGGCGAGATGAAGGCGAAGCCCAAATTTGACCGGAAGAAGAACAAATGGGTCACCGGCCTCATGATGGACGTTTTCGGTGAATGGCAAACCGGGCCTTTCAAACCACCGGTCGCGGTCGATGGGAAGATCCCCCGCAACAACTACGGTAATGTTGATTTGTTCCATCCGGACATGCTACCGATAGGCACAGTTTACCTGGAGCTGCCAGGTTTGAACAAGGTCGCCGCCGATCTCGAGTTGGATTGCGCTCCGTGCGTTGTTGGTTTCCAAGGTATCGGGAGAGCTTTCCACGCGCTCTACAGAGGGTAAGTGATTGAAATCGAGTGAATGCTTCGAGAAAGGCAAACCAGAAGCTCTTCCAAGGAGAAGAAGGCTGGAGTGTACCAGCTGGCAGAAACTGTGCCTGGAACTGATTTAACTTGATCGTCTTTTCCCCCCTCAGGTATTGTGTTTGCGCCGAAGACAAAGAGACGCTGGAGAAGGCTTGGCAGGAACGTCAACACGAGGATCGGCACACTCGACGAGAGAGAATACGAACCAGGGCTATAAAGAACTGGAAGATGATGATCAAGAAAGTGATATGGGACATGCGGCTCAAGAAGAAGTACAAGGACAATCTCGATCAGGAAAAGAAGTCCAAATGAATTTCTTCCGAGCTCGCTCGAATCTGATTCACTTCGAAACACCAGCGCGGTGATATTGGCCGAAACTCCTCTCTGACGGTCCCACAAATAGATCGCGCTTTCGGCACACTTGTAGATTCCAAATGTGACATCGATAAGCACTTCTCATGGTGATATTTGTGCTCTCAAAGTGGATTTTAAAACTTAGCTCCTAAAATGTGTTCTCAACTTCGCCTATAATAAACTCGAATGGGAAGAAACGAGGTCGATCGCTGCTACATTCTAGAGAAATCATCGGCGTATTGTAGCCGCGATTCTCCCACGTATTGCTCACCAGATGCTCTGCAAGGATGAGCTTCCGCGAATGTCGAGCTTCTCCGGCTCCCGCGCGAGATTGAGCTGAGTGGGGGGAGGACCGCGAGAAATTCGGTCAGCGTGACAGTCGATTTCGATTGAGAAGAGCGAAACCGATTTAGCGAAGACGTTCGGGAGAACGACCGTGGTCTCACCCAGTTTTGCGGAGGCTCAGCTGTAGAAATCCGAAACGGTCTTTTTTCTGAGGTTTGGATAGGCATCGATTCGAGTGCAGCATTCTCATTGCAGCCTTCCCTACGCTCTACGATTGTGGTAGAAATTCATCTACGGCGATCCACTCGTGGATGTGGTGATCGGTCTATGCTCTACCGAACACGATGAAAGCATGAATTATCCGAGATGTAGGAACTCTACTCATCAGTCGAAAAAGGATAGAAACCGAAATGCTCCATGCCGAGCTCTTCCCCAGAGAAAGAGGAGCAGCTCGCTGAATGAATAGGATGTACATACATATGTACCTCCGCTTCATGACTCGAGCGAGGAGGCAACTTTCCAGGCCTTTTAATTTTCTGAGCGCTCGAAAGACTTCCTAATCTCGATCCATCTCATTTTTTTGATTTCCATTCCGGGAACGAGAGCATAAGTTCGCGAGGCGGATGATGTCATCGGTGCATAAGGGTGACGGGTCCTCCAGTTCTTCTCCTGGGCTTTTGTGCGGGAGAAGGTCTACACTGGATTTTCCCGCCAGAACTTCGAAATACTCTCGGCGATCGAAAGGCGACCCACACAGAATTTGGAGCTTCCCGTGGAGCGATGATAGAGAATCCCTGGAGCCGACTCCCGTTCAGCGCTCCAATCACTGAGAATGGAAAATTCTGCTCTCCATGAGCTAAGTGAAGAGATGTCCCTAAATACGGTCAGCGATGGGTCCGCGGAAGCCAGGTACACGGAGCGGTAGAGAAGCTTCACTCGGGTCCACCAGAAAACAGATGATGTTTTTGCGCGCGCTCTCTCACTAAATGAGCGAAGGACTTTGATCACCGAGAGAACTACTTCGCATCAGCGGCTCCGAGCGCCGGGAAGTGCGTCAGTCAAAGTATGCCTGGTGTGAGAACGCGGTCCAGAAGGGTGAAAGACTCCGAAGACATCGAGAACGGGAGGCCTCTAGCGATTGGAGCCGAGAAGAATCGTACGGAGCCGGGTGAGCACAAAGGGTCCGGAGAGTGATTTCAAAGATGGGATTCGAAACCGGCTCATGCTGACGATTGCATCGTTCTCTTGGGTATTGTCCACAGAGAGTACGGATCGAGTGACAGCATCCATCTCCCACGTGTCGGGCCCCCGCTGGAGATCCACGCGTCGCCTCTGATAATTACCTCAGTATTCTAATTCCAGCTCGCTCAGTGAAAATGAAGTGCACCAGCGATAGTGGAGTGGATCTGTGCCCAGACGAGGAGCCACGGAAGACCCCAGCCAAACGTGCCCCATTGAAAAGAAAACAGCAGCAACCTCAGCAAGCGCAAGATTCGGAAGAGACTGAAACCAAGAAGAGGAGAGTGTCCAGGAAACCGACAGTGTCACAACCCGATCAGCCTGCAGTGACCGAGAAGAATGAGCAGAGGGCTCCGCGACGTAGCGGGAAGGCCTCCGCGATGAAGTCAGATGGGGAAAGTCTCCCGCAGAATAGGAGCCGGAGCGAGAAGCCTTCTTGGACGAACGCACTGAAGAAGGTCGCATCCGGGACAGACGTCGTAGACTCGCAGAAACGTGGTGGGAAAAAAACTGGCGCGGCGACGGAAGCCGGCAGCCAGATAAAATCTCCGAAACGGGAGAGCGGGAAGGAGAGAACCTCAAAGAAGAACGAAGAAATCGAGGAGAACGCGAGCCTTAGTGCGAGACCAAAAAGAGCGTCGAGAGCTCCGCTAACGATTGTGAAAACGGTAATTCCTAAAGGAGACTCCGACGAAGAATCCGATGAGGAATCCGAAGAAGACCTTTCAGATAACGACGACGAGGATTTTCTGCCTCCCGAAGCAGAGAGAGAATCCGACGATGGGGGAATCACGGAAGCCGCTCCCAGTCATCCTCCATCTACCGGGGGGTCTTCCAAAGGTCCCAGGAGGGGCGTGAAGAGCGGGAAACCCTCGAAGCAGATCGGCGAGTCCAGGCGTGTCAAAGACGAAATTCCCATCAAAGCTCCAAGAGAGTCCTCTTCGATGTCGAAGACCAGCATCCCCTCAAGCAAAGAATTCGCCTTCAGGAGCCGGCGAGGTGAGCCGAGGGAAGCTCTGAGCATCAAATCAAAGCTAAAGGTTGAGGACGATGACGAGGACGATGAGGACTTCGTCGAGAAGAAATCGAAGAGGAGAAGCACAAGTTCAAAGACGAAGAAAGCCTCTCAGAAGGCAAAGCGATCCCTGTCGTCGTCTGATGAGTCGGATGTCGCTCCGAAAACGACCAAGCCGACGAAGAAGATGAAATCGAATAACAGTTCCCTCCCGAGAAAAACCTTCATGAAGCCCCGTAAGGCCCCGAAACCGAAATCAAATGAGAAGAAGGACCCTATCGTATCCTCGCGCTACGAAATGAGACTTCTAGAGTTGGCAAAGCAGATGGACGACAACGATGACAGCGAGGAGGAGTCTCAGGACGATTCACCGACGGCAGTACCAATCAAGGAAGAAGACGAGCCTGTTGGTGCCTCGGACCAGCACCCCGAAAATGAAGGTGACAAGAAGCTTCTCATCATGTCCATGCTCAAAGAACACGAAGAAGTGGACGAGATGTCGGACGACAGCTCTGATGACGACGTCAAGGCCGAAATAAGTTCATCGGTCAAGGTCGAACCGGGTGAAAATTTCGACAAAGACCTTACGTCCTCCATTAAATCCGAGAAGAGAGCGAAAAATGCCAAGGCCGAGAAATCGAAAGTCGACAAGCCGAAGAGAGCAGAGGCAAAGATCAAGAAGGAGAAGGTAAAGAAGAAGAGCACAAAGAAGAAAGAAGTCAAAGAAGAGTCCGGAGAAGAGAACTCATCTGGATCCGAAGAAGAAGACTGGGAGGTTGTGGGAGAGAGAGATCCGAACTATCAGCGCCCCGAGAACGTGACCGTGGTTCTTCAGAATGAAGATTTCCTCCCGGAAACGAAGCGTCTCAGCATGGAGCAGAGGATGATCAGACTCATAAATCGTAAACGTAAAACAACGTATCTGCTTGCTCACAGAGTGCACTTGTTGGCTCTCCTTGGTCACCAACGGATACTCAACTCCATCCTGAACGACGAATTCGTGAGAGCCTACGGCTTGTCACGAGTGCCTCCAACTATTGCCATTCCTGGAAAACGCCAGAAAGATTCTCAAGTTGTCAAGCAAATTTTATTATTCTACAAATCGTCTTTCGAGCTGAAAGAATCTGACAAGGTTTTCAATCCCAAAATGCTCAAGGCCAATCTCACGAAATTCTTGATGAAGAAAATCACGTCGTGCAACATCGTTTACCTGTTCGGATTATTGGTCCTGCTTCGAGCGAGCGAGATCCGAACGAGACTCTGCCTCTCGTACCACTTACTGCCCCACAAAGCCCCCCTGCTGAGGATCAAAGACGGAGGAATCGTGAGTATTCCGGCACAGTCTTCGTGCGGAGCAAAAGCCCCCTCCGCTGGTGGAAACGGACGCAATCGGTGATAGGTCAACGGGGAACATCCCTTATGCCATGTACTACAATGCCATACTCGAACTTTGATTCTCTCTTCCAGGTGGAGCTCGGATCCAAATCGAAGACATCCGACACAGATTACGGTATCGCCGACTACTTCATCGAGGTCTATCTTTCGGACAAGAAACGCTGGCGACCGATCGACATCGATGACTTCAGTGTAATGGAAGATCCACATGAGCTAACACCCCACCTGGAACAGCCGGTTGCTTCTCTGATCGGGATCGATAACCAGGGTTGTATGTTGGATTTGAGTCCCAAATACAACGCCGATTGGCTCAACAAAATCAAGTCCTTGAGGAGTGACGCGAAATTCTTCGACGAGGTTTTGGCTCGATACGCGCCCAAAGAAGCAGAGCAAGTCGAGGAACAGCAGGAGGTTGCGGATCTGCACGAGCAACACGGAATACCTAAAATAATCTCGCAATTCAAAAATCATCCCAAGTACGCTCTGACGCGGCATTTGCTCAAGTTCGAAGCTTTTTATCCGAGGGAACCGCCCGTGCTCGGATACGTGAGGAACGAGCCGGTTTATCCGAGAGAGTGCGTGCACACTCTCCGCTCGAAGGACACCTGGCACAGGTCTGCACGGCAGGTAAAAGAAGGCGAAGAACCGTACAGTGTGGTCAAGGCCAGGCCGAAGTGGAACAAGCAGACCGAGAGTTTCATGAGGGATCTGCCGCTCGAAGTTTACGGCGAATGGCAAACTGAGCCCTTCAAGCCTCCCGTGGCTGAGAATGGAGTTGTGCCGCGAAACAAGTTCGGAAATGTGGAACTTTTCCATCCGGACATGCTGCCAATAGGTACCGTTCACCTTAAACTGCCAGGCCTCCCACGGATCGCGGCTGAGTTGGAGGTTGACTGCGTCCCGGCCGTGATCGGTTTTGACGGTGTAGGGAGAGGCTGTCATCCAGTTCTCGAAGGGTAAATCAAATCTTTACTCAAATGTTCCATTCTCGAGGGGATATATGTATGTACCTTCTCTTTGATCGTGAGCATCTCGCTCGTGATCCGGCTAACGTAGAGTTTTCACTTTCGCAGATTTGTGGTCTGTGTCGAGAACCAAGAACTCCTGGAGGAGGCATGGAATGAGCGGCAGCGCGAGGACCGCCATAAGAGGCGAGAGAGGATCCAGAAGCGCGCTCAGAAGAACTGGAGGAAATTGATCAAAAAGGTCATCTGGGACATACGCATGAAGAAGAAATACAAGAACAAACTCGATCAGGAGTGAGGACAAAGACCCTCATCGCTTTCGCATGTATTGGTAAATATCGATGAGGGGAAGACTCGAGGCTTTTGTTTTTCGCGGCCGGTGAGTCCAGGAACCTCCTCTATGCTTCAACTGCACCCATGACGTTCAGCGGGTTTTTGAGATTCCCCAGTTATAAGGGCCGCATTCCGCGCGCTGTGATATTTGACTTGTTCGACAGACCGAACTCGCTTGGCAGGACTCGTTCCTAAAATCTCCTAAATATTTAAATCCATTGCCTAGACGTGTTCATCTATTCCATTCACTGTTCTCAATAAAATAAAATTTTGATGGGATTCGACCGCTTCGTTCGTACATAGGTACGTCGTATCGACAATGAATATCCCTGAGGAGGCTGGAGCTTTCTGGAACGCGACATGCGATTAGCTTGATCGCGTGAGTCCTCCAGGAGCTCCATTCTATCGCCATCGGAAGTCTCCTTTGTCTGCGGTGGAAGCACCAACGCCGGAAGGAGGACAGAACCACCTCTCTCAAAGGACGAGTATCACATACTTTTCGTGACTCAGCTAAGCCAAACGCCGGGCCCTACTATAATTCCCCTCCCGGTTATCCTGCAAGCTTGCATGAGAATCTTCCTCAGGAAATTTGGAGCCTGCGTTCGCATGATAGACTTTGATTAATCCATCACATCTGTGATACTTCTCGAATAATTCTTCGGACACTCTGAGTGCCCATGTCATTTCCAATTGACGGTTCCAGGAGCAGTGAAGGTGGTAGAAAAGTTCCGGATACTCCATGCCTGAAATCTCCAGGAGAATACTTTCACGGGGTAACAGCAAAGATTATTGTCGAAGACCCTGTATCCTGTAAGCCTTCACGAAGCTCCAGACTCCAGACCTACAAGACGCCAAGCTGATGCTTCAGCTCGGCTAGCTTGTGCGCGGGTATGCTGGAGGTGTCAAGGTACCTCGGCCGGACTCACCGAGGAGCGTGAAGAAGTCCTGATGTCCAAGATCGCCGTTGAAAAAGTACTTTTCTTGCAAAGATCTCAGATGATCCTCATCGAAATTCCAGTTGTACTTCGAGGAGTTGCGCATGCGACCGAGATGCATCAGAACAACACCGGTGTTGAAGCCCTGTTTACCTGGGTGAGGGCTCCCCACGTCGGTCTCCGGATTTTTCTCCCGGTAATCGGCGAATTTCTCTCGATACATCGGCTGAAGGTCATCGCTGTTTGACGAAAGAGGGGAACTACTATCAGACTCTTTACACTTACAGACCAGTGAAAAAAAAGTTTCGAGTTCGCCCGGGAAAGCTCGCAACGGTCATGATCTCTTGTGCTCCGATCGCTCAGAGCAGATCGAGAGAAAGAACTCGATGCGATTACGTAATCGCCGGCGAGAATCCGGTGAGAGCTCCTGCACTCACGCGATGCCGATGATGTTTTCCTCGGTGAACTCCGGAAAAATGTCCCAGAGCTTCCGAATGTCATCGTGGAAGCGGAGATCGGTATCGAGAAAAATCGCTCGATCGAGGCGTGAAAATATTCGATGGAAACCCGGCGTCAGGAAGAATATGTCATCGTCATATTTCCGGACCGGTTTGGTGAAGAAGTATTTCCGGAGGAGCTTCACCATGGGTTCCTCTTTTTCTCCAATCGCTCGCAAGTCGTAGATAGTATAGTGGATATCCATATTCGACATCTGTAAGCATTGTGCATCAATGAGAGGAGAAGAGAGATCCCCGATGCGGGAAAAATCATCTCCATATCGTGGTGGAGCGTAGAAAACCTTATTTATTGACGAGACTGCTCCCGATATCGTTCCAAACGATCGATTGTCTGCCAAGACATGAACGTGAAGAGACGTCGAAAGGTTTTTCGAGATGCTTTTCAGCGTTTCGCAGAGATCATCGACAACCTTCGGCTTCGAACTCGCATATTTCGCGAAGACGATGATTTGGATGACGCCCTGGAAATCGGCATTAGCAATGAGAGATTTCCTTATCCCATCGGAAGCCTGCCAGTAATGATCTCCCCTAGCCGTGGAAACCTTCCCGATGCACATCTGGGGTGCAAGTTCAAGACAATCCGGTTGCACTCACCGATGAGCTCGTCGTGCCCCGCCATGGACTCGCGTAGCCTTCGTGGAGAGGATTCGTTAACACCGCAAATAGGAAGCCGCTAGCGACGAGAGCAGAGGCTACGGCGAATACGATCGCAACCGTGGCTCGTCTCCTGCGAGACCGGTTGTGCACCGTTCGCATACTCTGCGAATCGAAGACTGCGATTAGGACTTCATCTGTCAACCACCAGCCGCTCCCGAGACAGAGAACGGTACCGACCGCTGTCCTATAAGGGGTGGCGTGTGTCTATCGACGACGTGCGGCTGGCTGCATCATCATAAGGGACACCCCAGCCCTCTGGCCATGCGAATCCGATCATATGTACAGTCATCGAAAGCCCGCCGCACCGTCAATACAACGAAACTCACCGCCACAGTTCGGGTGTTTCGGCTGGATAGGACGACTTGAAGGACTATTCTCTAATTTCAGCTTCGAATCCACCGACGCGATTCATTCCTCACGTTCAGAACAATCATCGCGAGGTGTTCGGCTCCTTGTCCGAGAGCGAAACCATTCGTATTCGATGTGTGTACTACATAAGACGCCGAAATCAAAACCGTACAGGCAACGCGTAACAGCCGCGCAAGTTGACAGCAGATTGAAATCTAGCGGACCAGACGTCAGGATTACAACAGGACAGAGCACGCCATCTGGCGACCGGATAGATATTGGTGCCATTCCATAGGAATTAGGTGATTCGTAGTCGTCACGGTGCCTCGGAATAGCTCTGGAGCCAATATTTACAATGGCATCGCCCTCGCCTTCGGATGTGCCCTCCCGTCCCTATTAATGAGAAGCGAACTCGAAGAAAGATTGCTTGGGTCCGCGCAGGTGTCCTCAAATCTTAATATTTGCTTGCTGATCACGATGTCCCCGGAACTGGTTGCGCATCGGTCGAGCGGTGCGTGGGCTCGCGATGAGCCCCGCCCGATTTTTCAGAATTAGAAATAGAGTTGATCGGTGCATCCAAATTTGGAAATGGGTCCTCAGTTTTTTAAGTGCAAATCACTCGTTCGCCATCCGTCGAAAATTCGGACCTCCCCACGTGGAAGTAGATCATAGAAGAAACCGTTGATTCGGCCTCGACTCGTGATGACCGTGAATGAGGCTCGCATGCAATCAGTTGTTGGGGCAATCACAATAATCACGGGCGGAAGGGGGGGGGGGCGCGACAGCAATCAGGACTACACTGGGGATTGATTTTATTCGACAAACGAGTATTTTACAGATGTGTCAGTTGAGATCCTTTGCAGCTTGATCCGTAGGGATCCTACTCCCTCCATTCGCGTGATATACCTTAATGAAACCGTCGCAACGATGATATTCATCGAAAATCTCCGCCCTATAATGTGCCCTCCAACTGTCGTCTAGCTGGCGGTTCCAAACGCAGTTCAACAGATAGAACATTTCGGGGTACTCGTTCGCTGCAACAAAATAAAGCTCATCGTCCGAAAGGGTATCGTTTCCGGAATTCCCCATGCGCAAGGAGACAAAGACAGGTACGAGTCATGAGCGAAACGAATTACCGAGTAGAGTGAAGAAATCCTGATGACCAAGATAACCATGGAAGTCGTATTTGTTGCAGAGAGCTTCGAGGCCGCCTCCGACAAGCAAGCCGTTGTAGATCCTCGAGTTCCGCATGCGGTCGAAATCCATGAGCATCACACCGGTATTCAAGCCTTGTTTCCCCGGCCTAGCGCTCCCAACGTCTGTGTTATTGTGTTTTTTCGGTAAGCGGCGAATTCGTACCGGTAGTGGGGCTGGAGGTCATGGCTGCAACGGATGGTATCGAAGTTCATTCAGAGAAGTCGAGGTTCTGCTTCACGTTCAGAGCTCCCAATCCTGATGTCGTCATAGAATATTCAGGGCTCGCTAACCCGATTCCGATGATATTCCCTTTCGTGAATTCCGAGAACTTGAGCCACAATGACGCGATATCTGCCCGGAACTGGAGGTCTGTGTCGAGGAAAATAGCTCTCTGGAGATTGGAAAACACTCGGTGGAAGACCGGAGTGAGGAAGAAGATATCATCGTCGTAACGTTCGATCTTCTTCGAGAAGAAGTTTTTCCGCATCAGTCTGATCGTTGCTTGGTTCTCCCTTTCGATCTCCGTCAAGTCGTAGACCGTATATTTACAAGCGATTCTTGACCCCTAGAAGAGTTATTGTATTCCTGAGGCTGAACTTGCCCTCGACATAGGAAGCTCTGTCTACCGATAGGAAATAGTCTCGATCGGATTATTGAAACTCGATTCCATACGGACCGCCTGGAGCTTCAGAAACGTTCGCTTTATCCGTATGTAGGATGGTAAGTCGGCCAGGATGTGAACATGCAGGGGAATAGTGGCGTACTGCAGGATACTGCGTACGGTCTCGTAGAGGTTCCGAGGTACCTTCATTTTCGAGTACGCGTATTTGGCGAATACGATGACATCGATGACACTCTGTCGAAGAAGATCGATAACGTCATGGTCGTTTCGCATTCGAGGACTTCGGGGACTACCGAGAACCCGCCCAGGATTCGACTGACTGAGAAAAGGCTGCAGCTCCCGAGCTTTTGGGGGTCCGTAACGCAAGCGGAGACCTGAGCGCCGCTCAGCTCTAATGATAGGCGAATCGGAAGCCGACCTGAGAACCCCAATAGACGGAGCATCGCGTACCTGATTGGACGAGGTGTCTATGTCCGATGGCAGGGGTTGAAGTTCCAAGTCGTTGAATGCATCCTCGATAGAGAGTCTCCCGCGAACCGGGTCTCCGGCGGCTGTGCGAGGTGCGGGGGAGAGAGGAGAAAGTTGGGTCCAGAAGACAGCCCACAGCAGAGCGAAAAGAATTAGGAGCAAGAGGTTCTTGCTCTTCCGCGGGATATTGACTAGCATCTGCAATTCTGAATTCTTATCAGTCTGAGCACAGTGATTCTCCAGGGAACTCGCACAGGTTAGTGTACTTTCTGAGGACCGTCTTCTCGACCCGCAGCCGCGGGACCAACTAGATAGATAGCTCTGCCCGAGATTCACGCTCAAAAATCACAGCGAGCGCTCATTTGAGATTCTATAGGGGATACTCCGTCGGCTGTTCTGAAACACGAGGGAATCCGATGGAGCAAGGCATGAAAAGTGGACCAAAATGAAATTGAGCGATCGTTGCGGAGCTCACCGTGATTAATTACTTCCTCGGACGAAATGGCGGCTGCTCTCCAGTCGGGACTAAGTTCCGGAAACTGAGTTCCTTCGACCGAAACCGGTTCAGGTTAGGTGCATTCAGCATCCGTAGCCGAGATTCGTTAACTCATCAGTGGTCACTGCATCACATCTCTATCGGAGAACGAGAAAAATAAACATGGGAAGACACACACGTCTTCGGACAGATGGTAAGACAGGGGAGCACTGTCAGAAGTGGAGAGAAGAAACACCGGAGCTGACAGTGGAGGGTTTGGGTCAGCGGCGTCAAGAAAGAGAAAAGAAAAGTGTGCTGTCCGCTCAAGATGAACCAGCTCCCTGGAGAGGGCACCCGTCCGTGAAGGGTGAATTTATTGGAGCTCATCCGAAATTTTCAATGAGGGCTTCGGAGCGACGGTTTTCGCGCTGTGATTGACGTTCTCGATCCCAACCGAGGCTCATGATTGGCGACTCCAATGAGTCCAATGATGATGTTCTGCGCCATGGGATTGAAGTATCCCTCGATCACGTGACACGGGATCTACGAAGACAGCCGACAGTCTCCCTCTGATCTGAAATCCTCTGACTGAGATTTTGAACCAAGGTCCATGCGAGGGTTCCAGAAGAGAGAATCGACAAGCTGGGCATCACTACGTTCGAGAATCTCAGCACGCGCATATTGCGTGGGCGAAAACAAACAAAACTTTCCATTCGAAGCCGAGCCTCACTAATTGTAAGCTTGTTCCGGATCTCACAGGTCAAAGAAAAAGTTTCCCGAACAGCAATGTTTTCGTTCGTCGTTTTTTTCTGTATTGTGACAGCGGTATTGGCCCAGCAGCTCCCGAGTGGAGATGATGGTCGGGCAAGATTCAATCACACCGAAGATCTGGGAATGCCGAAACCGCACCGCACCAAGCGAGGTGCCGAAGTCGCGCACGAGGTTAGTAAATAGTAGTCTCGGAAGACCTCTCTCATCATTTTGTTATGCTACAGCACTTAATTGATCTATGTATGGTTTCGTCTGTATATCACGAATCCATCATATCAGCCTCTCTTGAGCAGAAAGGTCTCCCTCTGCAAGTTTTCTAGATTCTCTGTTTTTTTCTCTTCTATAATCGGAAATCCTGCGGAGGAAAATTAGGCTCTCGCCAGAAACAAATGGGGGCCGGGAGTCGATACCGTTTCTCCCGAGTCGCTTTCTTACGTGTTTCATAGGGGCTCTCGATAGGTGAAGTGACCTGTGCATAATTTCCTTATCCTCATTATTCCCGTTCCAGAGTCCCGTGAGGATGGGCGCGACAACGGGTAGAGTGGTCGCCGGGTTCTCGAGAATCGCGTCTACCCTGCCTCAGTTTATTGTTGACGGGCGTCACTATTGGCCATCTGACTTTTCTCTAACCAAACAGATCGGACTCCAGGGAGTGAACGAGCTAGTCAGTAAGTGAAAGTTTCAAAGACGAGGAAATATGCGGAGAGACATGTATGAATCAAGTGGTTGATAAGGAACCTCGAACGATCCTCACTCAGACACCTCTCTCCTCCAGATGATGTGTTCAATTACGAGAAAACAAAGGCTCTGGCTGTCGCACGAGAAGCTTCGTGCGGCCAACGGGCGAACTGCTTGTGGAACAAAAGGCTTGGCACCTTCGGTAGAATGTTCGGGAGGGTCAGTAGAGACCAAGAGCTCCTGAACAACTTAGATTGCGATACCATCTTTGCGGGCTGCTTGCACTATCATTGATTCTATTTATGATTACGATGATGTAGCTTTTCCCTAGAAGGACGATTGAAGGTACAGACAGAAGTGAAGTACATAAAATACTTCCCCTGGCGTTTATTCCACGATAGCGAGAGCGCGACGTCCCTCAGAGCGATACAGGAGTCATATGAACAATCATTCATGGTTAAGAACCTAGGAAAATATCTGTAATCTGTAAACAAATTTATACTCATGTTGGTATCTGAATTTTATGGAAAAACAAGCATCGTATCCCGTACGCTTCAGAGTTTTCATTCAATACTCAATTCGAAATCCTCTCCCCGAGTGCCTCCTGGGATACAAAATATTTACAGAGAGTCGATAACGCCCCTCATTCGTCTCTGAAAGAGATAAGGAGGTCCGCTCCGAACTAATAATTGAGGTCCCCAATACCACCCGAACAGAGCAATGGGCGAAGAGTCCCTCCAGTTTGGAAATAGTCTGATTGAGAGGAGGGAGCCGAAGAACTCATTTAGTCCCTCGCTCTAGAGAGAGGGAGGGACTCAATGGAGCTGGAACTTTTGCGATTCCTATCGCTGAGGACCAGCTTCTCATAGCTCAGCTCGCTTCAGTACTGCTCAGAAACCTCCTCGGGGTTGATATCACATTTTCGGTGGAGCACGGAATCCCCAGATCGCGGACCGAGATTCCTCGGGAGCATCGAGCTCAGATTTGTCTCGATAGCTCACCGCCTCGAAACGAGCATAACGGAAGGAGACCGTCTTCCGTCACTCACGATCCCCTGCACGCGAGCATCGGTCTACACCATTTTCATCGAGGATACTCGCTGTCCTCCGCTCACATAGAAGGAATCCGGCCGACGCACTTTGTTTCTGCTCGTCCATGTCGAGCTACCTTGGGAACTTCTCGAGAACTTCTCCAACGATTCGGCGTTCATCATCGCACCTTCCTCGATGCACGGATGAATTAGTTCGGGATTCGATGTCAGAATCTCGTACAGCTCTATCGCAGCGGGTCGTTCCTCTTTCTGTATGGCCCAAACCCGCATGAGGAGTGCTTCCAGCTCGCTTGATATTTTACTTGGAAGCGTCGGGAAGCCCCCACCCCTGATGAACTCCTGTACGTTCTGGTCGTCGCGGTCGTGGTACGGATACCCTCCGAAGGTGATGATCTCGAAGATACAGATCCCGAAGCTCCAAATATCGGACTCTTCGAAATAAACGCCCGTTCTGAGAAGCTCAGGGGACATCCACCGTACCGGCATGGGGCCCGGTCTCACGATTCTGTAGTAACCCTGGTCGACAAGATTTTTACAGAAGCCGAAATCTGCGATTTTGATCGTCAGGCTTTCGTGCACGAGGCAGTTCCGACAGGCGAGGTCGCCGTGGACGTGTTGCAAGCTCGCGAGATACGAAAGACCTCTACAGATATCCAAAGCCATGCGAGTGAGGTGGAGCGCGCCGATTTCTCCAGTTTCCGCCAGGTGACGTCGATCTTGGAGATAGTTCTTCAGATTGCCGTACATCATGAGTTCGGTAACGATCTGACACTTGTCCGGCTTGTTTATGACTCCGACGAGACGGAGGATATTGACGTGATCAAAACGTTTCATGATCACCGCCTCAGTCAACAGTTCCAGTTTCGCGTTGACGTTCCTCGGGTCTTTGGCTGCCTTGACAGCGACTTTGGTGACTTTATTGTTCTCGTCGGTGTAGTCGCCGAAATACACCTTGCCGAAAGCACCCTCGTCGACCAGCCGATAGATTCGCACGCTGTTCTCCGGGAGCTCCTTATCGTTGAGCATGATGAAAGGCGAATTTCGATTCTGTTCGAGAACTTTCATTTTGTTCTCGTAGTGACGATACGCGAAGGCGGCGCTCACCCCACCGAACAACACGAGCGTACCGACGATGATGCCACTGATTGCCATTATGTGTGCGGCGTCACAGGATACCCCCAACGCGTCCATCAACGCTTGGAAGGCGCAAGGCGGCGTTCCGTCGGTGGGCTTGACACCGTTGTACCACTTGATAGCTGTCTTGAGCTCCAGGCTCGAGTCTTCTGTTTCGTTCATCTCTTTCTCCGAGCGCTTCAGTCGGAAAGCGCCGATTCTTTCCATCGATCCGTTGAGGTATTGATAGAGAATTATATCGTCCGGCTGCCGGTGGGTCCCGTCGAATTTCACAACTCCAGTGACGCCCCTGAATTGACTGCTCTTGATTTTTTCCGTGAATCGACGAAGAGCCCTCGAGCTCGTGACCTGATCCACGCTACGCAGTTTCTCCAAAAAAGTCTTCTCGTGTCGCACCAACTCACCCAACGCAGTGCCCAAGCTCCAGACGGAATCGTAGGCGAATCCAGCGTTGTCGTCGAGGTCCTTGACGTCTCTGGTCACGAACTCCCTCCAGTCGGAGACGTTATCTCCATAGGTTGTGACGAAGTCGTCGTCGGCCAGCTCTCTGAACTTGTAGACGAGCGAATGGTCAACGGCCCTCCTCAATTCCGCTCTGGAGCACGGAAGGCCTCTTACGTATTTGAATGAGTTTTCCTTCATCCAGAACGGCAGAAGCCAGACATAACCGTATTCAGCGGTCATTTTCAAGCGGAAGGCTTTACACATAACGTCTCGAGCGACTTTTTCGGGAAAATCGCCGATTATGATTTTTGCGCGAGGTTCCTCTTTCATGCTCCCAAGACTCTCCTCGAGCGATCCCGATGTCAAGTAGGTATATGAACCGACGAATGTCCGCTGATCTTTCTGGGCGAAGGAACGGAGGTCTCTGATGTAGCCGGAACTCTGATACGAGTCGGTGAACGCGGCGAAATTGAGCCACTTCTGATGCTTGATAAGCCGCACGTAGGCTTTCGCCAGCATACTGGTATCCGGCGGAATCCTGAAGAAATTATCCAGTGTTCTCGACGTTTCATCGATGACGCTATCCATCATGTAGCTGAACACAAGGTGTCTGTAGTGAGCGGCGACGCCGATGAGACCTTCGAGGGAGCGATTGCAGTCCGGACCGATGACACCGACGATCTGATTGGGCGAGGTCGTGATGTTGGTTATGTACTGTTTGAATATCAGGTCTCGATTGCATTCTCCGTTCACGACGTTCTGGACCAAGATGACGCCTTTGAGGTGATATTTATTGATCCGATTTATGGCGTCGCCTGTCACACCGATCAGGGAGCTGTTCTCCTTTGGGAAAATCGCATGTATGGCGATTTTGGGGAAAGCGTCGACTCCCTTGGACCATCGTAGATCCAACTGGGTTTTGATGAAGGAACACGCGAACTGCTGCTGCAGTTCTTTATTGTGCAGCTTCGCAACATCGTTTCCGACGAGGTCCCTGAACTCTTCCGTGCGGATGTAGGCGTTGTTGATGAGTTTTACGATCTGCGGCGCCCCGGCCTCCAGCGAAGACCAATAGAGTTTCCTCAATTTAGCGTTCTGGTACGTACAGCCGACTTCCTGACTGAGCGTGCTACACGACGGGAACAGGACTTCGGTGTACGTATCGGGGAAGAGGGTCATCGGACTTGTGCTGTAATCGAAAAATAGGACGGGCTTCTTGTCTTCCTGCCGTTTTATGTGATTCTCGAAATTATTCCCCAACCAAGCGACTTTCACGTAAAGATTCAGCTCCTTGATTTGCTTCGTGATGATGTCGTAGTTTTCGTGCGGATACGCTGCGACTAGAACCGCGCACTTTTCGTTCCCCACGCACTGGTCGGGAATGTATTGTCCCTTTTTACACTCCTTGAAGCGAGGTCCCTGACACCATCGGTCTTCTCCTTTGCCTCTCCTGGTGATTCCGTCGAGCAGCGATGGATTTAGAGCAAATCTTTCCGTCAGGTTGGCATCCTTGAAATATCTGTAGTGATCGGGCTTCGGTCCGAATACGGGTTTGTCCACCTCCCCCGTGCTGACGAACCAGCCAAGTCTGATGTTCACCCCGAGATAGCCCGCACTCTTGACTTTGTCTCGGTAGAGCGGAAACTGGGCGGTCGTTTCGACGATTCCGATATTTATCATGGGGATTCCGGTGCAGTTTTGCTTCTCGACGTCGCAGTTCATCTTCTCAACCCATTCCTCCGAGGTGAGCTCGTGCTGCACAATGTCCACCCGGTACCCGATGTAGTCGTGGATGAATAAGAGCAGGATGTAGGCCAGGATCTGATCGGTCGGACGGGGACCCACCCCGATCGTGATGTTGACTGGTTCGTCGTTGATGTGCAATTCATTCCCACCCACGAGCTGCGCCTCCGTCGAACACAGTGTTTCGCGGGCATCTTCCGCACCGTACGACACCGAAATGCAACCTGCGGCCAGCAGTACGGCGCAGAACGACCTCGCTGAAGAGATAGAAAAGCATGCGGTCAGAACCGGGGTCGGAGCCCGCTTCCGAGCGCCGCCTGATCACAGAGCATCGCTCGGAGGATTCTGAATCTGACTCAAGTCCGAGCATCGGATACTCTCCCATATTGTGTCTACCGGAACAATCAATCATGACACGTACCTCGAAATTTCATCGTGACATGGCACACCGGAACCCGTGGTCCGTCGAACTTCACGGTGATATTGTTCGGGATTCGCACAGCTTCTGGGTTTATTCAATTCTCTCAAGTTCTTTCTGGAAGAACCGATTTCGAAGCAAAGCGTCAAACTTGCACCGACGAGGGATGGTGTCAGCTCTTCCAACGTTCTAGTGGAGGTTCTTGATGTGGACTATCCTGCTCTATCCTAATACCCGCTTAGAGGCCTGGCTTGGCTGCGATAGCTGATTCCTTGCCGCGTCACCGCTTAGAACTTTTCGTGAACGGAGAACCTGGCAAAATAGTGAATGAACAAAATCTTCGAGTACCCCCGAGTCGGAGCTCATTGGTTCGCGGAGGTATCTCGGACGGCATCTCATGTCCGTCTCGCGGCCGTTCCAGTTTCAAAGGATTCAGAACTAGGACTTTAGAAGCTGCACTGGAGACAGGACTCATGCCCGGTGGAGACGTATGCTATTCCGAAAGAGTGCGATTTCCGAGATTGCTCAGGGTGCGGCGTGAGGCCGCTGGGTCTTTTGAGTTCGAGACGGACGTGAGACAGGATGGTACATTCATCTAAATTCCCCCTGAGGGACGTTGGGAAGCTCATAAAGCTGCAGAATTATCGTCTTGGAGGATCAAAAGGCTTTAGCTCCGAATGATATAACGGTAAGCTTGAAACGATAGCTCCTCCAGCGATTCTCGGGCGAGCGGCATTTCTAAGTTCTATTCTTAGTCGGAGCCAATTCGATGATATTCACGCACTCGGCTGTCACAGCTTGAGGTTGAAATCTGTGTGGAGTCGTGATATTGCCTCTGTCTCTCATAAGGATCTGACTCGAAGCATCGTCTCTCTGAGAGTGCCGAATGTGGAGTCGAATCAAACGATGAGATATCCTGAGAGGATAATTCATCCTATCCTTGGAAGTTCATCAGAATTATGGATTTCCGAAACTCGACTGGCCGAGAGGAGACCGGATGCGGAGCCACGCTGAGCCCTGCATTCCGTCAAGAATATAAGGAAAGGTTTTGTTTGTTGCTCTCCTCAGACATCGCACCAGGGAACTGCGAGAGTGGCGCTCCGTCCTTTCTCATCTGCAAAGCTGCGTGCCCGCCAGATATCACGCCTCCTCTCATTTGACGCAATTCTGCAGCATGTTGCCTTAATCCTTTTGAAAGACTGAGATTCCCACCAGAGGGCTTCACCGAGCCAGAAGGCGACTTCTGGCCCAGTTTAGAGGAAAAAAAAGTCCGATCAAAATCGGTGCTTCCATCAAGCGGAACGGAGAGCGAAAACGGTTTGCCTATCGACATGCTCTCGGAAAATACTAATCGGGAATCGGTAGCCTCTAACAGATCAGCCGAATCATTGGGACCGGGAAGTCATCGCTCTAATCGACGTGGTCGGCTCCTTGGGGTATCCCTTGATGGAAGAAGGCAGCTGGTTTCGTCGACTGTCGAAAGCGGGAGAGCATTCACATATAAATGAAGATACGAACTTTCGGAATCCCTTCACCGGTATGCCTCCTTTATTTCAAGCTCCAACTCCTAAGGAATGAAATGATATACAGGCCATCTTTTCGCTTCAACCGTCCAATTATAACATTATATGTTATCGTTATCATACGCGCTCAAGAACCAAATCGAGAAGCTCAGCATTCGTCGCACTCACACGTCAACACATTCGTAGCCTCATTCACGATCCGACATATCTATTGGCTCGGAGAGCAAATCGATTGCAATGGAGGAAGATCTAGCTGTTTCAGCTCGATAACATGTATGTACTTCACTAGGAAAATCAACGAGGTAGAGAGCGTTCGCGTTCTCTCACTCGGATTCAGCAGCTCTCACGACGGGAATCCGATACTTCGCTATCTCTGTCGCAAATTTGGCTCGTTCCCGAAACTTTGCCGCATGACCGAAAAGATCCTCGAGCACGTATTTGAAGCCTTGCGATGCTTTGTGAACGTTCTTCTTCAAGCGAGCTATCCCTATTTGCGTTACTGCTCGGGAAACGCCCATGAGGTTTGAAGTCACCCATGCCTGGCGAACGCACATGGTTTTGCTGGAATCGGTTGGGTCGGGAGTGTATACGCATTTCTCTTCGACTTGCATGACATGTGTCAGGCCGATGTTCCTGGTATACGTGGTGAAAGTCTGCGGGGAGGAAAAAAGGGTCTCAGATCAAATCTTTGTGATGGCGAGAGCGAACCGCGACTCCCTGTCCCGAGGGTATCGCTTAGGGGAAGGTCAACGAACCTTTTTCTTCAGGTCGACAACGCTCTCTTCGACAATCTTGACTGAGTTCCCCACCTTCCCGACCAGCCGTTCAGCCAGAGGAGGCATGCCGTTTGTTTTCGTCAGCAGACGTTTCGTCACGAGAGATCCTAGCGAGGCAGAACAACGAAACTGTTAGCGCGACTATCGAAATCATAACCCCCAGCATACGAAGGAAGCTTTTTGTGGGATAGCTGTGAGAAGAGACGCAGTCCTTTTATAGAGCATTGAGTTATACTGACCATTATTTATCTGTCTGAAGATGACATCCTCGCTGAGCACATGCCCAGATTGCGGGTTGGGATACTTCTTCCAAAATGCGGCGGTGACTTGGTCCCACTTGAAATCGTACGAGTCATGATTCGAGAAATATCTCATCTTCGACGCGTTCAAGTTCCTCGCTTGATGCCGTCGTAGCCAGCTGGAAGATCATAAGAAAGGTCTAGTTTGGTCCACTGCACGCTCATTTCGCGCAACAGAAGATTTTCAGCCCGGACTCGCGCCCATGACGATGAGCTGAGCGGAGATTTTTCGACCGCATTCGAGTATTGCGGAGTACGATTGTATTCAGAGCGTCTCGAGAGTTGAATTCATGTCAACAGGATTTGCTCTTTTTTCGCTGGCTGAGCACCTTTGCATTCGATCGAAAGATCTCTGGGTCATGCTCCGGGGATATCACCGTCGATATCCATTATGGGTCGCTGCGTCTCCGAGCCCAGTTTACAGAAAACGAACGATGGCAGTTCCATAAGAAAAATATGTTTATTGGAAGCGTTCTGTGAATTTTCCGCCGTAACATATACAGATATCCCGCCGATGGAGATTGGGAGTCGTGTTAAGAGAAAAACTGAGTTTCTGAGGCAGTCTCCTCGAAACTCCGCAGTCGAGGAAAACTGCCGCGTCACGCGGCCACGATAATCGGGGTCGTACGCGAAACGATTTCGACCAATCGAAACAAGAGATCACGCGATTAGATCACTTTGTACGGGTTCAGTATGCCATTGCTGTCGAGTGAGTGTTTCAAACTCCGCATTGTTTTGAGCCACTGAACGTCGCGCTGTAACGGGAGATATTTTTTCTTGAGGAGCCCGATTCCGTGTTCTGCACTGATACTTCCTCCCATCTCCACAGTTTGCTCGTACACGAAAGGCTCGATCAGAGCGAGCAATTCATCGCTGTATTCCTCGGCGGTGATATTCAAATGTACATTGCTATCCCCCATATGACCAAAGACACAAATTCGTTTGGCAAGTCCGTCGATCCGGGGTTTCAAGAGTTTTGCCAGATCCAAGTATTTCTCCAGGGGGACCGACATGTCGTATTTGAACACATAACCGTCCAGTCGGATCGATTCCGAGATCCGCTCCCGGCACTGCCAGAGGTCGTGGATGCCTTTGCCGTCACTGGCGGCAACCCCATCGGAAATCATGCCGGAGTCGAGAACTTTTTCCACGAAGGAATGGAGAGCTTCCTCAACGAAGCCGTGATTGTTACCCTGGACTTCGATTAAGACGTAGAACGGAAAATACTCGCCGAGAGGATTTTTCATGACCAAGTTCTCTTCGGTGCATCTGAGAGAGTCCACATCGAACATCTCTAGGGCGGACAGGAACTCGGAGAGATCGCCTCGCGCATTTTTGTAAACCTTGAGGACGTTCTCAAAACTATCGCATCCGACTATGGCCACGCTGTTGAAAGCGGCCCTCGGGGCTAACAGCCACGCCGCCTGAGTGATCACGCCCAGAATGCCCTCCGAACCAATGAACAGCTGCTTCAGGTCGACCCCCGTGTTGTCTTTGCGCATTTTGTTTAGCCCGTGCAGGACAGTACCGTCGGCGAGCACGGCCTCCAGCCCGAGAACACTGCCGTGCAGCGAACCGTATTTGATCAGACGAACCCCACCCGCGTTCGTGGAAATGGCTCCACCGATCTGACAGGAGCCCTTCGAGGGCAAATCGAGAGGCACGGCGAAACCCATTGGGGCAATGTGTTGGTCGAGCTTTTCCAACACTACGCCGGAGTCCACGACAGCCACCCCTGCAATATACGATGGCGCTCAACGAAGCTCTCTTCGATGGGAATTCGAGGTGGTCAATCAAAGGCGAGGGAGATTTCCCCCGGGGGAACCAGGGCCCACTCACCAGTGAGCTCAGCGACTTCATGGATGCGGTTCAACTTGTGGGTGCTCAGAACGATCTCATCGAAAACCGGAACACTGCCGCCAACCAGGCCGGTGTTCCCACCTTGAGGGACGACTGCCAACTTCCTGGAGTTGCAATACCGAAGAATTTCGGAAACTTCATTTGTTGAGCTTGGATACAAGGCCAGCCGCGACTTTCCTGAGAGTGGGTTTCGGCATTTGAATCGGGTTCGGGATTACGCGCTGACTGCCATGGAGAGACATCGAGCGATCGATCAATCGCTCTATCGATGGGGGCACTATCTGGAACATCACCTTGACACACATTCAACCAGTCGTTGTTGTGTTTCTGCAAATCATCCGTGTCGGTAACCACGTTGCGGTTCCCCAGCAACCTCTGGAGGAATGTGACATCCGAATCCTCAAGGATAGCGAAAGGTCGTCTAGTTTCGGAAACGCGAGCATTTTGAACAGCTGACACACTGATAGATCTCCGTAGGGTTGTCCACATGCTAGAAACCAATTTCGAGGATAACATTCGGAAACACTCTGCCGAACTGCTCAAGATCGCGAAAGCGGGAGCGAAGACTGAACTGTGGGGCGTGCTCCCGGCCCCGCGGTGTCGGTCGCGAGATCTGGACCGGGTTCGCGGAGGAGCACGTGAATCTACCGCAAAGATGTTCTACAGAGCTTCATAACGCCGGACTCTATACCGCGCTAGTTTTCCCCAGCGGAAACGAAGTTATTATTCCCTCACGCTCCGGGACAACTTCCCGAGATATAGAACTCCGTGTTTGGGAGCACGTGAAAAGCGCCGGAATCTGGACGAGAACCTCCTAGCCGCCCCGGGAGGCGATTGTACCCTTCAGGTAGTCGATAATCGAACAAGCCTCCACGGAAAGGCATGGGGAATGTTCGCGGTTCGGATCGAGATTGGGGTTCGAAACGACCATTGTGAGTAGACGGATCGAGAAAATTCGGGTGAGTCCGGCGGCTGCCCGAATTACTGATTTTGATATCGTGAGTGTTGCGCGACTTCAACGTGAGCTCCGAAGTCAGGGGGTGGTTGTAACCTCACCTTAGCAAGGGGAGACTTCTTCGAGTATATCTGCTTATCTCCTTCTGGTCTATTAGAGAGAACCTTCTGACGGCACTGGTCGACGCGCTGTGCGCAGCTGAAGGACACCGAGAACTCGGCAATACTTCTATGAGCTGGCTCCTCCACATACGACCCAGGCGGTGCGGCGCGAAATTCAAAATACGCGCGAACTACCCCAGCAGCTTCCGCGTTCGACAAAATCTCGCGGCTCAACGACGTGAATTGAATCTGATGATCACTCCAACCGTCCGTGGAAATTCAGGTGGAATGCTGGGTAGCGGGAGAGAGGCCGAATTTTCGGTTAGGTAGCGGAGACCTCGCTCAATTATCGAGAAAATTATCGACGATTATCGAGAAAATCGATTGGCTTCCTGCTGCAACTCGATAACAGTCGGGGAAGCTGAACGATTGAATGGTCCAGGCTTACTCTCAGGGTGTTAAGTTATGAAACCCGTTTATTTCCGTCTGTACGTGTCATTTAAGTCCGATCGAACGGAAATTCACCACAAACAACTCAGATTGATAATACGGTAACAGCGAAACAAAAGCTGCTTTTCCAATCGGGGAATCATTTTCCCGATTTCCGGATCACTTAGGGTCTAAAAAATAAATACTCGTATATGAACGATTCGATCCCACGCGCAGGGATCGAGCATCTAGCGATGAAAGGAAGAGTGTTACAGGCCCATGGAGCGTCGATTCTTGAAAATGATTCGGTAAAATCGATGGAGTTTCGATCAGTTCCGCACTCTAGATGTCGACGGCCATGTAGCTGGTCGCTTGCGACGATCGCGCAGCCGCGACTCGGGTTGAGCGACGGAGCGGTGTGAGCTGGAAAATTTGGAAATTTTCATCAGTATACCTGTCGGCGTCCGAGGGTGCCCTCGGCAAAGCCGCACGGGGTTTTACCTTGAAAGAGGTGCGTTTCTTCTTGATCGTGGACGTCTCATTGCTGCGCCGTTGGCAGCTCGACAGTAGCGGCGTGAAGCGGAGTCTCGTTTTGGCGGCGCTGCCGGTTCGCACCTGAAATCCAGCCCCCATGATTTTCTCCCCATATTGTATCGAGGAACATCGATCAAGGCATTCCGGTTCTCAAAGAGAGGTCATCCTCGAAAAGCCGATGCCGAGCCTATCTATGTTTCGGGTTCGGGAAATCGTCTGGGTGAGTGGAACCTACGTTTGGCGTCATCTCGACGCTCTCAGGTGTATACGTCGATCTCGGCGAAGGCTCAGAGATTTCCGAGGTTTCATGTCCAGTCTGACCAGGGTCGCTCTCCGCGTCCTCCGAATCCGTGAAGATATCAGCCTGAGAGAGATTGAATACTTTCGAATCGACCCCTCGAACGGTAGGCATGATCCCCATGGTCTGGGTCCATGAATGTTTCCCAGAAATCTTACCTCCGCTTGACGATCGCCAGCGGCTTCGATCGGCTTGAGGATATTGTTCAACTCCTTCATCAAGCGGGACCTCGATCTGGTGTCCCGAGCCGCGAAAATGCCCCGAACACAAGCAACGCAAGCTTCCCTGCGGCGAGGGGAATCATTGCATAGACGTAAGGATAAATCTACACGAGGATGAATCCGGAGGAAGAATTGACATCAGTAAAAATTCCTCAGAACCTACAAGGAATCTCCCTTCTGCTTCCTGAGTTGCATCTCTAGCTGGAAAAATTTCGCACTCGACGATGATTGGCGGCGGAACTTCAGCCCCTCGATATCGGTAAGCGCTTCCTCGACGCTCATCTGGCAGAGTAAAGGAAGAATTTCTCAACGACTTCTCTCGGAATCTCGACTCCGAGAATACCATCCCTCGGAGTTCCGGCAACATCAGAGCCCATAAGTCATTATTATCTGCGCGCATTCATCAGTCAGCACATTCTGTCGGGTTCTGCGAACACTCACCGTTCCTTTTTGAACAGCTTTCCGGATTTTCGAGACTGTTTCCTCCAGTTCTTCAAGTTCTTTGTTTTTATTCCGACCCATTTCCACCACGCATCTCTGGGTCAGGGGCGTGCCACGCTTCGGCGTTTTCTCATTGAGTAGAGTGCCGAAGGAGAACGAAAGTTGTCGATTCTCACCGTCGCGGCTGAAGGAAATCGTTTAATATCTTGGAAACGTTTACCACATGATTGAGCAAATCTCGTTCATGTCTGAGAATGCACAGGCGAGAGGTAGCTGACAAGCGGCACCCCGCTAGAGAAAGCTTTGATCGGAAGGCAAACACCGATGATAATTCAGGCCTAATTGAAGGCATCCAAGATTCCTGGCTCGCTCTCCAATAAGGATGGAGCAACAGGACCTCCAGAGGCTAGGGGGATCTCGACGATATTCTTCGGATTGAGTGTTGAATCCCTCGGATTCTTAGAAACGTCGAGCTTACCTCTTGCCAAGGGTGTTTTTCGCCAAGATGCCGATCGGTTCGCATCCCATGGCTTCCATCTCCTCTTTCGAGACTCGAGGCTGAGTGAACGAATATCAGATTAGCTTTTTATGTGAATCCACATGAGATTTCATACGCAATCGTGAGATGAATGGCCAGAGAATCGAATTATAGCGGTGAACCTTATAATTGGGAACTTGCGCCTTGAGCTTCGCTATTCCATTGGTCACATCTCGGCATGGCTTCTTCTTCTCTATCTGTCGGCTTGGACCATCTCGGCTACGGATGTGAAAAACGTTGGGCCTCACTAATTCTCTTCGTAGATGAGATGTCGACGCCTCCCTATCCCCTCTGAGGTTCGTTAGATGGTTCTAATCGAGCAAGAATTCACAGATTTGACTTACACAATTTTCTTCTTCTTGACCGAATTCGCGATCGCGTGCCAGCTGATATCATACTCCTTCCGGCGGAAAAAGGCTGATTTTGCTAGGGGACTGTCCTTGCACACTGCGGGCACTGCAACAATAACGGTCATTCACGATAGGTAATAGCTTGATGTAGGTGTAAGTCCATCCACAGATCTCCGAGAGGAACCCGACGAATAACGTCTCAGAGCAAATGGACCGGTTCTGTTCTGCACAGGATGGCCTCCACATCACCAAGCTCGACTTTCGCCCTTCAGATTTGGGTGTTCTCTACGAAAGTGAAGACACGAAAAGTTTGTCAGGAGTTGGCACAGGGAGAAGCTCATCAGATGATCATACCTTTCCTCATTTTACCCATTGTTTCGACTCGACAGACTGTTCGCCAGGTTCCTCTTCTAGTACCAGGTTCCGGCTGTTTCAATGGGCGAAGCTATGCGCATCTCTGAAACTGTTCAAATTCGCGGCGTCAACAAAGGGAGGAGCAAAATCAACATAGAAGCTTCAGCGGTTTCGGAGGAGAGAGAGAATTCGCGAGTTCGCGCGGCCTTGGGGGATCTCTTTCGGAAGCTCGGAGGAGCTATTCTTGAACACCCACCGGTAAACTTCAACCGACCCCAGAAGGACACTTATGAGTCGTCAACTCCGAAGCCGGATCTCGGAGTCCCGAGGGACACATTCCTTCGGGAGAGCCGACGAACGCTCCGGTTCCCGGTGCATGCCGTGTGGGAAGGGCGGAGCAGGCGAGCGATGCTGTTTTGGACTTCTCTTTGCTTATTTACAATTTCGTAAAAGTCTCCCAAGTCGAAGAGGGAGTCGGAACAGCCGGTGTTTCTCCCGAGCGAGCGGGAGGAAGGATTCGAAACGGATCGGTCCATGTGACCGGCTCCCTAATCAAGTTTTTCGTACGCATACTAAGGAAGCATATGTGATCATGTCAGCTATCGAAGATCCCATATCCGTCTTGGAAGACACACGAGAAGGAATTCTGCACGCCATCTATGACATAATCAAGTGGTTCGTAATTCATGATCCGTATATAAGAAGGAAGAGTTCTCCACAAAGAGGGAAGAATTATTATCGAAGCTTTTCGGGGCTGCGAGCATCTAAAGGCAGTCAAGAACCTCAGCGGCCGAGCCATGGAGTCCCGAAAATAGATGAGCGCCGGACAGGGAAACCGATTCTGGCGGTAGAATAGCGAATGCTGACCGATTCGCGTCTCTTTCCAGCATTGAAAGGGACTCCAGCGTCGACGAGAAGGTGAACCAACTGCGGAGTCGGCTCGAGAACGCTCGGAGTCTCGTTCAAAGTTTGAAGGGCACCGATTTGTCTCCTGATGAACAGTTAGAGAAAGCAGAACAGCTCCAGGTCAGTGTCCAACATTTTCTTCAGTTTGTCCCGATTGACCTCATAGGCGCTCGAAGGAGTTTTCGGTAAGAATGCTTCCCAAGAAGGTCCCCCACCTCTGATACATATTTCGTCAATTTCCAGACTCAGCTCACGGACAAGCGTCGACTACTATCATCTTACAAACATATGTGCGCTTTGTTTGATTTACCGAATGGGCAGCCGAACAGCAATGGGTCTATGAACTGACGTCGACTTCTGGGACTTGTATTTGTATTATTGATTGATGTACATATCTGTATACAGAATTCGAACTTGGCACAGGGGAATAAATAGTGAAGGAAGAACCTTGATGAGCAAAGGATCGCTCCATCGTTGGTCGAACGCATTTTGCGGGTGTCTGACCTTTCAGTTGTTGCCATGGCTGTCCGAGGAATCCCCTGTTACAGAGTTGACTACAATATGATGGAATCCCTGGAAGCAGGGACGCTCGAGGTGGAGCATCTTCCGATTGCAGAGCCATCCTTCCCGCTCCGTCCGATTCATACGGGAAACAGCCGAGCGAGGAGCGAGCGAAAATATTTGTCTGCACCGATATTGATCCGGACGTCAGAGGACCCGCCGGCACCGTCGTTCCCAAGAGACCGCTCCGGAGGACTACGATGCGAAGAACCTCTAGCGGGGAGCTCTGGGAGACGGGATTCTTGGTTTAATCGGGGGGCTTTGAATGATTCGGATCCTTCATCTACAAGGCCGTATCCGAATCCGGCAGTCGGATCTCTGAATAGTGGACAATAGCGACGGAACGTCGACGATCGAAGGCCGATGGGACTCTTTGCACGACCCCGAGGCAAGGGCCCGGCCAGCTAATTTATAGATGCAATGCTGTCACCGACCGCTGCGGAAAAGATCGGAAGACACCCCCGGAAGCAGCGTAAGCGCCCCGTCGAAAGCCTCCGTGATTTCACGGAGAAAAAAAGGCTCGCTCGGCAATCTCGAGAACGAATGGCGAGTATTACATAACCTATACAATATGATGATATAATCTCTGGCGAAGATGTGCACTTGAATCTTTCACAGATGTCTATTACAGAACAGAAAATTCGGATGAGACGCTCCTTTCACACCACAGCAGAGCCGCTCTACGAGATGCGAATCGAAATCGAAATCTTCGTTGAAGACTCAACGTGAAGGGTACTCGTTCACAGGGGGTCTGACATAGCCCGAACAGAGCAAAAGTTTCCGAATCACTGTTGGACCGGGCTCAGGGGCCACGAGTGATTGAGCTCCTTGAAAGCCGACTTCGACAATGCTGATTCGAGATCGAGGAATCCCTAGCTTGTCTTATTAACATGGTACTCAGCAACACTTCGGGGGAGGTCATCCCTCGCACCGACCGAAATTCGGTTCGAGCGTCGATCTCCTCGGGAGCATGAGCTCGGCTCCATCGAAGTTTAACCACGACCGTTGGTTGAAAAGGACATTTAGCAGAGAGGGAGGCTGGCGTCGAAGAAGCGTCAAACATAGAGAACAAGTGTATATTAGAGGAGTCACCGAAAACTCCAGGCGATTCATGCGGCATTCCCATGCGGGTCCTACAGTCAATCCCCTCCAGTCGCTATTTTGCGTTTACGCGGTGTTATCGGTGTTGCTTCCGAGAGTGGGCAAGTTCGATCATCTCACAAGAGGGCAATGGTTCTCAAACTCTCTCAGCTTCCCTAAATTCTGGTATTTGAAATACGTGGAGGACGATGCTACTCTGCGGGCCGGGGGCAAGCACATTCTCAGAGACCCGCACGAATGACTCACGGTGCGTGTTGAAGATTTCGCCGATCCCTCCTTTCGCGAAGCATTTCACTTCCCCGAGAACTCTCTCCATGACTTGAAATCCGGGGCGCCAAATGGTCGTTGGTCCGCTAACAGACAGCAGCCCATCCTTTCGTTAGTGACCGAGACTTACCACTCGAGTGAGGAAAGTGCGCAAACAAGCGGTTTTGAGGTAAGATAATCGTTCATTTGGTGGCATGCGATAAGAATAATTCCTCTTAATAGACTTGCACTTTCCTCGTCGCGATGCCGATAAGCGTGTCCGTCTGGGACACCAAAGTCCTCGGTGCGAGGTTTTTGAAGATGCAGCTCTCGACCCCGCAGGGATTAGACTTTTTCCAGCGGGGAAAGGAAGAGGGAAAAACTTTATTTGCCCGCTAATCCCGTTCAGAAGGGCCGGTTTTCTTTCCAAAAACACCTTCGTACGAGTGTTTCAGTGGCTCGAGCGCGTTTTCCTCGCCAGGGATGCGGTATTCTCATATGGGACGGAATCTCCTCAGAAAAGTCTACGATGCGAATAGCAAGTCGCTAGTGATCGATCGAAGCCAACCACTTCTATCTTCGGTACAGGAGAGAATGCTTTCCTAGAATCAGTCCTGTTTCCGCGCAACAGCTTCTCTCATTCGCTCCGATCGGACGATTTTGAGCCTCGAATCTCTCGTCCCATTCTGTGGAACGGGACAGGCGGAGAATTATTCCCTCCCTGAGCACCGAAAAATCTCGAGCAGATTCGCAACGCCGAGCCAATCCGGAGCCTTCAGAGCTCCTCGCAAAGAGCGGCGGTGCGCTCTTTCGACTCGGGAACCTCGAAGCTCACAGACGCAGACAGAAGACGTCGCGAAAGGCGGCACTCGCCGCTATCAGAAAAAAACTTGTCACGAGAATCTTTTCTTGGCGCCGTTCGGTGTAGGACAAGCTCGAAGCCAATGTCTTCTTATCGGTTGACGCTTCGATCACAATGTCCCGTCCGGTTTCTGATAAACCGGTCATCAAATTAAGTCAATAATGTGAAGTCCACTGATGGCATCTCGATGCTCGATTACTTCATTCTGGAATGTTTTTCGTTGAACACAAACCGATAAGCAAGGGAGTGTTGGTACGTATCTTGCTTTCCAGTTTCTTCGCAGGTTGGCATCGAATCCCACGAAAATGTGCTTTTGCTTTCCTCGGAATGCCGTACGCGAAAGTGACTGTAGATGACAGCTCAATCGCTTGATCCTCTCCGAGCCAGAGCGGACAGGAGCGAGGAGTATGAGTACAGAAATCCGCCGCGAGAACGGCTGGTATTAACGGGTGCGAAAAGTATCTAAGCGCTGGACCGAATTCGCTCGACGGTTCAGCCGCGGAAGAATTGCAGCGATCTCATGAAAAATTCACGCATTGTGAAATGAGCGTCGAAAAAATACCGCAGACCTCTTCTTGTTTTCGCCAGTTTCCTTATAACCTGATTGAGTCGGCTTCTTCCTCGACTATCGTCGCATCGATGTTTCGATTTGAACTTCCGACGTTGGCTCCTCAGCATGATCGGATTGAAATGCTCGCACAATGCTCAAATCGTTGGATTGGTGTACGCGTGCGAAAAACTGTCATCGGGTCCGAAGATAACCTTGACAGCGAGCGACGAATCATCTGACGCCACCGCGATTTTGTCAGTTTCTGTTTTGAGCAGGAGCATCTAAATTGTCGTGATCCGTGAAATCGTCTTCTTCACACAGGTCGAGAGTGTGGGCGGACTGCCTGGCTCTTCCACGAAAAGCGCATCTCGGGGAATATCCTCCGATCAGTCCACCAAATCTCGGTCGCGCGTCGGAGGGAAATCTCCGACTCCGATAAAAAATAATAAGCAGGGGCTGCGCTCCCGAATAGATTCGCTATGCTAGCATGGAACGGAACGCGACTTGAAGACGGATCGGGAAATGACTGCAAGCCAATTTCTGTTCAGCATGCGGGATGCACAGTTGTTTCGGGAAAAGCAAATCGACCGCCCGGACGACTCGTATCGAATCCGGACCTTAGCGAGTCCATGCGAACAAATTGATCCGGAGGGAATCGTGGCATCATCCAGTGCGTCGTATCGTCGTGTAGGAGAACACGATCATCTCCGCTTTCCTGATGAACGAAAGAGGGCAGAGCCTTTTGCCGGCCGAGTCTTTCGTGCCGATGTCTGCATCAACAACAACTAGAAGATGAGATGACGTAGCCGATTGCAAGAGTGTTCCATGTACTGGTCTTCAGGGTAGTCAGAGGGCGTCGCCTCTGTCGCTTCAGGATCTACGAATCGAGAAAACGGTGGAACAACATGCGCGCGAAAACTGAGTTTTCTCGTCTTCGATCATTCGATCCGGCAGAGATTTACGGGGGGTAGGGGTTCCTTCTGAATGGACTCATCTCGACATGGACGTGGAGACGGCTCCCCCCCTCTCGATCCACCGATATTTTTAATTGCATTGTGAGCTTCGGGAGGCATATCGTGTTATTCTTGAGACCGCGTAGCTATACGGTGAGAAAACTGCGATAAACAGACGCCACAACGACGGCGATCGCCGTAGGAGTCATGGGGCGACTCATCCCACTCCGCCTACCCTTTCACTGCGTCGATGACATTCGCTAAGGTGTCCTTGCTTGCGAGTTTCAGACTGCTGACATTTTTTAGCCCTGTCGAATGGACTTGACCAATAACGTCAGATGTTTCCTATAAGCAACGCGAAAACTCCGGATTATAGACGATGACACTCAATGGCAACCAATCCATTTCCGGTGCTCGTCTGGTTGGCAGAAAAGAGCTTCCGAGTCGGAGGAATCGAGACTCCCGAAACTAAGTCATACATTCTCGATTCGAGAGGGACGCTGACTGGGACTCGAAGAAAGTTCCGGAAGTCATCTTAGCGGTTGCGTCTCTGCATCCGATGCAGTCCCTCAACAGCATTCAGCGATTCGAAGCAGGGGAGAGCAGAGAAAATTAGAGTCGCGGTATCGAGGTGGTCTGTAATGCAATCAGGAGTTGTTTTCCTGAGATCGTGATGTACCATTCCGCCTCCGTCTTGATGGAGGCATGGATTCAATACATCATTAATAATTCGTAATTCGTTCCGCTCGTGGCAAGTCGGATATCCGGAAGTTATCTGGTGGAAAGTAGGGGGTCAACAGCGAAGTTCCCACCCGTCAATTCCGCCGGTCGTTCTCCTCACCTTGAGCAGAGCTCATGATTGCAGTGAGGCGACTTAAATTCGATCTTCTGTACTTCCGGAGACCACTACGCTCATTCACCTCTCAGATCTGCCGTTACGATCGCTCAGCTGGGAGATCACGATGATATTCGACAAACGTCTCCCTCGGAGCCACAATTGACAGACTGTAGAGCCCCGCATCTAGGTAGCCCTGACGTGCGATAGGTCTGCTGTCCCGAGTAAACTGAAAAAGATCTTCTATTCGATTGAGCATCCAATCTGTCATCGCTCGAATCTAGAACGGACCAAACTAGATTCCGTGCTCCCGCTGCTGGTTCAATTGGAAGGAGAGCTCTTCAAAAACACGGATCATGCTCCTCTAAGCTTTAGTTCCTTACCTCGATCCAACAGAAGGCGAGTTCCGAAGTCAGAAAACCTGCCTTGCGAACCCGTGAAGCGCGGAGCCGGGCCTTTTACAGTAAGTTCGAATGCCCCGGATACCCGGAGTATCTCACGCTCAAGCTTCTGTTGTAGTCTCCACGGGAATTTGAGCTCCCCGATTGCTTTAATTCCGACTCCGCGATCGGATCCCACAATTCCCGACGAGGAAATCCCGCAAGAACCGCGCGAATTTTCCTCCAAGACCCATTATTGGATGGAATCTCCCCGATCTCTGAATTGTGAAGAGTCGTTCCCCCGATTTCAAGCGTTCCGCATCGATTTTCGTCAATGGCTCTTCAAAGCGATTACTAAGTCGACCAAGTGTGTTTTGAAAATCCGACGATGTTGTTCGTCTAGGGTTGTGGGTTGTGAAAAGAGCCGCTTTCCGAAGCTCCGTGTCAACACAAATGCGATTCAATATTTCCAATCGCGCGGTGCCGTCCATTTGTGCAATGATCAATGATGTGCTGGGATCGAGTGAAAATACCGAAGAACAAATACAAGCTGCGAATATCCTGTGATCAGAGACGTCCCTCGAGATGGATATCACGCTCTTGACCAAGAGTTTTTCGCGCGAACACTCGATCAGTCGAATGGAGACTGTCGAAGTTCGACCTCGCATTGGTTCAAGGCTGCTGCGGCTTTTCTGCTTCGTCCAGGTCGATTAGCATCACTGGAAAAGCCCGTTAGGTAACTACAGTAATCTACCGGCTGTACCGATTTCAGTCTTCATGGGAAATTATTCAAAGTGGTCATCGTCCATCTGTTATCAGAAAATCGTTTCGAAATTCCTCACGCCGGGGAGATGAGCCGGCGGAATGGACGCGGCGCGGTGATTCACACATTTTGTGAAATGCTGCAAGGAGTCATCCTTGTGATCCAGTGATCGATGTCATCTGCATTCTCATACCGCTCATCGGCGAAAGCACGCGAATCAAAGCTAGAGAATAACCTCAGTGAATAACGCTCTCGCTTACGTTCCTCATTACGTCGGTGGTATTTATAAATTTGATTGCGTTTCTGTGTCTTCGGATGCGTAACGGAATATTCGCTCCGCCGTAATGGGAGTTTCATAACGGTATGGGTCGATACGGTAGCGGAACAAGTCAGAAACTGTCTGGGTGAAACTTGGATTTCTGGGGGAAAGGTCACCCGTACCACGTTAGTTCAGCAGCAATACTGATCCGCATATTGGATATTCAGGCTCCCCCGACGATGTCGGTATCCCATCGACGATGATCTCATTGATTCTCACCCTCGACTCGGCTGCGACCTTGGTGGCGTTTTATTGAATTCCTCCCAAAGAAACGGAAGTCGTCATTGCTGCGCTCGTGAAGCATGTGAAGGAAGCACGGCTGGAGTGGAATCTTATGTGTCCGCACCCCGAGAATTAATGAGGGATGGCAATTTTCCGTCGAATCTTCGGATAAGCAGATGCTGATGACCCGTGCTATTCCGGATAGCGGGAGTGGATTCCTGATTTCCACAGCAAGCCACTCGTGTCATTTGAATTATACGCGACCTTATCCACCCAGGCTCCCGTTCGATAACTTGGGATTGCTTTCTTTCCTCGCAGATATTTCCCTGAGACTGATTTCTTTGATTCCAGGTGTTCGTGGAAATGCGGAGCTCGATGGAGAGACTTTCCCTCCTATTGATCTCCCTCTCTGTCTTTTTAGAGTTCGCCGCTTGCGAAGATGTCGAAGTACGGAGTTGTAGAAAGCCTTCGGACTGCGACCCCGGGTACTGCTGCCGGATAGGTGAGCTGGATGCCGCGGATAGAGGCGCGACAATGAGGGAATCATGATCGGCGATTTGAATCTGAGAATTCTAACACAGAATCGAGGTGTTGTGATCCCTTGATACTTGTGATTATAAGCTTATCCGGATCGGGCGCGGAACGCTCTCTCCGACACAGTGAGCTACTGTCGAAGAGTTCCGAAGAGCGTTACGCTAGCGGACCGCCAACGAAATGCAGGGAGAGCTCTGGCACCAGGATAGTTCATTGAGATCCGAGATTCAAGGCGTGCAATGGAAGACTTACCCTCGTTCCTTTGCGAACATCGGAGTCTGTGCTGCGAGCCACATGTGCGTTTCCTCGACTTGCGTCCCGGGATGTTCTTCGATTCATCGCATGAACGCGCTGAGGGGAACCCTTAGCTCTGGATAGGAAGCTCACCGATAAGCCTGCAGATTCCGATCCGAGATGAGCCGAGTATCGGGATTCCGCTCCCCGTTCCGACAATCGGAATGAGGAAACAATCGGACGAGTAAGGGAAACAAAATTCAGAGGAGGCATCCCGCCATCCTCCAATGGTTTGGTTTTCCCTCAAGACACCGCCCTCAGGCACCGGAACTCCTGCCGTCCGGCATTCTATATCCTTCCGCCGACGCGAAGTCCAAGCAAAGCTTATCGGTGCAATCCATCGGAGATGTCTGAGTATATCTCTGAGCTTCGAGAGCTCGGAGACCGCGGGGAAGAAGCGAGGGATACGATCAGAATGGGAACGAGCAACCTCCCTCAGAGCTTCCTACAGCGCGTGGTTTGGTATGGTGCGTCAACGCCAAACCGATTAGTGATCATTGATCATGATCCCTGGTTCAATGAAAGCTGGAAATCCCACCACCGGCATCCGTCGATCGATTGGATCAGACTTCAGCTTCTGAAACACACCCTTCGAACATGCGGGAGATCAATGTTGGTATCGACAGCATCAGCGACCTTGTGATCTCACTCAGTCAGCAGCTTCTTCCGCGAAAACAATCAATGACCAGGCCGGCGATGTGCGAGCGGAATCTGAAAGCCTCCTGTCGAGAAGAGGCGCTCATCCCTAGAGTGATCCACGAAAATTCTCTTTTGTGGAATTGTCAGTGACTGATCACGAATGATGAATATCTGCGATCCAATAAGTCGGAGGCACCCTTATGAGTCGCTAGAGCTCGAAGTCGTACGGCTCAGATTTCTCTGAGCACATTGATCGCAGCGGCGGGTGATTCAACTACATCATACAGGAAAAATATATTTTCCAGGGATGGAACGCTTCAGTCAGCCATTCTGTCAGAAGTTTGGGACCGTCGGAGACACCTGCAGGATGGGAGCCGAACCTGAAGACAAAATCCTCTGGTTTCCTGGTGGACTGACCTTTGATGTTTTCGGAGTGTACCGACAGTTTTGCCCCTGCGAAGGTGGGATCCGGGAGCTAGATTTCTTCATTTAATCCAAAAAAGAAACTTGAGAACATGGATCGATGAGCTACAGCGCTCCTTGGCGAGGCTCTTGATCCGCTCGACTATCCCAGAACTACGCTGAGATAAAAATCTGATCCTCTTCCATTCTTTTTCAGGTGGTCTCGCTTGCAAAGAGGCTATGTGTCAGCCAGAATCGGCGAAAATCGCTGCTCCGACCAAAAAATACAATATCGACGATTTCGACTACGAATCATTGGACAATCGAGCGAAGAGCGATAACTTCGCCGAATTCGACATATAGGCCAATCGGAGGCTTATAAGAGTGCGGATCGAAACTCCTCCTATGGGGTGAACGGGTGTATTGTGAGCACTGCAGTTCCCAATCTAGCGTGCTCCTCGAACTTACACTCGGCTCGGATTTCTAATCAATTTATTTATTGAGTGATGGTGATGACAAGTTGTGCCTCCTGCTTCTCGTTCTGCCACCGATAGAGATGAACTTGCCGTCTCGCCTATCGTAAATTTTCCCGAAGGTGAATTTCTCGGAGTTCTCCCACACAGCTCCGAGTTCCGGGGTAGGTCCGATCGGTACTAGTCTTGTTCGAGAAGAGGAGGGGATCTGTTCCAGCGGGTGCGCAAACGCAGGCGGCAGCATGAGCGAGCCTCGGTGCATCGGCCTCGCGTAGTAGACGTTCGCTCCCGGTTTGATCCTACGAAATAAATCAGATATTCCTCGTCGCAAGCTTGTACTGTTTGGGTGGTCATGAATTTGCCAGGGAGACTTTTCGACCATCTGCAATCGAGCCTCATTGGCGTCTGGCCATACACGAGACGCAAAGTCACCTGTCTTGAAGGAAGCGTCATATTTGAGACCCCGCGGATGAATTATTAGGTTCTGAATGAACTCGTGTGAGACCCAGACGGTATAGAATCGTAGTTTCACGCGAGCGATCGGATTGTATCGATGGGAGAAAGTCGGAGGTTCGGCAACGATCCGCGCATTTCGGCGAGCTCCATCATGAATCCACCGAGGTCTCCCTTGAAACCACAAAATCATCCGGGCTCGGGATATCACTCACCTCTAAATTCTGTGGTCTCCGGGTAACAGAAAGAAGGCCATCGTATTGTACCGAAAATTGAGTTTCTCTTTAATTCAGATGCTGTACATTGAACTCAATAGAGATATCTTCACACAGTCGTCCGTCTCACGCTCCTCGTCCCGGAGGAGGCTCGAGGTGTGGACAATAAATCATTCTGGGCTTTCGCACGCGCTCCAGAAGACTATCTTTGATTATTCTCCGTACATGCAGTCACGCTCGCAAGTACTCACATTCCTGAGAATGCTCAGGTAATATAAGGATAACTGTACAACATAAATACAACATCGATCCCCCAAGGATGACTCTGAGATTCCATGGCACAAGTGATCGAATACAGTTTCATTACCCTAGTTGCCTAGATCCAGATTGATGTCTGAACTATCTCATTGATTTCCTTTCCACTCGACTATGACAACCCCTCTATGGACGTCGACACGACTCCCGCTGAAATCGCAGGAACTGGGTCCAAAATCCCCAAGGCGTTCGGATCTCGGGAGATACCCTGATATTTTATCACGGTACAGGTCATGTGAACACAATGGCTTCAACTTATTATCATTATTTAACGTAGATCTAGGCATCCGATTACTACAAACTCTTTCCGATTACCACAAACTCTTCCTGATTACCCTCACTGGTGTGCTCACGGCCATCGTCCTCTGCTGCTCCGTCTGTCCGTCCGTATCCTGGGGAAGACGGCAGAGGATTTCTTCCTCATCTCCTCACGTCTGTGCTGGAGGAATGGCGACCTGGACTACGTGTCCTGACTGTAGTTTAGTATCACTGATTTTCTGCTTGTCCTGGAGCAGTTTTCCGCCGAAGAACCATCGCTGAGAAGACGTGTCAACATCGATCGATGCTTGGAGTCTCCGCTTAGCATGGAGGATTGATTCTCCAGTTCTCACGTTCAGTTTTCGGTCGGGGCCCAGCGTCGATGTCCGAACTTTCAAAATAATTTCCTCGCCGCTAAGATAAGGCTCACTTTCAGGGGATGGCGAATCGCTCATAGAAGAAGAAGAGTCTTCGACTAGATTTATCGGAGAACAGAGACAGTATATCGGTAGCTGATAACGGTTGCCTGGGGGAGGGGAAAAGATGTTCAGAGACGACGGATCTCTTCGATCGATTTGTTCCCGTGCAGTCGATCCAGTCTGCTGGTCTTAATTTCTGGCAAGAACACCTCACGAGATTCAAACAGTGACAACGATCGATCGCAACTGTCTGATGCAGCGAACAGGTCATGCTCGCGTAACCCTTCCGAAGCTACTTGTCATCGGAAGGCGCTGAAACACGACCTGTGTGCCGCGCGACACGGCGGATAACCTCGAACTGAAAACCAATGAAGCATTTAATTGGAAATTCGGCTCACCAAGCTCATCGTAGCAGTCCAGAAGAGTCCCATTCGGCAATGAGATGTTGGCTCCGTCCACTATGGCTTGAGCTAGAGAATAGTCACTGCTCTCTGAGGCCACTGCGGCGGCTCTCAAGGCGTCCCAGATTTCTCTGCGGCCATCGAACGCTGGTGCCGTGTCCCAGAACTCGTCCCGTTTTGATCTCAATTGCCCCTCCGTCAAGGGCACTTCACTTTTCCACTTCAAAGGCTCATTTCGGAGGGCTTGATTTTTCCCGATCGAAATCGCTGCTCGCAGGGGAACGAGGGAGGCACCGGAATAGGAAAATCGAGAAAGAAAAAGAAATAACGTATTTAGATTGTTGACGAGACACTTGCCACGGAGCGGAATAGATAGCCTAATCAATGCGCTGGGAATGCCCCGACATCGTCGTTGATGGCTCGGTGCACTCCGAAACTCTCTCACGAAATGCGTGCCCTCACGCAGACAGCCTGCGCATCCGTGTACGTGTGCCATTCACTTTGAAGACGAGAGCTCTTACGGAGCGACCCAAAGTCTCAATCAAGTCGGTCACGACACGAACCGACTTCTGAGCTGACTCGCAACGATTTCAGTAATAGATTCTATTCATTTGACGTTTGTTCTACTGCATTCCTCCACCGGAATCTGCTTGCCGTCGTGGTTTCCTTGTGGCTTCCTAGATAACCAGCGACGTCAACACGATCGCTGTACAGCTGCGAGTCTATGTTGAAGACCTTCAACCACGACAGGACCTCTTCCTGGCTGTCGTCAAAAAAAAACGCTAATATTCTGTGATCCGGTGGCGACATTCGCCCGACCATTCAATCGTAAGAGACCCTCTCGAGAAGCGGAACACTACAAGATGGAAAAACTCGATTTCGGTCCCACACGTCGACTCCCTGATGAACTTGAAGCTCGATTTTCATGTATCCGTATATCGTGCTCCTTAGCATTAAGCGAATAAGGAGATCGATCGCTGAGGCGTCCATTGATTTTTGTTTCGAAATATATTTTTTTCGTGCGGCTGCCGCGCGCACTTCAGACAGATGGACTTATTCTGTCGTTGCTCGTATCAATCGTGTATTTCATCCACGCTTCCGAAATTCACACGCCCTCCAAGCTCCATGTATATCCTGGAGAATTCTTGGAAAACTTACTCGAGGAGTAGGAAACAGGCTTATACAAAGGAAAGCTCGAGGAATCACCGTTTCGTCTATTTCTCGGGCTGAACGAATCGGCCCCCAGTAGTGAGCTCGAAAAGGTCAACAACAATAAGTATGTATACGATTCTGACCCTCGCGGCAGGAACAGAGAAGAAATAAGACGAATAAATTAGAGCGCGTGATAAAAGATTATCGCAGGAGACGAATCGCGCCCAATCGGAAAGTGACGTAGATTGAACTATTTTAGAGGATTATTTCTCTTCGTCCCCCAAACGATTTCTCTCCCGATTCCCCAAACGATTTGCCTGCTTCGACTTGGAATTTTTCAAGTAAAATCGGAGAAACGGTCGAACTTTCTTGTTGACCCTAAAATTCTTGTCGCGAGAGATTCCACTGCGAGCCGAGAGGAAGCAGGAGCGCAGCACCCGTCGTGTATCGTTTTCTCTTGGGCAAAAGTCGATCCCGAGAACACGACCCTGAGCATCAAGAGCCACTGCGGTGGAGTCAAGGGTTTTTCCTCAGTCACTTCCTAAAGGTCGCAAACTATTCAGGATACGCTCGCGCTTCAATCGCGCCGATCGACTGCTTACCAGATAATTGTACGCTACCGATCTGGATATCGGCACTAGAAGGTCTCGAGCGATCTCTAGAAGAGCTCAAACAACTGCCCATTGCAGCAAGCACTAGGCGCTCATCGTAGCGCTTATTTCACTGTAGGAACATCGTTGCAGAGGACTCGGGTCCCTTCCCGTAAGCATCGGCAGTAGGATGAAGGAGCAGCAGTACCAGCAGCGGCAGCGACTTACACACTCTTCACGCACAGACGACGACGACGACACCAGACATACGAGCAGCGAGTCGCGAGGAAACAGATGCCTCCCTTGTTCGCATGCGCGATCTTCCGTCACTTAGCGAACGCTCTTTCGTGGAATTTCCGAAGCGCGCTCCTCGAATCCGGATCGCATGCTGAGGCTTCAGTCTCACGGTATAAATAACATACGGGGGTCGTCTCGACGCTCACCGCGAAATTTTGTCGAGCACATTCGATGCTGGTCGAAGTCGCGAAGACCCTCTCCCAATGAAACAAAACAATAGGCTCGCCGCCGTCGAACGTCTCCAGTTCCGTCGTTTAGGAGGCGGAATTGTTTTTCTTATCCAGAATTATTATGATTTCACAGAGCAGCTGAGTGGGAAAGTTCGTGCTGTCTGTCGCAGAGAGACTGACTGAGCTGTGAATTCGTGCGATCGCAGCCGCATCCGTGGCGGTTGACGACAGTTTGTCTATTTGTGTCATGAAATGCAACCGAATTTGAGCAATATGGAAGGTTCGTCGCAGAAAGGTGTGCTCTTATAATTACCAAACCCTGTACGCTTAGCTGCCGAGCTCGGCCTTGAAAACGGCATGTGACTGACTGTTTCGAATCGGATTATTAGAATTAATTTCAAAATTATTGTCATGCTGTGGGGAGCCACTTCGAACCGCTCGGGAGCGATCTCGAGGTTCTGACGCAGTCGATTCTGATCTACCGCGAATGGGACGAGGGACGTAGTGTCTCGGTTCTGCGCACTGGATGGTATGTCATCTCTGATTCGAGTGGGAAAAGTATCCGGTTGATGTCCGTCGCACCGGTGGGCTCCTACGCAGTGGTGGAAACTGGAGTTCGAAAGCACAACATGGATATAATTCTGAGCTCCTCCGAGAGATTCTTGAAAATCACGGACGGCGCTTCGTAGAGTCGAACCCCTAGTCTCAGTGAGTCGTCCGCAACTTTGGCACCGGTTCAGGTTGACGGTGGCTGAGGGTTAGTGCCTTCTCTGCTTGAGACTCTCTCGGCTAGATTAGCCACTGTTTTTGAAGTCTTCCCGAAGTTGACATCTCCGTACGGGTTGGCTACTCGTCTGAGACTACCAGTACCCATGAAGAATAGCCGGGCGCATCGCAGAACGAAGCCGAGCTGATTAGAGGAATTTTTCCGTAGAATCTTCCGTTTTTGCTCCACCGTCTTGGTCGCACGTAGATTCCGACGATGGCAATTCTCGAAGGTGAGGTGTCAGCTCTTTTTCGGCATTCGATTTTCATTCTCTTGTGCGACACGTTCTGGTTCACCATAGCAATTTACTTCGTGGCGGTTTTGGTTTTAAGTGAGAACATCATTTGGCGAAGTGAGTCCCTCCCGTATTGTGTTTCATCAGTACGAAGCAAACTCTGACCACCACTGGCTGAGGTCCAGCGGTGGCGGGAGAATGCCTTTAATCGACACCAGCTGATCATTCCGGGGAACGAGTTTTCCCCTACGAGGATGAGATAACTTGCTCAAGGAATCATTCATGTCATGAATATTCATTTTCGCCGTAATCCTATTCCAGAGGTGAGACAGATACTTTCGCACGAAGGAGCCGCCGGCGGTGGAGCAGCGGCCGCGGCGGCTGCGCGACCCACCACCCTTGCTTTTGAAGCGCCCAACCGGGGTCCATCGCCGCTACCTCTACCGTTGAAACCTCACTGGTTTTACATGAAACAGAACGAAAAGCAGTGGATACCGTTCTCTTTGCTGGATTCAAATGAGCTCGAAAATGGTGGGTACCGATCAGCCCGAATTATTGTGGTTCCCGGTCGTATTGATGAACAGAGAGTCTCTTCATTCCGTTTTCCCCGTGAGGAAGAATCTAAGTCTATTCAATCTTGCAGCGCACGTTAAGGGCGATGGCATCGTCACCGTCTGTGGGGGGAGGTTTGAAGTCGATTTATCATCGAAAAAAATGTATCCTGTATATTGGCAGGAGCCGGTTGTTATTCACGTGAGGAGATGCAGTTGGTTCTTCAAAAACGAAGGCGACACGAAATACACACCCTATGATGAAGATATTGCTCATATCCTCGAGGTGAGGCCACGGAAAGAAGAGGATCCATCCTCGCTTAACACCAGTGTTTCATGACCGCTTTAGACCAGTTTCATGATTCTCTCCGAATTTTTCAGGAAACGTATCAGAAATGTCATAACTTGAATAAATGGAATCGTCAGATAGACATCGGAGGAAACCAATACGTAAAGATGTTTAATCCCAATTTGATGACGCATCAAGTGGCCAGTGGTTTTGCTGACGAGTGGGGGAACATCTCGGTGAGTTTTATTCGCGCACTCCATCGCTCTCATCACCTATGAATCTCTATAAATACTGGGAAGGGCTCGAATTCGAACGAGAACTCTCGGTTTCCCCGCCAAGACGGAATCTGCTTTCAAATTATAGGATTCTGCTCCGCGTCCTCGTATGGTCAAGCGAGGTGCGGAAAATATCGCCGAAGGAGTGTTCGAAGCCGGCGAGAGTGAGACGATCGATCATTTGATTTTCGTCGTACACGGTATCGGGGCTGTTTGTGATTTCAAAATGCGCACTGTAGAACAATGTCTCGACGAATTCCGATCGATGAGCAATCAGCTCATACAAAATCATTTCGCGGAGCAATTTCAAACGGGCAAAGTCGGTCGAGTCGAGTTCCTGCCCGTTTCGT
Organism: Galendromus occidentalis; assembly: GCF_000255335.2. NCBI lineage: Eukaryota > Metazoa > Arthropoda > Arachnida > Mesostigmata > Phytoseiidae > Galendromus > Galendromus occidentalis. The sequence goes on from NW_003805438.1 coordinate 417,580, forward strand.
GGCACAGCAAACTCCACGGCGAGACAACGGGTCTCGACGAGTGAGTATACAGAGTTCCATCTCTACATTCAATCGCAATCCAATGCGGGTCAAATGAACTCCTTGAGCAGGGGCATTAATTTATTGTCCCCCATTACAGGAAACTACAGAAAATCACCATAAACACTATAAGTCGAGTACGGGAATTCTTGAATGACACCATTCTCGACGCTCTGCTGTACACATCCCCTGTTTACTGCCAAACGATAGTCGATCAAGTAGGATCCGAGTTGAATCGTCTGTACCACTTGTTCAAGAAGCGCAACCCCAAGTTCAACGGGACCATCGGACTCGCCGGGCACAGCTTAGGTTCGCAGAGGAACAGTAACGGCATGAGGCCGGGAGATCTATCTACCGAAAAAAAAATGAATTCCTAAAGCCGAGAAATCTACAGGCTCCCTGATTTTGTACGACATCCTGATCCACCAAAGACCGGCTTCCGCAACCCCCGTGGTCACCCCCCAGACTTCCATCACGCCCGCGACACTAGAGGAGCTCTTCGATCAGCTGGCGATTGAACGAAACCACATCGATATCTTGAAGAAACACGAAGTCGACGTGAAAGCCCTGGAATTCATGAACGAGGCTGACCTTCTGGGCTTGGGGATACCGGTTGGACCTGTGAAGAAAATCATCAATGTCTTGAACCGATATCCAAAAAAAGTTCTACGAAGGAAGCAGAGTTACACGAGGGCCGAATTTCTAGTTCAAGGGAACGAAGGTACGCCCGATTCGGGGTCATTTCTCGGTCATCGGCGAAATCGATCAGGAATCTCCATCACCTAATTCCCAGGAGCGGGGCGCGCAATGAGCGATCACCTTCATTTCAGGCACGGGTCAACTCACTGTGAACTACCCGCAACTGGAATTCCAGCCCGACTGCTTCTTTGCGATGGGAAGCCCCATCGCCATGTTCATCGTGGTCCGAGGCAACGAAACTCTAGGGAAGGACTACCGCTTGCCAACTTGTCCCCGTTTCTTCAATATCTACCACCCCTACGATCCAATCGTAAGTTCGGGCGCAGATTCCGCGACAGGTGGATGAAGGCCGCATTGGCGGGACTGTTTGGGTTTCCGGGAGAGCGACGCTAGTCAGAAGACATGAATTATGATTTCACGATCATATCTGATCCGGCGATGCTGAAGCTTGTCCGAAATCCATGCAAACCCATCCTTCACCCGAAGGCATACCGTATGGAACCTCTCATCGATCCCTCGCCAAATCTTGAACCTGCTCAAATTCCGCACCACAAGGGGCGCAAGAGAATCCACCTCGAAGTCAAGGAGTCGCTGAAGAAAGTCTCAACCGAAGTGCGGCAGAAGATTGTAGGGGCCGTATCTGTGCTCAGTAGTTCGTTACAGCGAAGAGATTCTGATGTGAAAGAAACTCCCGGACAGGTAATCTCAAGTTTGTTGGAATTACCCGCTGTGATTGAACAATGCCGCTCCGAAGGGTTTTTACTGTGCACGAATGAGCTCTTCCACGCGATCCTTAACGAGAATTCGCAATTCCTAATACTTTGAAGGAATCTCCGATCGAGAGCGAGGACCCGACTTTGGCGGAAGGGAAGCTGTCAGCAGTTTCTGAATGGGCGTTGAATTCGGGTCGTCGCGTCGACTACGTGCTGCAAGAAGGACCTTTCGAAAGTTTCAACGAATACCTGTCCGTGCTCTTCAGTCACGCTTGTTACTGGTGAGCTTCTCCAGAGGAGAGGAGGGACTTCTTGGGTTTCTGTCTGCTTTCAGCGATTTTCTCCCCGGAGACGAATGATAAAGAGAAGTAATTTCCGCGGTATTGTTCTTCCAGGGAGTCGGAAGATACATTACTTCTCATGGTCAAAGAGCACTACGCTCTTCGCAATATTCACCCGAACACAGCAACGAAATACGCCCCACTGATCCCTTTCTATCCATTATCGCCCACCTCGCCGACGGAGCCTGGCGGCGAACGAGATAAGGAAGCAGAAGTTGGACCTTTCTGGAGCTCTGTGGCGACGATAACCAATTACTTCTCTTCATCGCGACCCGAGCCTCCGCAAAAGCCTCTTTCGACCGATAGTTGAGCACATTCAGCGCTGTTGCTGTTTGTATGCCAGTTGTCGAAATTGTGATCAAGACGTGTGAGATTCCAAAAACTCCAAAGGGACGACACTGTTCCGGATGCCACAGAGAGTTTCCCCGCGGGGTCGATCTATTTACTTTCACCTGCTCCGGAACGGAGGGGATCTCCCCAAGTGGTCTCAGGGTACTATCTGCTCTACGGAAATGCACTTACGGTGTTCTTATAAATTATTATTCAAGTTACGATGTTAAACCTGTATTCTTGTTTTGCTCTGGGTCCTAGCGCGACCTAATACAGTCCTCGTGGGCGGTCCGCTCATCTTATCCCGTCTGAGACGATTGAACCCGAGGAGAAATCAGATTCCCGCCGGATTCCTCGCAATTCCTGTCGCATCAGACGCAGTGATATCTCTATGAAGCGTATATTGGGATCGGCAGAGAGTGTAAACAGGAATGCGGAGCATTTGTGAGCGCGACGCTTGCCTTTTAAATCCAGAGCACTAGTTGATATGAGATAATAAACTTAGATAGTTTACGGAACCGTACTCGCTGATTGATTCTTCGACCCAAGCTTCGAATACAATCGAAGCGATCCCCTGAGCTTCGACTCATCGCGTGGACGCTACTAGCCCAACGATCTAAAGTAAATTCTGCTTGCAGACATGATCGGAATCACTTCTGGAACGGCGTGGACATGATGGATCTCCGGGAACAACCTTCGCAAATCGTGTGCTGGTCTTCGTGCGATATTAATAAAGATACCGTCCCTCCTTCTCCAGTCCTGTGTGGCCCTGTCACGTAATTATTCGACTAGACTAAACCATTCTCCTGCTTCCAGTCGTTTGGACTATGCGACACCAGAGCCGCCCAGTCGCGCTAGAAATCATCGCACGAGGTGCCCCGAAAGCCGAGGAGGAAGAGCCTCCCGTGGGCCACGCCATAGACGGCGACGGCTATTTTCAATCGGAGGTGCAGGACGTCAGGGAGACCGTTTACGAAGCGGCTCATGGTGTCCAAGAGACTGAAATCGGAGCCGACGCGAATCGGGACCAAGACGCTGACAAAGAATCCTCCAACATCGAGTCGGACGCGAATGCCAGCAACGTTGAGTACGGCGGCGAGTGCTCCCTGCAGACGACCGATGGCGATGAGGAGGAGAAGCGGCAACAGGAGCAACCTATGATGGTGGTACAGCAAGTCGACGAAGGCGATCAGAGAGAACAATACGTCTTACTGTTCCGAAACGATGACGAGGAACCCGTGGAGACCTACGTTGTGGAAGGAGAACTCCAAGAAGAGGAAGATGAAAACGAAGAGCAGCTCCCGGAGCAGGAAACGGTTCAACCGGCGGCAGTGAGGGTCAACGGCAGGAAATGCTTCAAATGCGATGAGTGCGACTATGTCTGTAAGCGGCGCAACTACGTCAAGATACACAAGCAGAAAGTTCATGTCACTCCGAGAGAAATGACCTGTTATCTGTGTCAGGGAAATTTCGCATCGACAGCGACGCTTTACGCCCACATGGGTCAGGCTCATGCGGAGGAGCTACCGTACGCATGTGAGATTTGCGGGTATCGGGCGCGGGCTCGGCATCGAATCGTGAGCCACAAGTTGAGCCACGATAAAGAGCCCAGATATAAGTGTGATTTCTGCAGCTTCGCCACCCGACATAAGTATCTCAAAACCCAGCATGAGTATACTCATCAAGAGGAGAAGCCTTTTAGCTGCTCAATTTGCGAATACAAAGGCAGATGGCGGAGTTCCGTGTACATGCACATAAAAAAAAGGCATCGTGATCTCCAGGGCCTCGAAGCCCAACGCTGTGTTCAGCAGGAAATCGAAACGACAGCTCCTGAGTGTGCGCCACCGAAAACATCGTCGACGCGTTGAAAAATTCGCCCTCTGGCGACGGAGGGCGGCGTCGGATAATTCGCCGCCATGGTGGCTGTATTTTTGGATGTTCGATAATTAATTGACACCGTATAGATCTAACTTAATAAACATACAGATATTTTGGCAGAGGATTCCCATAGACTCATGATCAGTTGTGATCTGCGTGTCTCAAAGTTGGGCACCTCAATCATCACCGTGAGGGAGATGTATTTTCATGAACATTGAATTAAATTCTCTCAAAGTTATTGCGAAAGCTCATGGTTTCGAAATCCGATAAATTCCTCGGGTCAATTTTTATGAACTACGAGCCGGGAGGGCGCTCCGCGCCCTCGCGGCTCAATTGCCCGCACGCCGGATGCGATTCTATCCAAGGCCCGAGCGAGTTTGTCGAGTGATTACGACGGAAAGCGTGATACCGATTCGCAATGAATGAGTACGACACCAAAGAGCATGAACACATGAATTAGCATGAGAAAAATGATGCGATGCTTTCGCAGGCCTGAACGAATTTGTCGTGAGTAATCGGCAGTTATTGTTCTGAGGAATATCTGATATGGAGATTCCCTTTGTCCGATGTATGCCTATCTGATATCTGAATGATAGCACGACGCATGAGCATTCACAACTGTGCTTACAGTTTGGAATCTCTATTCACGGGTCGATTCGCGGGCGAATTGAAGCAACGCCTCCGACTTATCTTGGGCATGGCGAATTCAATGAGGAGACCTCTGAGCCTCGTGACGAAACTCCACAGATCACAAAAAAACACTGCTTAGGTCTCTCGTACTTGTCACTGAATCTCTCGAAGAATGTAGGCAAACCGCGCGTGAGTCCCAAAGTTCTTTTTGTCGAAGATGTTCACGACAGAAAACTCTGATTGGAGTTCAAAAAGATATATGGATGCAGAGTCGGACTCTCCCATCGCTCCCATGGAGCAGGAGAAATGATTGCACAGTAATGAAACAGGTGAAATATATGGGCATCGCTTATCAGATACGCTAAAGAATTATAGAAGAAATTTTGGAAAGCATTACGTTCGATCTCGTAGCTCTCGATTCTCCTCTGATGATCGAGTGGAGAACCCCGATATTTGGTTCAATGCCGGACCGATATTACTGCTTTATTCTATAGGGGGAGAAATTATCATTATCAAATTAGATCATGCTGAAATTAGTAGGCTGCTGCGACGTCTCTCGAATCGCGCGCCTCGCCGGAACGGTCGTGGCATCATGTGGAGAGAAGTGGTGGAGAGGATTTCCTTTCCAGCGAACACTGGAGAAAAACTTGATAATTTTCCGGAATAACTCGAGAACGATGCGATTGATCGAGTGGAAAAGTACTTCTTACGCTAGCGGGAATGATTCGGCATCGAGTCAAAGTAACTTGAAGTCTTTTGACAGACAAATAACCCCGATATTTGGTACAATGACGGACCGACATTACTGCTTTATTCTATAGGGGGATACTCGGAACAGCTGAGCTTCAAAAGGAAGTGAGCATGGAGTCCATTACAACTTGCAGAAGTATCCACCAGCGACGGGCAAGGTTTCGCCAGTGACGTAGGCGGCGTCGTCCGAGACTAGAAACGACACAGCCCCCGCAATGTCCTCTGGAGCTCCGAGCCTAGATCGGAATGGAAAGGGAATGGGACGCCTTTAGAATGATTATTCCGGGAGCTTTCTGATTATCGCGTATTCGGGCAGAGGCAAAATGAGAGATCTCACGATCGGGATTCCTCTCAGGGATTCGATGAGAATAAGTTACAACTGGCTGTAGTCTCACCTTCCCAGAGGGGTCGTTTGCAGAATCGCGTCATTGACCCCATCATCCTCCCAGAGAAGCTGGCTGAACTTGGTCTTGATGATTCCGGGTGCTACGCAATTTACGCGAATCTTCGAAGCCGCCAGTTGCAGGGCTGCCGCTCGCGTCAGTCCCAAGAGAGCAGTTTTGGACACGGAGTACGCACCGAGGAGCTGAAGCGAATTCCGGAAGGGAATATTTACCATCTCCTCAACCTCTCCTCAGTTAGGATGATGATCAATCAAATTCCTCGCACGTCACGTGGACTCACCGGCATCGCCTGGTAGGCAGCGATCGAAGAAATGTAGACTATGTTTCCCTGTCCCCGTTTCTCGAGGAGCGGCACAGCCTCCTGCGTCAACATGAACGCGCTTTTGACGTTGATTTCGAAAATCTTGTCCCAAGCTTTCTCCGGAGTGTCTAGTACTTGGGTAGCGGACGGGTTCACGGCCGCATTGCTAACGAGGATGTCGAGACCACCGAACTTGTCAACAGCTGTCTTGAGGAGGTTCTTGCGCTGATCGGCGTCGCCGACATGACACGGTACTCCTGTCACGGTGAGGCCTTCCTTCGTCAGAGTCTCCACGGCTTTGTTCACGTTGTCTTCCTTCCGCGACGAAATCACGACTTTTGCACCGTCCTGCGCGAGACGGCGGGCAATGGCGAAGCCGATTCTGTCGACAAGGGGGAAGTTTTCCTCTCGAACTCTCAAATGCAATCTCCGTCAAGGACCGATAGCGATCCTGCCTGAACTCACCCATCAGTGGAGGCGGTAACCACAGCGACTTTCCCTTGTAGTTTGGCAGCTGAACCCATGTGTCTGGCTGCTTGAAGTGTCAGCCGGCGACCATGCGAAAACATGTTCAACTAAAAAAGTCTATGTAGAATTAATAGGAACAGACACCCCTCGGCGGAGACAGAGCGTCCGGGGAACAGAGGAAAAATGAAGTATGTGACAGAACGATTCCGTTCGGAACGTTCCGTTCTCGCGAGTGAGCGATAACACAGAGGAGACACGACAAACATCGCGATCGCATGGGAGAAAGGGACATGGTTCAAATCAGCGCGCCAATGAGACTGCTCGGTTCCGGCAACCTGCGGTCTTCGGAACGGCTTCACTGGAATCATGTGAAAGTAGAGCTCCGTACGAGAAAAACATGATATTAACGTTCGATTCGTCTCATGACGTCTTCTCCCTGACCAACGCTCCTGTCCGAGGGTCTCTGAAGGCAGTCCCGAATCAGACGTGCCGTGTGAGAGTCCTGTCCGCGATTTTCCTCCGTATGCACATGATCGTCATCTGTTGCGCCAGGGAACTCCTGGCCACGAATCTTCAATCAGGAAAAAAATCTTCGCCCATCGTCCTCAACTTCAGGCCTCCCAGATATCATGAAAGACATGGAAAAGGCTCGCCGAAGATTCGGGAGACCGCATCGAGTGATAGAAGCAACGCTTAGCTCACTTCGGGATCTTCGGTCCTAGTACGTACCTAAATTCGGTGACCTCAATTCGGATGCTAGTAAGAAGGATGACCCGGAGCATCACAGGGAGCATTGTACGACATGCAGTTTTGCAGTTTCCAAGCTTTGCGTGCGTTTGTTTGCCAATGAGCATAGCGTCGCAGCTATCAAGCTCCCGCCAACAGGACCGGATTCGGGACTCTTGTTCGCTCAGAAATGTGAGGGACTGAAGGACCCAACATTCATCCGCAGCTCCAAGTAAGTTTTCTCAACGGAAAGTTCCGCTCGATGGGAGGCTCTTGAGCCCTCCTCTACGGCTCTCATCAGGTCGCGACTGGCGACATGAACGACACGGGGGGGAGTTGAGGGCGAATTCGCCCTGACATGAGCCCGTTTCCCCGATTCCGTCCCGTGAGTTCTTGAGATGCTGAGGAGAAATCATGATGAGTAACGAACGTTTGCGCAGGTTCGTCCTCTTGCTTCAAGTTCCACCGATGATCTGCCTCAAAAACCTTCGCGTGATCATCATTATGGCTTCATTGAAAGCTTCACGTGAGTACCGGCCCGGGGAAGCTCAGCTTGGGGCACGTTTCTGATATAGAGTTTCAGCCTGTGTGTTCTCCTTGATTCAGGCGGGAACGACTTCGTGAAGCTCGACTGTGTACATGGAGAATTTTTCTCGGACGAATGCTTCCGAATCAGACTCTCGATCGTTGTCGAGGGAGGCCGACCCGATCGGAACTCGAACCGAGGAGCGATCATCTCAGTCGGAGATAATTGGGCAGTAACGGGTTCAGGAACATCTCCTTCCCTGAGAGGGTATCGGGACAAGGTGAGACCGACGAGGGCGTTGCCCCGAATCCCAGAGCCTCGGAGCCGATTGGCCAGTTTCCCACGAGTATTCCGATGATCACTTTACGCGGGGCGCAAGCTCTTGCAGGAAATACTGCGTCCTTCGAGGAGTTGATCGAGACAGCTCAGAGTGTTGCAAAAAATAATTTTGAAAGAGTAGAAGGTAAACGAGGAGCAGCTGCGTTTGACCAGCGACGGGGACTCGTGCATCGATTGTCTCCAGAGACGCTCCATTCCCGATGCGCTCGCTGGAGTGAAGAGATGAAATACTCCCGTTGGATATTACCTCTCAGCCTGTATTTCCTGAGCGCGAGCGTTCTTGCGAACGAAACCGGCGCGAGCTGCGGGCCTGTACCTTGTGAGCTCACCCAGATTAATCGCCCATTTTCATTTTTCCGCCTCTTAATACCGACGTTCAACAATGTGACGATACAAACGGAGGTTTTTCAAAATTCAAGCCAACGAAGAGATGACTCTAGTTCTGAAACCGATGTCGGCTATGATCCTGGCGTGCTTACCGGTCATCGAGAAACACTCCCTGAAGCTCGGCGTCGTTTTCAAGCTCGCGGCCGACGTGTGCAAGCACTTCGACCAGTGCTTCCGCAACGGTGTTTATTCCTCAGCGGTGAGTACGTTGCTCGCAGACTTCTCAAACTCCGCTAAACGCGCTAATAATTGGATCTCTCCAGGATCCGGACGGTCCCTCCGGCAAATGCGTCAAGAACTTTCTCAGGGAGGATGTTTTAACTGTCATGCCGCCGGAGACTAAGGAGGAAGGAGTTCTTGGACTTCAGGGCTGCATCGCTCCGCTGAACAAGCTCAAGAAGGATCAAGTTTTCGCCGTTATGCATTGGTACTTGGCATTGGCGCCCCCTTGAAGACCCCTCGGTGAGATGGGGCCTCGATCTGGATTTGCTGGGGCCGACTTCCATCACGTCGGTCGAGTCAGACGAATTTCAGGACCTCGTATTCTTCTCAGGCTGACGATCGAGAGTCGATGTTGTTCGTCTCAGTGTAGCTCGTCGAGTTATAGAGAAGATATGGAAGAGGCCAATAACATTATTCTATTTTAATCTCTATTTGACCATTCAATGAAAAAGGGCGGGCCCTGATATCATGAGGAGGGAGTAGGCTTTGCAACCCCGCTTCATAACCGCAATGGCGGGTTTTCTTTAACATAGGACTCTACGGGGGACAGCGAATAACCGCGGTTCTCCATGAGATTTGCGTTTTTTTGCAAAGCCCAGCAGGGAGCATGGAATCGCTAAGGCACCGAACCATACATGCGAAAGGTTGATGAGTTCTGAGGATTGCTGAAAGGGGTTTCCCGGATTTCTAGGACGCAGGGAACGTTCCTGCCGAACCTCAGTGCCGTTGAAGTCATTCAAGCCTGATATTGCCGCGCGTAAAAACCGTGGCACTAAGGCTGTCCGACATGACGCTGGTCGAGTTTTAGAGCTCGGAAACTCTCACCTCGAAAATAGCTTCCGATCTCCTGGAGAAATCGAAGCGCTCGCCATCTGAGGGCTAGACGAGTCTGTCTCTTGGAATTATGAAACCTCCATGATCGGACCGGAGACCGACAAACATTTTAGATCGAGTACTCGACGAACCTGAGGACGAATCGAGATTTCTGGTGAGACATGCGTTTAGGGCTCCTCCGATCGATGTGGGGCCACGCGGAATCCTTCGAGCTCTGTTCGAGAGACCATGTGTGGTGATATGTCTGGTAGCATCGGTATCAGCCATCCTTGGCGCTCGATTAGAGCAAAGAAGAATTCTTACTTAGCCCAAGGCACGAGTAAGCGAAAACTCGAGTACTGTCCCCTGTGCGCAGAAGGAGGAGTCGGCTCGCTGTCTGAGCCATCTAACGGACTGACGAAAATCTAGAGCTTTAACCGGGAACCAAAGATTGTACTCTCGCGCTTCGCGTTGAAGCTTGGCTCACGGACAGTACGGAATAATACCCCGGCCGACATCTCAGCGGGGGCAGTTCGCGAGCGTTCCTCGTTCATTAAATCACACGCCAAATCATTGCGTATATGATTGTTAGTTGCGAATTGCGTATCAGCGCTCATCTCAAACGTTGGGAAGAGGGTGTTCATCGCGCGGTAGAAAACTCTGAGTAACAATCACCGCCAGCGATAGGCTCTTCATACACTCCCTAAAGTCGACCGTGTTTTTTCGGGGCTTCTCGGGATACTCTCGTTTTTCGGGCATTTTCGTGACGTGCGGGTCCGTCATGGACCTTGACGGAACGCTGCGGTTTCCCTCCTTTAGAGTCCAACTCGATCCGGAAAAGCGGATCCAGAGAAAACGAGAGACCAAAGAAAGGGTTAAGTCATTCGGAGAGAGTCAGTAGGGAAAAAAGCATGAGGTGGAATTATTTACCACAGTCATACCGCGCTCGAAACGCGGAGGATGGCGATGTTTTGGAGTCGGAATTTTAGTCGGCCACTGCAGCTGAAGCTGGTATTCGCCAAAGCAGCCGATGGAGGTCGGTGCAATGTCGAGAAGTTCAAGAAGCTTCTCGTTTTTGGTTTGGCCCCCCACCTGGCGGAGCGTTTGTTCTGCCTGTTCTCTGGAGGTAAGGATCATCTGACCCAGGACGAATTCGAGGCCGCCGTCACAAGATACGGCAATCTCTCCCCGCAAGAAAATGTTGACTTCGTTTTCGAGCTCTACGATACGCACCAGAGCAAGCTTCTGACCAAAGACGCGATTGTGCAGCTGCTGAAGATTTCCTGCGACCTGCACTCGATCGATTCAAGCGACAAGAAGCTTGAGAATTGGGCGAAGCTCATTTTGGGCGAAAGAGACGGCCTCACAGCGATCGATTTCAAGGAGTTGATTGAGTCTGACAAACACTTCAACCTGAAAATCAATGTTTTTGATTGGTTCGTGAAACCAGAGCAGCCACAAGAGGTTGACCGCGGAATTCTCCTACTCAAGACATCCTACTACAGACGGAACATCAAAACCGTCATCCCTGTGTTCGCATTCGCCGCGATAATGCTCGCTCTCGGGATCGAACGGTTCTTCTCCGAAACTCGTCTGCACTCCTCGGCTCGCGCAACGAACTCCTCGCAATCGGTGGGAAGATGTCGGATCGAGAACGGGCTCCTCCAGCTGCACTCCGAGTGGGAATTATGGGCGAAGATTTTCGGAAAGCTTCTCAACTTCGTCTCGATGATGATGTTGGTTCTAGTGCTCCGGAATCTCATCACCCTATCGCGAAAACTCGGCTTGAGCCGACTTCTGCCCCTCGACAACAACATCTATTTCCATGAAATGATCGGCTACATAATCACTCTGTGCTCGATAGCCCACACGGTTTGTCACGCCATAAATGTGATAAACCTATCCGTCGAATGGAGCGATGTCTGGTGTATTTTGTTCACGAATAACTTCGACGGCACTGGACTGGTGAGAGGGGCTCCGATCGTCACCGGCTGGATACTGCTCGCTGTGCTTGCGTTCCTGGTGGTTTTCTCTGTTCCCGCGATCCGGCGCAACGGGCATTTCGAGCTGTTCTTCAACACGCACAGACTCTACGTCGTCTACTTCATTGTTCTGGTCTTGCACGCGCCCAAGTTCTGGCACTGGTTGCTGATCCCTGGCTCGCTCTTCGTTCTGGATTCCATCGTGAAGATCACGGGGTTCTTCCGAAAGCTCGGCCGTACCCATGTGAGCCGAGCAGAATTGTTCAAAGGCGACACCGTGGCCTTGACGATTGCCAAACCGGGAGGCTTCCGTTTTCGTTGCGGTGATTATATCTATCTGAATATTCCCCAGATCTCGAAGTACGAGTGGCACGCTTTCACCATCAGCAGTGCACCGGAAGTCGACGACCTCACTGTGCACATCCGTGTGGCCGGGGAATGGACACGACATCTGTATGAGACGATCGACGTGGCCTATAAGAAAAAGCTTCGCGAAAGGAGGCTATGCGAGACTCCGCGTCCGTCACAGTCGACCAGGTCGCCAATACGAAGGAGACACACGGTCCTCTTCTCGGACACACGCAGCTTCGACGCGTCGCACGCCGGTCCGCAAGTGGCCTTCAGCATCGCTTCGAACGGGGTTCGCTTGAGAGGCGGCGGAGAAAGCTTGAAAAGACGTTTATCCAAAATGATCTCCCGCGGAGACCCTCTGATGATGAAGTATGGACGCAGAGACTCTCGAGGACCATGGGACGAAGCCTCGAGGAAATCCCAAGTCCCGGATGAGTCCGAGATGGTCGTGGACGACAAAATAAGGGTTTGGATCGACGGGCCCTACGGAGCTCCGTCGAGTGACTTTCTGCAGTCTCCTCATCCCGTTCTGGTGGCGACAGGAATCGGTGTCACCCCATTCTTCTCAATCGTCCAAAGTATAATTCATCGATGCCTAGACGTGAAGACTGAGTGCACGGAGTGCGGTCATGTTTTCATCGCGTCTTGTCCGGAATCTTTGGGATCCTTGAAGCGCGTCGACTTCGTTTGGATCGTGCGAGATTTCACGTGGGTCGCCTGGTTCAAGACTGCACTCAAGGATCTCATGCAGAATCAGAATCGGTTCGGAGACGTTCTGAAAGATTTGATCAGGATCAAAATCTACGTCACTTCGGTAGATGAAAGGGTCACCGTGAATAACCTGCTACTGAAGATCGCCTTGGAGAAAGAGAACGCAAGCAAGAATTCGAGATTGCACAAGCTTCGCAGCAACATCGAGCTCGGACGCCCGGCCTGGGATCAGATTCTCAGCCAAGTCAGAGGAGAGCACGCAGATGCTACCGTTTTCTTCTGCGGTTCTGCGAAACTTTCGAAAGAACTTCGCGCCAAGTGCCTGAAAAACGAGCTCGAATTCAGAGAGGAGGTTTTCTGATCCTTTCCGCGATTCCTGCGGAGATGTTCGTTTTCGAAAGCTAGACCTCGGTTACTTTAGGCCAGGTTACTGGAACTACCGTGGTCATCGTCCAGCCTCAAAAGAATAAATAACGTCCTGCGTTTACTTCTCAAGGCGATTGATTCTTTCCGTGTGGGTAAATAAGAGTCCGAGTCAAGACGATGAGCGGCTCAGAAGGGGAGGACGATAGCGGTCGAGCTGGCAATCTCAGAATCGTCGAATCGAAGCCGAGATCCGGTCCAAGTCTCCTAGGGGGGGCCTCGAAGTCATCAGCGTGGGTCCTTGGATGGCCTTCAAAAGCGGAATCGATAAAAGATTGTTGTAACAGGCATGTCATCCCTGGCTTGAGTGATCGGCCATTCTTTGATCTGGCCCCGAATTCGAGCGCGCAGATCTTAGATGGCAGACTCCGCCGGATAGGAGCCGACTCTGAGCCGGATTTCCCGACCGCAACCCGAGTCCGTGTCATGAAAGAAGAACTATAAGTCAGATTCATTGCTCTGTGCGTTAACGAGAGCGTGCTGCTGCGCGCTATTGAGCGCGTTTCTTTCACAACAAAGGTGAGTACGCGTTCCAGCGGAAAGCGTACGGAAGAGACCACCTCATTTGGGTTTCCTTAGAGTCCGTCATAGAGGAGCTGGTGACTCACCGTCATGAGACATTGTCAATTGAAGGGAGCGGGGCGCCCCGGTTTATCGTGACGCTCTCTCCGAATACATTTCGTTCTCCCCATAAACACTTAGAGTTCCGTATGGCATTTCGGAGAATTTCCTGGATTTAATCGAGAATCGTGCTCAGGATCTATGCGTGCAAATGATTCAGCGACCTTCTCTGTCTCGCGCGCATACGATTCAAATTCATTTGGTTCGGCCGAGGAATCAGCGCCTCTGGGAAAAAGTTTCAATTATTGCGTTCATAATTCATTCTGTGAAGTCGTGTCGCATCTCCCGCATCCTGCATTGAGAATCGAATGAGGTTTCAAAATACCGTTGGCTGTGGGGTCACTAAAGATCTATAAGACGAAAGGTTGGCGAGGGTGCTCATGAGGGAGGGGAGAATTTATGCGGTCCACGAATTCTCCTCGGGAGAGCAGTGCGCGTTGAAGGATGTCAAATCGGTGCCAGTACGTGATTTTAGGATTGGATAGCGTATCGTCGTGTGTTCCATGATGGTAGGTGTTTTGCGAAGCGTTCCACCGATTGGATTTTTTGGCGACGATTCAGACAGAACTAGATCGGGACAGCCTCATTCCGCCATCGTGCTCTGACATCTGAGACGGATGAAAGTCGCCGCTGCCAAGAGTCAATGATTCGCATTTTCTTGGGCCTTCCCGTGAACGAGGTTTCTGACTTTCATTTTGTCCCAGGCGGAAACGGAAACGCTCCGACGCGAAGCTCTTCAAGTAAACAAAAGAGAGCGCGATCGACGCGGAGACATATTCAATGTGGGAAGTTTTTTTCCGGAACACCTTAGTTGGATGTAGCTTATAATTTGCCGAGAACGTGGGAACGGCTCTTGGCCCGGGACAAAGTTCGGCGGAGCCCGGAAGCGCCCGAGATAAAACGACATTTGGAAATCTTAGAGGACGGAAACCTCGCTGTCGAGCTAGGGAGCCGGAAGGACCGATAGCATGCCTGATTATGTGATTCCAGCTGCCACGGGTATATGGAAGGGCGAGCAGCATATGGCAGATTTCTTGTAAAGTTGAAATCGCAGTACTCCGCCGATCTTTGACAATGTTTCGAGCACGAAGAGCATTTGTTTTTGATCGGATGCCAGTCTCTCCCCCTACCCTCCAGGATCAATGCGGGATAATTCCCTACTTTTCTCTCCGTGCGTCCGAGCATAACTCAATCATCCATAAGGGTGGGTCAATGGGGAGCAGTTCCACACCTCATCGAAGATTTTTTCGCCTCTGATGTCTCATTCGGAACGCGGCTCAAAATGTTTTCAAGAACGCGGGAGAAGGTAATGAAGCGATGATTAGATGCGCCTACCCCCTCCCTCCGATCCAGGGAAAATGTTCCCCCTCAAACGTCAATCATTTCGCACGTCGGCGTTGGCCGTGTGAGCAGATAATCGGATAAAGAGTTCCGAGAGCACTCCGAGACTCCCCAGGAATGATTTCCCATTTGAGGGTTTCCGAACCGACTGAATGATACACATCGAGCTGATTGCGATGCTGATTGCGAAGAAATGAGGGTTTTGCCCAGAGTGCGACCACGACATGCAGATCGCAGATGCACCTTGATCGCAGTCGCCCTCGGCCGATCCCTTCGATAGATCCCGGTCGAAACAGGAGATCAATTTTCCGATCACTGATAAATAATCGGAACGCACTGGAGGGTAGACGAAAACTTCCCTAGATCGTTCTTCCTTCCTGCCGAGCCGCCATGTGGACCGCATTCATTCTACCGAATAGCAGAAGTTTTTCGATCTGAACAATATTAGAAGCACTTCACTTCCGTACCCATTTCTCTGCTCGGCCGGGAAACGGGTCTATACTGTTTTATTCGAATGTCTGTCCACACGGTATTCAGACAGCGATTCCCAGCCGTCCTTGACCTTGAACGCTCGCGACTCCGAATCGATACAGTGGAAGATACAGCAGTGGAATCGGTTCGAAATCGATGCCCGTCGGACGACGATATCTCCAGGGAAGAAAATACGCGCGGGACACTGTCCCGAGGCAGATCCCTCGTTCTTCATCAGTTCCGACGTGGGGCATCTTGCGACGAGCCCTTCGTCTATCACCATTGATCGATCGTGAAAATCCTCCCCTCATTCCAGCCTGCGAATACTCTCCAACTCGATACAACACGATACATCATTTGACGGAATCTTCAGAATGTGTCTCCGTAAAAGTCGCGTCGAGTTTGCAGCCCTCCAGAACTCAAATCGGGAGTCAGGCTAATCGATCCAGCTCAGCGAGCGAGCGCTCAGACTGCCCGTAAATGATCCATTGAGTAAATTGATTACCTACTCCCCCAACGAGCTTTATGCATCGTCCCCTATCCGTCAAGAGCACAGTGTCGAGTGGACTCATTCTACAAACCAAGATGAATTCATGCTGCTTGCGGAATTATGTTGCGGTCACGATTCACAGAACTTGTGTGGGTCCCCACCGCCTTATAATCGGGGGCTTTCGAAATGAGCCGGGGGTTGAGAACAAGATCTCGATGTAGTCTGGAAATATTCAGGAATCATGATCATGCGGCTGTGTGACAAGCGGAGAGCTGAAAAAGAAAGTCTCGTCCTCATCGAGCTCGCAAGACCAATACAAACTCATTAGCTTCGAATAAGGTCGGTTGTCAAGTGAGCTCTTTTTTTCAGAAGACGACTTGAGGAAAATGCCTCCGGAGATGGTCTCCTCTCCGAAGAGATCTCTTTCAACCGCAGCACCTTCACCGTATACACATGCAAGTTCATTACCGTCACCGAGGATGTCACCTTTAAAATCCCCCGTCAACAAGTATGACGATGATTTCGGTGAGTTCGAAGCTTTATTTCTATCCCAACTCACAACAGGCGACCGACATTAGTGCAATGGGGCGAGATTATCCTCCGTGGGGATCCTCGCCAGCGCTGTAGATTTACCGAGACGGGTACGGAATTCGTGGAGACCGCAATCCCCGACACTCTTCAGCGATTTCGGAGATTCTCGTCATTTCTATATCTAATGAAATGATACATCTATGTATGTGATCCCCTTCGAGAAACAAAGAATTCGCCTCTCGATTAGGATTTCATGGCTTGCGTACGTAGAAATTGAGACCATGCCCGATCAGCAGAGTTTATCTCCTCCACATCCGGAGAGGACTCGAAACCTCGATCATGATAACGAATAGAGTATGGCTACGGTATTCGACTACGGTACGCTTAAAAAAACATCAATATACCAGATAGGCCACCAGGAAATCATGCTTCATCCGTTCCTCGACTGTGACTCATTGAGACTTCGCCCTCATTGGTACGCTCTGACAATGATTCCGATCATATACAGACCGGATCGATGCTGCTCTGATTTGAATATGTAGGGTGCCGGATTCAGGCCCGCGGCCAGCCACCGAAATGCCATATCTAATGATCCATCTATCCGCGAAAAAAAATCCCCGAAACTTCCATTTCAAATGTACGTGATGTGATCACAAATGCAGAGATGAATGTCGTCTTATCGAACCGGAATCCTTCATTGTCGTGTGTTCGTTGGAGTGTCGTGTCAACACTCTCGTATACAACACGACGGAGAACGGCGACATCGACGCATCGAGCGATCCGTAATTGGAAATCGATGATCCGACGCGCTCCCTCAAAGCTCTGTCTAAGACAGTGGAAGCTCTTAGTGTCACGATTCCTCGGAGCTCGATGTGACTTCAGCAGGCCTCTTGATCAGGCTCCTAGTTCATTGGACTCGTCTTCCGGGTCCACGGAACGACTTCCTGTACCCGGAGCGGAAACTGCGATCAATGTTGCGGAAAGCTTTTGAGTTGACCGAAGACTCACGGAGCTGTCGCAGCTCCGAGCTCCACGGAAAACGGTGAAGGGCATCTCGGTGCCTCTGTAGTGTGCGGCTCTGCCTGACGCTGCTGGATTCGTGGTGTACCGGCCTCGTGGTCGCAGGATATCCATTCCAAGTGCTCCATTATCGGAGAATCACGTGTGACTTGTAAATAAACTTTGAAATGCCACCATGGTACGAGTTTCATCGAGAAGAGGTTTCAACGGAAACTCTGGCCGATCCGGATCCTACCCGGAGCGCGATGTGATCGCCTCCCGGAAGTTGATTTCATCCTATCGGAATCGCTTCGGCTTCTCGCAATTCTACGAATCCGAAGAGGTAGAAGACAGATCCGATCTCGACAGTATCAGGGAAACAGATGAGAGTTCGATTCCATCGCGGGGAAATGGCAGCAGCGCGACATCCGGTGAATCCCGTCGGTCATCAAGTGGGTTTTTAATAGAAGTTTTTAGCATCCATAAGTATTGCGGATTAAATCGATGACTCGGAGCTGGTTGGTCATGATTTGACTGGCTCTGAGGTGTTATCTTCAACACGTACAATGTGGTCTCAAATCGGTCGTTATTCGTGATTGACGCCATCGAAAATTTCGATCAAGATTATTAGAAACAGGAGCCGGAGAGACCATCTAGAGTCTAGAGAATGCTCGGGTCGGCTCTGCGATCGTTCCTCCCGCTCGGGCGCGGGCCATCCGCATCGAATGAGAAGGAGCGTGAGCAATGGCGTACCCAGCCGGAGCGGCGCCCTTGGCGTGTTCGAGAAACGACGCCACAACGGGAGCTTCCCCGAAAGTTCGGCCCTCTCTGACATAAGTTGGCGCCCTTGTTCCCCGAGATTCCTCGCCTTTTCAGATTCATTCCACCCGACTAGCGCCGCGAGACGGGAATCTCCCTTAGGAATAATTGAATTTTCGTCGGTGTCAAAGACGAAAATTTCGTCCACCGGAACACGCACCAAGTTGAAATGCCCGGGTATGCTCCCTGCTCCCTCGCTACGCCACCGAGCGTAAGAGTTAGAAGTAAAACTTGCAGGACATCAAGAGTCCGACTCGTCCCTTGTATACAGTTTTCCGATCGAGCCGACAGTGAGGTGGATTAGTGAGCCTCCGATCGCGGAGTCTTCGCTTCCAGCGAAGCTCCCATCTCTTGTCCAGTTTTGATTATCCATGAACAACTGATCCGAAGCTTGGGAGCGATAAGGTTCGGGAAATTCCTCATGCTGGACTTTCCAATGCAGCGGCGAATCGGATTGAGCGAGAAATGGTCAAGTTTCCGTGGAAACTTCGGGGGCGCAGAATCGGACCCCGAAATTTCCAGCCGCTTGAGAACCATAGCATCAGCTCAGGCTTACGCTCAGCTCATTGAAGTGTTCAGGATTTGCACCTCATCGTTCAAAGACGGCTCCGCTCTCGTTTCGGCCATACTCGCCGAGAGGAGGTGATGAACTCTTCTTACTATGGAGGCAGACGTTCTCCGGACGTCGGACCGGTGATCCCACCGACTCGTGGACCTGAATCATAGATCTATTATTCGGTGAGTCCTGAGTTTTCCCAGGAGCTCCATTCTCCAAGGGTCCAAGGCTCGAGAGGGACCGGGACGCCTCGATTGCAGGGTAAGAAGGATATGACGTCTCCTCTGCGATTCTCAAGGCAACCCAGCATATTCTCTTTTAGTCCGAGGAGTGCTATCTTATGGCGCTGGCTGAGCTTCGCTCGGCAGAATCCCAGTTTTTCCTCAACTTCGGTCAGACGGGTCCCTTATATCTTGCTTCGTGCACCGACTCGGAACTGACGGATCTTCGCCCTTGTGAATTTCGAGAGGGTGCTCGCGGAACTCAAGCCGACTCCGACGAGCATTGATCTCGACTTTGCTTTCGAGGATACCGGAGCTTCATTCCCCTTATCGGCATGTAGGACGGAGCTCGCAATCGGCATGATTTCGATTCCATTCTAGATGGCTCCTCGATGAATTTCACGATGTGGATTCATAACTCATGACTTGCGAATGGGGTATCATGGGATCCTGCGTCATATGTTAGATAAGAAACATTTATTGAAGAGACGTGTCGGAGAAGATGCTGGCATCATGTCCACGCTCTGGCTCTACCAAACGGAGAAGGCGTCACTCCGAGTGCCTTTCCGGGTCTTCGTCGTAATGGTTATGGTAATGGTATTCATTGCGATCCTCGAGTCCTATATGCACATATAGGCATGAGACCCTGTTTCAGGGGCGATTTCTCAGCAGATCCTTCGGGTTTCCCTCCATTCCTCATGCAGTCTTCTCGAATTTTCATGAGATTTTCGTCATTTTGTTCAGTTAAACCCAATCTTCTAGCCAATGCCGAAGTGGCGAGGGGTCCATTCCGTCATGATGTGAGGAGTGGTCTCGTCTTCTACGCCACATTTTATACAGTGCGGCTCGATCTGTTGATATTTCGCTCTATGCGACCTCGTCGGCAGCATCCCTGCTCTTTCTGGGGCTAACAGAGCGCTTCCTCGACTATTTCTATATAGTCCGTATGTTGTGTGCATTCCTTTAGGTACTTGCTGTATAGCTCGAGGATGGGTTTAGAGTCTATTCCCTCTCTCCACAGCTCTTCCACCTTTTTTCTGATGGCTTTCTTCATAACACTATTGAAAAGAATCATTCTCGGTTGGAGGTCCTCCGTGTATACCAGCAGCTTATTCTCGCAGGAGTATTTGTCGCTGAGGTGGCGCATTCTTCTGAGCGCTGCTGTTGTTATCCTCGTTGTGGCCGTCATGGAAAGTATCATGCGTGGCAATCGTTCGGGCTCCATCGCGCTTATTCTCACGAGATATCGAAATATCGCGTTTTACTCTGCGCTTCTCTCGACTCGAAGGTTGACCATCCGAGGTCGCCTTGTTCGAGCTCGCTCGCAACCTTATACTCGTTTATTCCCATTTCCCGTTTTCCAACTGCGGTCTGAGTTTTCTCGAATTCAGCCGTCATTTGGTTCGAAGCCCGAGACGCTAGTACCGCATCCGCGTATGTGAGTCTCGGTACTCCCGTTGCCTTCCATTGTATACGTGTGAACTCGAATCTATTGAAGGTCTATAGGCATTGAGCCTGCAATTCTTGTTGGGCCCTCCTCGCCTCCCTCCTCCAGTTCAATTCCTGTTGGGGTAGGTAGTTCGGCTTATCACAGAGGGGGATCCCAAGATTTTTGTAACTATCTCTAAATTCAATGTCTCGCCCCTGAATTCCACAGGGGGCTACCTCGCCAAGCCTCTCTGCGTTGAATATCATAACTGAACTCTTGCTCAGGTTGAACATGAGATCTCTCGTGTTCGCAATCTGGACTAGGTGCACCGCTCCCCCGATGGGGAATCGATCGTCTCATCGAGATGGCTACATACATTGAAGCGTTCGCGATGGCCGCGCAGGAGCGATATGAGCTCGCCGTCCATAATCAGGCCAGCTTTCGTGACAAAGAGATTCTTGAGAATTTGGAGTCCTAAAATTTTACGGAATCGAATCAGCGAAAGATCGCCTTCCGCGTCGATTTCGCCCGCATCCGTTCGCGCGCAGGCGCGCTTCGGTGCTACCAGGGTTTGTGCGCGGTTCCCATGGCGACGGAAGCCGACAAACATGGCGACCACCATTCTCGTAAACACATGGTGTTTTGCTCTTTCACAACACTCACCGACGGCTCAGAGCAAAGAGATCGCGTGCTATTCCCCGTATTTCGGAAGGCGTTCCTCAACCCTCCGGATCAGAAAACTCCAACTCCTGAATTTACGGTCACCGTCTGCGGCAAGGATGCTAAGGCGAGTCGCTCTCCCGTTCTTGGGTAGAGCAGGACAACGTCTTTCGTCGACGGATATCCCTGAAAAGCATCTCGACAAATTCGATGTCGATAATCCGAATTACACGAAGTTTGAGGTCGTCAGCGACCCAGATGTTTGGAGTCATGTAGAGCGTTTGATGCCGAAGAAAATAGTCCCGCCATCTCCTACAGAAGGAGGGCCTTCCGGCTGGACGCCCGTTCGGCTCACGAGAGAAGAGGTAAGGAATCTTGGTCAGGATTTTCTCTCACGTTTTCCGGCGCCATAGCGATCGTTTCAGACGCTCCCTTCGGTATTCTATCAGAACATCTCCCCGAGGGAGCCTTCGATTCGCGCCTCCGACGTCCCGTGAGAACTTTTATTGTTCGCAGGCAAGGGAGCTCCCTTATTTTGTTCAACGGACGCGGAACCATATGCTGCCGGTATACCAGAGGGTCGATATCCGTGGACCGCGTTACGTTACGGTCGTTCGCAAAGTCCAAGGCGATCCCTGGGCTCTGAGGAATGCGCTGAAAGAGCACATCAAACAAATTAGGGGAACTGATGACGTCACGACGATGGTCAATGAGCTCACACAAACGGTGGGCATCAAAGGACAGCTCGTGGAGGAAGTGAAGGACTTCCTGATTATGAAGGGCTTCTAGACTTTACTGAAACCTTCTTTTGTAATTATATGCTAGCTACAAATAAATGAGTCGTTGGTACGTCTTTTCTACTCATCGCAGAATCTAATCGAGGGAAATGCAAGTGAATTGTGACTTATCGGGACGCAGTTCATCCAAACTTGGATGCCCGACACTCACGCCCGTCTCGAAATACCCGAGCTTGTTGGCTCTCGATTCCCAACTCAATCAGGGGATTCATTGAACCAGACATATCAGATCCGATATGATGAGAGACTGCCGCAGGGGATTTCCATGATCAGCCATCTGTTCGCAGGGGAAAATTCTATGTATGTTTCGGGGACGATGAACCTGTCGATCGGTCATTGCGTTGAATTATCGATGTTTCCTCTGGTGGGAGGATTGCATTTTCGATGAGGAGCCCATGACGAACGCCAAAATCCCGCGGAATAGTCAACCCCGAAGTCATGGAATCATGCGGAGAGACCGACCCCGGAGTGTCGATCGAAACTCTCTCAGGTTCCAGGAATGAGATCGTCCCCGGAATGCGCGAAAGGTTGTCGGTCGATGGCAGCGCAGCGGCTCTACCCATCATTTCGATCCGCTTCAATCGCGACAAGAGCTACTCCAGCCGAATATCTCATTTTTCACTTTAGCGGATCATTCGAGGTTGATGCGTATCTCACGGACTCGTTTTCGGCAACTGAATACGTGCTCTCGGAAAGTTGTTCAATAGAGCACTCCAAGGATGTACCTAAGGTGATCCAGGCGCCTGATCCTCCAATCGTCCCGGCTCTTACGTCGAGCATTCTCCCGCAGGAAGGGAGGCTGACAGATTGATGAACATCGAAACCGAGTCCGAACTTTAGAGCAGGACCGGAGTTTCGTTCCGGGCTTGACTATCATTTCTACATGAAGGATTAGAATTCTTGAATTAGCATGCCTGCGCACTCATTTCTCTGTTCTCCCAACGGCCCCTCTGACTTCGCTTCCGGATCGGCGCTTCAGAAATCTGTCGCTCAGAGAAACGAAAGAAGCACGAGGTCGCTCTAGTTCTTATTCCCAAGTCTAATCGTTTCGCTCAGGAGTAAGTTTGGGCCAGAAGGACCTTGCTCCGATTCCGATCGTGCCTTTCTCGATCGCGTCAAGTGCTCACTTCACGCGGCATTTCCGTTCAGATCCTCTGATGCATGATCTATGGCTTGAAATGGATTTCCGATACTTCACCTCATCCATCCAGTAAAGCATTCGTTCCATACGGTCCACCGATACTGGCTATCCTGGCTCGACTCCGCTGGCAGCCCCAGAGCCTCCCGGTGGTGAAATTACGTGTATCCCTGCGGGGGACCAGAAGCCTTCGTTCCTATTTGTGTAGGAGCGGTTCGGCGAGGAGCCACAAGGTCAAGGCCCCAAGAGGCGGGCCGGCATGAGCCGCTTTCAGGAGCCCAAGAAGCGATCGATGGAGGACGCTAGTTCACGCGAAGGAGCCGTCACAAGTCGATCGTATTCTCGCTCCGTCGAGCTACGTGCACGGCGCAGACAGCTCAGGACCGGACTTCACCTTCAAGGGTTTCACGTGAATCAAAATGTGACTCTCTAGTTCAGCGCGGTCTTTCAAACGTCTCGGAAACGTAAAAGCGGCGACGCTTCGTGGTCTACCTGATACGTGACGGAAGTTGCTCGGATCGCAATCGAGCTGCTGCTCCAAATGAATTCGCGACTCTTCGTGATATACGTGACAAGCGATCTCCATTCTCTATCCGCACTCGACTTCAGTCACCGAGGGAAAGAGGACAGCTGGAAAGACTGTATCGACCGCAGCTATTTGCTCTTGTTGGGACAGCGCCTGTCCGCGAGAGATTCTCCGCCAGTGCTTCGTGGGTTTTCCGCAGATGATAATGCTGTGTATCTAACGATGGAGCCATGCTGCACAGTTGTCGCCTCGAGTGAAGAAACAACTCGCTTTCCTGTGGTGCGAAGCATCTAGTACAAGAATCCGGAGGGCCTTCCTCGCGTGGCCCGAGCTGCTGAATTGCAACAGCTCCGAGGATATCAACGACTGAAACTATCCTTCGAACAAAATTTTCGCTCACGTGGAACCGATCTCGACCCACGCCGAGCGGTCGCTGGAACCGTGAAGAAGCGAACGGGACCCTGCTCGATGAGAGAGTGGAGCCGATAGACTTATTGTCAGTTTTCGCTGATTCCGCTAAGACAGTGCTCCTAAACTCTCGGAACTCAGATATGGCGGAGCAAGCCTGAGAAATTCCAAGACTCCGGAGTGCTTCTCTCTAGATGAAGGTTCGACCTCATTCGCGTCAATATCAGCACAGCGAATGTCAACTCGGTGCAGATCAGCTGTACAGATACGGGTCGTTACGAGCAGTCACGGTTCGAGTTGTCGTTCTCAAATCGCACAATTTTCTTCCAGATCCGGAATACGCAGAGAAGCTCCGCAACAACCCAACCGTCCAACTGGCAGTCAAGTCCTTCCGGACGATGCGCCGTAGTGCGCTCACCCCGGTGGCCAGACGATTACGAGATGTTATGGTGCAAAGATATCCAGTCTATCCACCCGCGGTCAACCTCGACGCTCTCAACAACAGCGATTGGACGGAGGTGAGAATACTAGATGAGGGAGTCGGATCGGAGAGTATCCATCGAGGCCCACGATTTCGATAGAGGTTCGAGAGAGGTATCGGAGAAGGGCCTCTCCGACCGAGCATGGGCGGAAGAATTTCTTGGTTCGTGAAACCTGCAAGATATTGCGGATACATCTTTCCGCCACATGGATACATCTTTCCGATGGAGAATCGGTCCATGATAAATCGGCGATGCATGATTGCTCTAGATCCCTTTTAATTCATGGCTCCAGAAAGTTACGCGCGGAAACAGTGCGTCCCACATAGATGTGGTGATTGAGATCGACAAGGCTTGGCAGCACGAAAGCAGTGCGACTTCGCGTGCTTCTAGTCGAGACGTGACGGTCCTCTTGCCCGATTGTTCCTTGCCATCGAGAAAGCAACTACAACTTTCGACTCAAGAAGCCAGAAGTTCTTTCTCCGATATTGCGATTTCGTAGTTTTCGGATCAGACGACAAGTCCCGGTGGCGAATCGTGAATGCTCAGCCTCTGAAGTCATGAGATCACAGACAAAGTCAGATTCGCCCGCAAATACCCGCAGGCGTTCGCCGCGACCACCACTCCGAGGGACTTGAGATCTGCTTCAAGCATTTCACTCAGCTTCGTCTCGAGTTACATCCGAAGATAATGTTCCTTGATCTCGAGCTTGATGATTGACTTTTCAGGTAGCGATAAATGTGCCGCGATTGCCATCGGGGTACAATCATACCAATCCGAGCAAAGGCATGGTCAATCCCGCCAAGTTGATACGCAACACATTCGGTGCAGACATCCTCATCATGGTCGGCACTCTTCTTGCATTTGCTGGTACGTTCGATACCATGGGATCGAATCGATTCCCCCTGAAGCAAGGTCGATTTTTCTATTTCCTATTCATTTTCATCGTTTACCGTCCTAACAGGCTCGGCCGTGACGTTATTCGCCAGTTACGGAAACTTCACTAGTCCTGAAACGAGACCACTGATCCTGGGTCTCGGACCACCACTGATAGGCGTCGGATTCCTTTTCTGCTTACTTCGATTGTTTTTCTGCCGATCGCGTCCGATGAATTGCTCCTGTTGTCGCTCGGGAGCGGGCGACGCACCGAAAGTGCCGGGTTCTGGTAAGATGATGCCAAGCGTCGGCAAGAAAGTTCACCCAATACTCGAACAAATTCAGAACGGGAATGGGATTCACATGAACGGCTCTATGAAGGTGAGCATTCTCTTAGACTTTCTAAGGACCTGAAACTGTTTATGAGCGCGGGGAGAATAGGTATATCGTCTGGCATGAAGGCAACATCGAAAGGTCACGCTCAAGGTCCGGGACTATCTAGGGGTCCGACGAGTCGACCCACGAATACGGCGCCGCGGCGTCTCCGAGAACCCGGCTAATTAAACTTTCGCTGCTGTAATGGAAGCTTGATCGAGCGGTGGAATTCTATTCGTCGTAAGACAGAATGCATGATCGAGCGTGGCTCCTCCCGATATCATGCGCATAGGATTCTCCCGCGATAGATATCCATTTTGAGCTGACGACTTGTTCTTCAACCGCGCCTCTGTCGAATAGCATGTGCCGACGATCTCCTGCATTTCAAACCGAATATGCAGGGCTATGATCCCGTTACAACGAACCTCGCCGTTCCAATGAAAGGTCGCTGTAACGAATGTTTTCCATCATTATCTCTATGGCAAGCCAGCGAAGTGGAGAGGGAAGAGTATACTTTCTAATGGAAGTTCGCTGCAACGCTGTTCGTTATTAGGAGATTTCACTGTATCCCGTATTCTAACTTTTTTGGGGACGTTGGCACCAGGTCGTCTCGGCCTCAGGTCGGAGCCTCGACCCTATCAGTTCGATGGTGAAACAGCTTTGTATAATATCGACTCGCGGATTATTATGGATAGGCGATTGAAGAGAAGGAGCGGATCTCCGGATCTGATAATCAATCGGGAGGACATGCTGTAGTCGATCACGATCTCGGTACCCAGAAGGACAGACGCGATGACTGGATGGATAAGGCAATTATTCCCTTGAAATTTCAGAACGGTGCACCCGAGACGTCGACGAATAATGTGCCTGAGCGGAAATTCAGTGGACCCGTTTGGACGATAACTTGAAATCACGAAGCTCAGTCAGTTTATGAGGACCAGCGAGTCTAATAATTGTTTGTGAATATGTACAATCGGCACACGTCGGAGGTATTCGAGCGTGATGGAAGATGCGAGTAATTGTTGTTGAGACGCGAGATTTCTATTCAGAAGAGTTTATACCGGTGTTGCGTGTTGGTAAATGAATATTTATGTCTATGATACTTCGGGTCGAATTCATTCCCAGTTCTTTTCCGGTAGGCAGAATCGAAAGCCCTCATCTGTGTAGTCCGGGCCGCTCCTAGGTAGCTAAGAATTCGTCTCTCGTCTGGCCTAGCGGGGCATTTGCTTCCCCCGTACACGCGACAGGCTGCGAAAGTTCTATCGAGACTCAATCAGTGATCTTCCGCAACGTCCATCGAGGCCTGATCGGAGGGCAGAGCAGGAATACTGTGGCGTCCTTGTCTTTCAGATGAAGGAATCTACCTTGAGATGTCTTTTGTCGGGGCCTCGATCGAATATTCGCGTACGCCTCAGGATCAGAGCAGCAAATTTCAATGGTGGCGTTACAACGTCCCCCGGGCGCACGCTTCCGCAATCGATGAGCACGCGAAAATCCACTCTACAGCGAGTCAATCTATCGTTGGAACGGCCAGTACACATGCAAAAAGACCAGTCGAAGTCTTGTGACACCGAGACGATGCATGAGGGCTCCGCGCGAAATCTGCGTAAAATTTGTGCGGATGATGCGCTTACAGTCGACAGATGCTCGGTGTAGAGAACTGCGGGGATAACCGGAAAAATTAGTCGGCGGCAATCGTCCGAAAACCTCTTTGATCTCGAGCGATCAAAAATCGATCCCCGCAGAGTAGGCTAGGGTTGTCGTAATTGTATTCAAGGTCCTCCGAGGCCATCGCAAATGAGAAACGAGTGACGTCGGTAGGTACATCGATAACGGACCATCGCGGCCTAACCCAATTTACGTGTCTCGGCCCGATTTCGGTATGGTTTAGGTCGCCTCATGGTCATGTTTGCCCGTTTTTCCCCCAACCTGACCTCTGGGAATCGACATTTCGGAATCGAGCATGACGGAATCGGGAATCCGGGACGGTACCCGTCCTTATTTGCGATGTCACGTTCATTCCGGAGAGATCATCTCCAGGCATCGGATGGTGACGGGAAAGGCTTCGAGTGGCTCTCGGGGTAAGCCTCAGCGAGAAGTGCTCCGGGATTTTCGGAGGGAATGAGCTGACTCCTAGCCCCGGCGGATACAGTTCACAGAGTCCTCAGATTGCGAGATACTCGGAGTCAGGCTCGCGGTAGGAGTTGGGGATTCGAGGAAATTATCTCATCTTCATCTAGCCGAATTGAAACCGCGAGTTTTGCATCCTATGAGACCGAGTCACCCGGGACCGATTTCTCAGTTCCTACGGAGGTTGCCCAGCTGTATGTTGAGGAGAGTTTTGGGGGAACGGAGGCTCTCGGTATCTGAAACTGGAGTCATTATATAGATCGATCCGATTCGGAAATACTCGGAAACTTTTTGAGGGAAGTTCTCCTGCCTCGGAGAGTTACCCTATTGGTCCTTCTGATGTCAATCATTCAAAGGTTGTCATGGCTCCGAGGCCATCTCGGGGTCGAGTTGGGCTTGATCGATGCCTCTAGGCAGGGCTTATGCAACTATCCACGCCGCCGACGAGGTCGAACCACAAAGTCCAAGTTCCGCCTGTTCCTCGCAACGGTGATCGGTAAATATTTCTCGACGGGACCCGCTCGGATCACTTTTTGCAGAAAACTCCAGACTTGACTGCGCCATTGGAAAAGAGCGAGAATGTCTCGTGTGGACCATCATGAGAGCGTGCGGGGTTCTATATGGAGAATCTATGGCGGTCCCCAAACTCCGGCCCTGAGCAGAGGGAGCTCACTAAATGACACGAAATCCGATATGACGTCATTTTTATTCAACAAGCCAGCGGTTCTTCGAACTGACGTTTCCCACGAGCTCCGGTCGTGGGCAACAGGTTTTTAATTTCTTATTCGATGCCCTTGAGAATCTTCTCCCAGGAACTTCGGCGGATATTGTGGCTCTGGAGTCATGTCTTGGAAACAAGTGTCCTCCGGAAGATTTTCGTTGCTTACTTTTTATCTCCTCCTTCGGCGGTCCCGATAGACCTCAGGCTAAGGTCGTTCTCTGCCGCTCTACATTCCTCCGATGAGTTTTGCTCGACAGCCCATGGTTGGAGGTCTGCGCTACCGAATACCAAGAAAACGATCCCGCTCAAAATACCGACAGCTCCGGCCACGTAGAAACTATACGACCAATTCGTAGTGGAGTTCACTTCGTTCGTTAGAAGACCGCTTACATACGGAACGATGATACCGCTGAAACTTCCGACGGTAACAGTGAGGCCGAAAATCGTCCCTGCGAAATCGGGGGCCATATCGATCGCGATCGGTCCTGTCGAGGACTCCGCCAGACCTCGGATTGCGCCCGCAATCAGGAATAGAATCAGACTCATTTGGCCGTCGCAACCGGCGACCGTCACGACCAACATGAGGACAATCGAGGAGCCAAACATGGCTATCGAGTTGAAGAGTTTGCGCACTGTGGTCACTCGAAGTAAACTTCGTTTGACCAAGAAATCTGAAATCATCGCTGCGACAGCGGACGTCACGATCGCGCCGAAATATGGCAGGGACGAGTAAACTCCGTTGTTCCCGATATCGAAATGCAGTACGGTGCCCAGGTAAGTAGGCAGCTCGGTTATCAACGTGTACTGCAGGTACAAGAAACCGAATGTCGTGCAAACATAAGCCCAAACCGGAGCGGATAAGAGGATGCTCTTCAAGGGGAGGCGCGGTCGGCGGGATTCGCTTTTCTGTCGGCTGAGTCCGTTCCGAATTTTTTCGATCTCCCTTCCTGTGATGAAGCGGTGATCCTCCGGCTTATCCGATGTCAACAACACCCACAATACGAACCAAACGATCGTGACGCCGCCGAAAAGGTAGAATACCGAGGGCCAGCCCCCGAGGAAATCCGATGCTGCCAGTTTTCCTGAAACCAACATCCCGATAACGACGCCCATGAAGCCTCCTTGATGGACGCAAGTTATCGCCGTGCATCTTTCACTCTTTGGAATCCAAAAAGCTAGTTGTGCTTCCAGGGCGGGATAGGTAACACCTTCACAGAAACCTTGAAGAGCTCGGATGCCGATGAGACCTTCGTGACCGAATTTCGTGGTCACGATCGGTATCAGCATGCCCAGGATCCCGGTCAGCACAACTCCCAAACCGAAAAGCCATTTTCCGCCGTATCTTTCGGCCATGAATCCTCCTGGGATCGGCGTGATTACGTATCCCCAGAAGAATGCCCCGAGGATCACACCCTGGGTCTTCGGACTCCAAGCGAATGGTCCGTTCCTCAGGAAAGTTGAATTTCTTGGCGAGAATCCTGCGCTTTCGGAATTGGTCGACGCCAACTTGCAATCGCTCATTTTTGTGTCCATTCGTACCGCTTCGTGATTTACCATCGACACGATGACCACGTTCATATTGACACGCATCGCGTAAACACAAACCGCACCGAAAAATGCGAGGACGATGAGAACTCTCCTGTACTGCACGGAAGAACCCTCGCTGACTGACGGTTTTTCGGTCTGGGTAGCGGAACATTTCATTTTGCAGCGGGAAACTCGATGGTGAGTTCTCTGAATGATTCACGGTGTTTCACCTCTGGAGATCTGCATGGGTCCCTCTCCGTTGTTCCAGGATTGTCATGAAGGTTTTCGATGGTTGACGGCAATGAGGTCGAATGTTTGGATTTTAGAACACATCAAGAGTCACAACTCATGAGCTTTTTGAGAGAGCCGCGACGGATTCATGGTGTTTCCTTCTCTCCAAGAAGAAGTTACGTTCCAATAACAAACACATCATCTCTCGGGCCACGCTTGCACGACCCGGCGGGAGCACGCTCTGATATGATTTCCGGGCGGGGAACGCGTAACACCTCGCGACGTTGTAGCTGATTTTATTTCCACAGTCGCCGTTCTGTCAAATCACCCACAGGCTCGTCCGTTGTCACCGGCTCCTGATCGCGGGAATCGGAGGTGTTTCGAGATTGTCGTCCACGGGAGTGTGTCACTTCTCCAAGCGAAGCCGACGCAGAGGAAGCGCGGGAGTCGTCTTCTGGTGAAAAGTCAAGGCTGGCGGTCTTGGTCCGACGTTATCTCGAAAAGATCTCGAGTTGGAGCGATTTGAATGATGCAACTAATCGACAGAATGTGCTGTGGTTTGCCTAGCGGCTATTTGGCAGCAAACTTCTCGGTGGAACAGCTGAAGCCACACGATATTCGTCACGATTCCTATCAATTTCATCACAACGTCGACTCGAAAAAAACCACTCGCTGCGTTCGGTTTAGAGCTGAATGTCGGGAAGCGTTGCAAATTCCGGCTCCAGTGGTCGATCTTCCCCGAATGACCCAATGTCCGCGTGTGAAGAAATTGCAGCAAAAGTGATGGGCGGGGCATCCTCCCCTGGGAGATTTTCTCTGTATTAGGGCTAAAGAATTCTCCTAGCCACTCGCTCCTCTATCTTATTCCATTGAAATCGTCGAGGAGTTTCCGTGTCAGGAAGATGGATTCGAGACTGATAGGTACGTTCCATTCATCAACCTCCCACTCTTGATGGGGAGTTGAAGATCGGAGCTTGAGAGAGTTCGGAAAGCTCAGCCGTCTGAAACAACCAACGTACTTCGGGTCGACTCCTTCATCCATTGTGGCCAGAAACAGTCGATCTCAAATCCCTCGGGAGAACAGCCAAGATAGAGATTCTTCCTTTATTCCACCAATCAATTACCTACATCGAAACCAAGAAGAATTAATATTCTCATCGCATCAGAAAGTCCGAACACCTTCTCCATCGATGACGACTTCCCATGATCTCCTATGAGCGTTCTCCGAGAGCGCTAAGGGTGTAAGTTTTCCCGAGTGGGCTTGCGGTCAGCAGAGGATGAGTCGTCCGCGCTCAGTATTGATGCTATGGAGAAGAGACACCTTCCCTTCAATTCAATGAGCCGGACCCGCGCCTCCATCGGTCCGTCGAGTGAGGAAGGTCGATCGACCGTTTCTCCCTGCATTCCGCCCTCCCTCTTAGAGATATTATTATTCAGTGATAATATATCTCGTTTATCGACTTTTTGAGCTACGAAAGGTCTCCGTACGAGCCGCCACGGGCTTAATTTGGATCAAGGCTCACGGTTACCGAGCTCGTGGCATTAAAAACTCAAGGCCCCCATTTGTAGGCATATGAAGGCTCGGCTCCCATCGATATCTTGAGAAGTAGCTTGCGCCTATGCACCTGCCGCTTAAGAAGAGTCAAATTACTGCGGATTTGAAAGTCAAATACAGGATGTGTACCTTATGCGACTTTCTCACAGAAAATCGGAGGGATTCGTGAGAAAGGTCGATCATGCTCCATGATCTAACCAGCCCAGCTCAGCGATGACACCTCATTGTCGAACCGGTGGCTTACCGCGCAACGCGATGGCCGCCCCTCTCTGATTTCGTGTTCGGTTAACGTGTCCCGAGCTCGACCCCTCTTGAGGGCCATCTGTCCCACTGTTCCCTCTTGACGCCGTTTCTCTTATTTTCTCTGGATCGGAAACTCCCTAAATTTCATCTCGACCTTGATGGCAAAGTTCGTCGGTGGTCTACGACTTGGTCACCGCAGCCAAGGCAGTTACGACTACTCGGGAATGACCGCTTCCGAACCCCTCAACGGCGATACATAGTAGACGACTCGAAATCACACAATCTCTGTTCTCTCCTTGCAATGGAGCGAATCTCCTCGCGGCTCTGGCGAGGGTTGCTCAAATGCCGGTCGACAGTGGCAGGCTGATTCACGGGAGGGCGTCCCTCGCGACATCCAGACGCATTCATCTATCCAAATGTAAACTTCCCGAGTATTCGTGTAGACACAGCAGCAACTCTGAGTGCTCGCAAAGCATTGCCGCGACGGCAGGAAATGTCGCAGGCTCTCAAGGGGACCGGCTTCGATATCGCGGAACTTCGATGGAGGATGGTGACTATCCCTCAACTCATGATTGGTGATTGAGAGACTAGCATCGGGAGCATTTCGAGCTGCTCGCCGAGGATATTCGACGGTATCGCTGTGAATACCGTTCGCATTGAGGTTTTCCCAGAACGCTGGAGATCATTCATCGCCGCAGTAAAATCCCATCGGAACAACGAGCGTCCGCAAGAGCTCCCAGCACAGCTCGTGGAATTACGGTATTTACTGCCGTCTAGGAAGAATGTATCGTCGATTTCAGAGTTCTGCTCAAGACCCCTGTCCACATCCCCTGGTGGAAGTCCTCGGATCCGAGGGTGACCGGGGACCGGATCGCCGGGAACCCTCTAGTTGATCCGACGACCAATGTCAGTACTGATTCGGGAAGCGGTTGGGCATTTCGACGAGACGGTATGGCAGCTCAAAAACATGAGAGAGCGGACTCCCGTCAGTGCCCAACACACTGTAGAGGGATGGCCGACTTCATCGTCTGCGAGGCTGTCGCTCAGAAACGTCATTCTGCTTTCAAGATCGAGTTCACATTCCTTTGAGATCGGAATGAGCTCACCGACTCCACAGATCATTCGGACTCACAGTATCGGATGTGTTTACTCTCTCGAAATACCCATTGACCAGGAGGGTACGATAGCTACCGGGTCTGTTTTGAATGAGGTGACGTCGCTGTTCTAGCGTAAGCAGCTTTACGACGCTACGACACTACTTTCTGCTCCGAACGTCACAGACAAGCACTTTTCGCTCCCAATCCTAGTTTTTACCAATCCGTCTGTTGCTCCGGCCCAAGTAAAATAATCATTATATTTCCATGGGAGTCTAAGATAACCGATTGCGGGCGCTACCCTTGCGAATCGCGCAATTTCATTCTATCCGTGGCAATCATGCCAAAAAGGAATCCTCGGGGTCCGCCCGTCAAGCGAAAACGATAATCGGGGCGGGACGGGCAAATGTCTTCTTTTGTGAAAGTTGCCACTCAACTATTCATCGTCGAAGGCCAACGGAAATGAGCTCGACGGACTTCGACTTTGTATCGTGTCCCGATCGCGAGGCTTCGAACCGCTGGTAATCCCCTCGCTGGAATGGATTGTCGTACCGACTCCTCCGGGACATAATAATTCTCTGGAAGGCGGCAGGACATCGGCATACGCGTCGGAAGGCCGGTACGCTCTCTGACAATTTCGACAGCGGCCGCCGGGCCAACACAATCGATGGACACGCGAAATTCCAATCCACTTCACGGCTCTCCTCGTTAAGGGAAGTCTCCCGACTAGCAGACTAAGTTATCGTAGTGTCATCAATTCTGAAACGGAGGGGTGGGCGCTTCGCCGACGCGACGCTTTCAATGACGTCACAGCAGATCATATTCAGCGCTCTGAGTTCCGATACGGAAGACTGGCACTGATCTCCAGAAATATTCATCTTGCGTAGATCTAGAGCTTTCTGAACTTGATTTTGAATATCGGGGAGAAATTCCGATGCTTCCCTCACGGGATCGGGAGCTAAATTATCGCGGGGTGACAGCCCCTCTCCCCACGCATGTCGTTTCAATCAAATGCAAGAGCCGACATCGCGTTTGATGCCATATTCGGCCAAACCACCGCAAAGAAAATACACCGAGGTGAAAATTGGAGGATGAATCGTCGATCGAATCACATCCGACGAAAGCATCTCTTTCATGGTGCCGCGCCGCCCCCCGCTCGACGCAATCTTTCTTATTCGACTCCAAAAGATTTCTTCGAATTCCTTCGTCATCGATGGACACGCGAGACTTCGATAATGTCACGATCCACGACGCTATCATTCCGGACGCGAATTCCGATGCCCTTGGAATCTCACCCGGATACCGTCCCGAAGGAAAATTACCCGGCGACTTTCCCCCGTGTCCAGAGATATTCGGAGACACAGGAAACCTCATTGCTAGGACTCTGTCAGCGACTGCGCCGTATCTGCGTCAGTGGGCGTCGGACTTATCACCCCTGAAGTTTTGGTCGGACGAGAAAAGTCGATCAGATGGGATTCAGAATCCCGATTTCTCTCATCTTGTCTTTCAGCTCGCGGAGAGGAGGACTCCAGAAACTGATGAACGGCTACGCAAGGCTGGATCGGTAGCTTCGCATGAGACGTCCTTGAGACCGTGTCAGGTCGCTTGAGACTCTCTCAGGAGACTTCAGCATCGGTGCCCGAGGATTGCGCGCCAAGTAATTGAGTAGGGACGTGCGTCGCCGAGCCGGACCTCCCATTCGCTTCGAGATCTCGAACTAGGATCCTACGGGACTTCGGAGTCGAATGAGACATAATGCATGCCATGTGCGTGCAGATTCGAAGCGGCTCGGAATCTTCGACGCTGTATCTGAGCCTCCGATCTGCCTATGTCTGAGCGTCTTTCTCCATTCTTGCGATAACATCTATGGAGGACGTAGAATCGGATACTAGCGGGGCTTTTCTCGTGCGATCGATGGCGAGCAGGAGCGTGTCGGTCGGTCATGGATGTTCCGACATGTGCTTTGCGCTTCTCAGCCGCCTTGTCGCATTGTTTGCTCTTGAAACGCGACTGGCATCGCGGCTTCTCCTTCTTCCTCTGCGGGGCTGAGAAAAGTAAAGGGCAGACGCATAAACCTTGTAGATCGATGAATGCATGCGGTACGCGGAACAATTTTTTGGCAGCTCTTTTTCCTCTCGGACCGTCTTTGTTTGTCGCTCGGATTAATAATATTTTCTCGTTAAGCTTCTCGGTGGCGCTGACTTGTAAAGTCCATGAACTATAAAACTTTTACGACGCCTCTATCCACCGGTAATCACAGGAGAAGATAGATTAGTGGAGGATAAGTGACACGTATGTCGTCAAAAGTCACCCGTAAAGCCTTGGATTACAGGCTAAACTCAACAACAACAACCTGGATCCTGAGCTAGCTGAAGATGTCTCTCTATGAGTCTCGTTTCGCCAAAATCCCAGAGGGGACACAGACGAGTTCAAGGTCCTGATCGACCCCATCGGACGGATAAATTGAGAGAATACTCTGCCGGCATACGGACGCTGCCTTCAACGATCGTCATGGAAGAGTGCTTCGACCGAAAGAGAAGCAACTCTCCGGAATCGGAGATTTTCGGTCGGCTCGCTCTCATTGTGGGCAGTGGGTAATCGAAAGTTTTCACGCTTTGCCTTTGTCCAACGTGACCATCACGTCATAGACCGTCATTGCGGGTCGGTGAATTGAAAAGGACATCTGCCATTTATAGAGAAGTCATCCCAAGCGCTACAATCGATTTTCAGGACTATCCATAAGTTCATTCGCTAAAGAAGACGGCAGCACGGCGTCTAGACGCACGACGAGTCATACGGACACTCGAGCTCCTACATACTTGGACTCGGTTGACGCTCGTCGAAGGTCGCTTACCTTATCGAAGTCAGGCAACTTAACGAGCACGGCCGTCTCCCGCGACCGCAAGTATCGAATTTATCCTGAACTCGAAGACTCATGGAAACGGAACTGAAATTCAATGGGCCATTCCTCCAAGTATCTTCTAGAATCTAGAATGTCACATCACAGGCATGGAATGCTCCTGGAAAATATTTTCGAGAACACGGATCGTGAGTTCGGAGTCCGGACGCGAGCGAGGTCTGGGATATGGCGAGCTCTGCCCAATTCTTCTTGGAACGATGTTTCTGCTCCGGGAGCAGACACTCGAATGTTGATAAGTTCGCAGACCGGTTCCCCACAAGCAATATATTTGAGAGTATCAATCTCCGTAAAATAATCGCAGCGCCACAATTCAATGAGACGGACGCCGTTTTGCGCACATGTGGGAAAACGTCATGAGATGCCAGTCACGGGAAAACTAACAGTCGACCACGGTATCCGATTAGAGTCATATGTTCGTCTTGCTTCAGACCGTCATGGGGCATCGAGGACCTTGCTTTGCATTTCATATGAATCCTGCCCAGCGTGGTTCCCTCCGGCACTAGAAAAAAACAAGTCAAAATCTACAGTAACTCTTCCCCCGGCTCGATCCCTCCGCGCAACTCAGATTTCGCGGCTCGTCCCGCCGAGACATCGAAAACTTTCGCCTGATTGGCCTCATGTTTTTCTTTCTTTTTTTGAGACGAGCTGTGACGAGTAAACTCTGGGAAACGTGGCTCAGCTCCCAAGTGATGCGAGTCCACGGCCAATCACAAGTAAGTCTTCGGAGGATTCCTCTCTGGGATGATCCGATATCAAACGTTTGGAGCCGACCCACCGCATTCGGCCCCGATCAAGCCCTCAGCCCGAAACTTCGCTCTCGACGATGAACTCGATGGCGTCGGAGCTCTGATGTTCCGGCTCCGACGGCGTGAGTTTCATTCATTCTCATGGGACGTTGTGGTTCCGAGTAGCATCGAGTGGTGTACGCGTGGGTGACGTCGAGCTCCCGAGTCGGTCGGAGGTTAACATGGTTTGCAAGCACGCGAATCACATGAAATTGTCAGTTGTGAGACTGCATCTTGACCTCCTCTCCTTTCTCCGCAAGTGACATGTGCTCTGCCATTCGCGGAGGACCATAGTCGGCTCAATCGCAGCCAGGCCAGCACAAACATTCTTGTAGTGTCGACATAGTAGGCTCAGTCTAGCTTATCAAACCCTCTCGGTGCGGATTCCGTTTGTTAACCCTCGGTACCAGGATCTTCGCTCCGGTCTGAACAGTTCTGACGTCTTCTATTGGTTCGTCGCAGCCAAAGGTTCGTTGCGCGCATTCGTCGTCCATTGTCTGTCGTTCGGAGTACGCCAGCCGCCAGATTTCTGCTCTTCCTCGAATCATAATTTCTGCATTCGATCGTGATCCTCTCATTCCACCTTTGAGCTCCTTCATTCGGCCTATGGGATCGTCCTTCTGGTCGCATACTCACCGAGACCCATGAAACCTATCCATTGAGAGTACGTTTCCCGAGCGCCTCGGACTCCGACGTCTAATCCATTCGTATCGGGTCGAGAGGAACGGAGAGAGGGAGTCGGGTAGTCTTAAGTTACGCTTTACGTTATTTAAGATTTATTCGACGTTCACACTAGTTCGAAGATCTCGACTCAAGATCGGAAGCGTCGACTTCTTGTGCGGCAGTGGCGGTGGAAGCGTCCCGTGTGCTGTCTTCCGGATCTGTCCTACCGGTAGTTTTCTTTGGACGCGCATGTTTATTATTCAGTGCGGATTCAGGTTTATAGTCGGACCGCGCTATACCCAGCTCGCCATCGAGAACACAAATTCTCGAACGCGTCTCTCGAGGAGACTCAGACTCCGCAAGGGTGTTCCTGTCTCTACCGGAATTTCTCCGGGGGGTCAAAGGTCCTTGTGAGGACTCCGGACTCCGGAACTAATGGGAGGGAACACCTTTTTCTCATTCTTTCGGATTTCGAGCCGTAGAGTGATGCTGGAAGCTACGACAAGAGGTCCTTTAGGTTTGACCTCCGCAGAGGGCCTCGACGCTGTCGTAGCGGGTCACGTGAAGAACTTCTGCCGGGGCCGTTTTAATGGAAGGTTCTGAGTTTTCGAAGTAATATAGCGTCAGTAATGGAGCTTTTCGCTCCGCTCCCCGAGGGTCGAACGAACCTTGGGACTAGCGCTCTTCGCCGGATCTCGTTGACGCCATGCTGCCGAGGCTGTAGATAAGGCTGAAAGTGGTAGATCGGCAGGAATTGCTGTGGAGAATTCTAGTCCGTCCTAGAGTAGACTGCATGTGTCATCATCGGTCGAGCGGCGGAAGCTTTACAAACCGCGATGTATCGGCCTCTACGTCATAGAAATATCAGACATCCAGTGACGGAAGCCTTTGCATAAACTTCTAAGTTCGCGGTGCTCACTCAGCCCGTTTGTCGTCTTCACTCAGTTTAAAATTTCCGTGCTCAGCCGATCCCGTACGTAAGGTTTGCGCTGCCGTCCGTCGTCCACCCCGCTTCTCGTTCAGATCGCTCGCGGCGGGAATACGTTCTCGCTCGATTTCATAAATTTGACGAGGGGAAAGTCGAAAAAGAAGTAAAAACCTAAGGTCCCGATGTGGCGAGTAGTCGTGGATAGCCAACGTGGACGTGTGCTCCTTTTGTGAGGATTCGCAGGTGACAGAGTGGTGCGATTGTCAAGCCAGTAAAATTCATTCTTTTGTTTGCTCGAACTGTTGTGACTCGGTTCGGCCCGGTCGATGTTTGCTTGATGTGCTCTCGAAGTGATTGAAATTTCGTCGCTGCCGATTTACAAAGGTGTCTACTCAAGGACGGTGGAATACAAGGTTTTGCACGGGACGCGTTGTCGCGGAGGAGTCTGGCCACCGGAAAAAAGCGATTAGAATCGTTTTTTGGCGTGCCATGACTTCAGATGCAAACTCGCGCCTGCTTGGGATTATCGTTATTTTGAGTGATTATCAAAGACCTCTTTGAAGTGAGTGTTCGTTCTCGCCCCCCCCCCCCCCTACCCCTGCTAGCACCAGAAATTCCATTTGAACTCTGTGGATGATCCCATTTCCCCGAATCGTAAGTTTTTGGGCTTATCCGTTCCTGACCAGCCAGCTGACGAACCTCCCTTCCCTCCGCTCCTTCCTCCGAGAGGATTTAGGCATCATGGATCTCCGAGGAATGAAAGGTCGGCCAGCCCAGAATCGAGAGTCAGACTCAGACAGTGGGGACCCGATAGAATTCCCTAAATTCATTTCCACTCTGGGAAAAGACCCACGCGCGGCGAGGAAAGCGAGATAATAAGCACTAGGGTGAATGGGACACCACGTGCGTAATTCCGGAGTGAAGGCGCGCCGTACTGCTTGATAGCTCGACCGAGGTCTGTGGCGATAGCGTGTCATTTCTCCTGAGGAGATCTAAGCTCCAGTTCCTTCTATTACAGAGCCGGGATGAAGACGCATAAAACTTGCGTTCTAGTAATTTATTTCGCCTGTTTGATATCACCGCTATTAGCAGCCGCTAAGCATGAAGCGTTGGAAGAAACCGTCACCGAGACGCTCCAAGAATCAGACAATGTCACTATCCACGTCAAGCCCAGACGTAAGTTGCATCGCTCGAACCGATCGCTCCGAGCGTATACTTACTCGAGCTCTTACGGACTGAGCCTAATTGATCGAATCGCCAGATCACAGCCATACGATCATCATCAATGGTACTGAAGTCAAGTGTGGGCCTGCCGCGATCGAGGAATTCCCGCGACCGATGGTCAATGCTGAAATGCGCGCCAAAGGAGGCGTCATAGTTCACATCGCGACGGCCACCACCATGGTCCTCATCATCTCTGTGCTCTGCAAGGAGTACTTCGTACCGGCGCTCCACGTCCTCATTAATTGTGAGTCATGACCAAGGGGGGTAGACTGGCTGTTACGATCAAACACTGGCTCTTCAGAAGAAACGCTAAATCCCGCTCGGAGAGCGATCTCCGGAATTCGAGATAGCCATTGAATTCAAGACAGATTGATTCGGAGAGTTCCATTATCAAAAAAATTCATCCGTGATCAGATCTGGAAATCGATCCCGATGTCGCAGGAGGTACTTTCATGGCAGCGGCCAGTTCCATTCCCGCGCTGGTTACATCTGTCATCGGGGTCAATGTTGTGGAGGTAGGTGGTTCAGAGCGCAGCACCGAATATACCGCGCAGCACTGGATAATTGTGGAAACCGAAGTACGGAAGAAAAAAGAAGGAAAAAAAACGAGGAATCATTAGACGCGCAAAACGGAACGTGTTTCAGAACGATCTCGGTTTGTCCACGACGCTGGGGTCTGGGGTCCTGAACGCAGCTGGAGTGCTCTCAATCGCCGCTCTCTTCGCGAAACGTACTGTTGAGATTCACGCATGGCCCCTGTATAGATCATCATTCTTCTTCCTACTCTGCATGGTGATCGTTCTGTGTTCGCTCATGGACAACCAAATTGACTGGTGAGTCTTCTCCTTCGGAAAAACCTACCGAATTCCGCGCCAAAGTCTCGGAAGGGCGTCGGAGGGGGAACATTGTATCAACCTTGATCTCGCTGAAGGTTTCTCGGTTCTACGAGAACCCATGCTCTGTGCTCGCGCCCGTAGTGACCTTGCGCACCTGCTTATGAGACACTGCTCTCGGAAGGAGCGATCATGTGATAATTCACGCGACCTCGCGTAATTGGAAGCACGCGATCTCTAATCATCGAGAGACTACCTTGACAGTAGACATTCGTGTTCTGAGCTGAGCTTGTACGACTCGATGCAGAGAATAATGATACCGAGATTATTCGATAACTCCTCGCTCCGGGGGGATAGAAGAATTCTAGTTCGCTCATTTGGAATCGCTTTCCGGGTCTCGCCCGTGATTCTTCAGAGCATTCTCATGACTCAGGGAAGGGTCGCTATTGAAATTCAAGGAATCGAAATAAAACTCTTTAATACCAACTTTATCCGGATCGTAGGATTGAAGCAACCATCTGCCTTGTCTCGTACATAATATACGGTTTGGTGATGGCCTTCAACAGACCTCTCGAAGCGTGTTTCCAGTATGTGACCGGAATTCAAGATCTGGAAGACCCAATTCAGGCCAAGGACAACAATGGAAGTGAGTTGATCCGTGAGTTTATCCACGAAGTTTTGCGCGAACTGACAAGCAACTCCGTATCGAGGTTCTCAGCATGTCGACGCTAGATTTATTGCGTCTAGAGCGTCGGGAAGGTCTTCTAGGCTCAGACCGAAAACATGCTGTAGATCGAGTTCATTTTCGACCAGCTTTCGTGATTGACACCATGGGCCTACTCGTTTCGGATATGTCGCAGATTGTCGAGGTCTTCAATGAGTAGAAAAAGTGACAGGTGTTTGGATTGAAAATCGAAACAATGTCGATATCTTTGTTCGTCCTATGGCGAGCAGGCCCCGATAATGAGAGTTTGAGTGAATTAGAGAGCTTGTCAGGGCGTCGAACGCTTCATTTCAACACTCCAGCTCACCTCATGCGCCTAGATATCTGTACTCATTCCACCCCTGAAAATTCTGCAGGCGAAATCACCACGGTACAGAGTTACACCCAGTATGGCGATAACGAGATGAAGACATTCAAGGACAACGGCAACATCATGTCAAACCTCGGTAGGTGTTCAGATTTTCAATATGACGAGTTCCGCTCCGGATATTTCGAACACTGGCCTCGCTTCGAATTCGATTGATATCGAATCGACAACAGGTGCCAAAAGCAGAATGTAGACTGGAGCCAAGCGCTCCAAAAGAGCCTTACTTTAGAATCGCCGACGGGCCAGATTTCGACGCGGTGGAGTTTCGCACACATGGAGTATAATTCAGAACACATGCTCTATACAAATGTCCAGCTGTGCCGAAGCGCATTGACGACGATGCGGTGGATAACCCATCGAAACTTGCATACCCTTGTATCACCAGCTGACAGGACCTGTGAATTCATGAGGATACACAGAGAGGGCTCCGCGATGCCCTGGAAATTCGCGTGATGCGCGGCAGGCGCCAGTTCCGGAGCGCTCGTATCCGCGTCTCGATGCCAGTGTGCTTTGTGTGCGGGAATCATACACAGTATTCACAATCCGGATCTCTCCCCAGACGCCAGTGTCGTTAAGCAGCTCGAAGCCGCGATGAACGCTCACAACGGAGGCAATAATCTCGACGAGCCCATGATCGATCCTAAAGCCTGGGAGAACTTGAATGTTCCTAGGAAAATTTTCTTGGTCATCACGAAGCCATTCTCTTTCGTTTTGTCGTTCCTGATCCCCAACTGCAAGAAGCCCGAGTATGAAAAGTACTACATGGTTACGTTCTTGCTGTCCGGTGGTTTCATCGCTGCGTTCTCCTACATCTTGGTCTGGATGATGGCCATCATCGGTACGTCGAACACAACCAGAGCCATTGCTGGATGTTGCACCTTCTCGCAAGTTTTGCCGCAATTTCGGGGAAGCCCCAAGCGAGCGCTCGCTCCGAAACTCACACCCTATTTTTTATAGGTTACACCTTCGGAATCCCAGACAGCGTCCTCGGGCTGACTTTCCTGTCGATTTCGGTTACACTGCCGGATATCATGGCTGCCGTCCTTGTGGTGCGGAAGGGCTACGGAGACATGGCAGTCTGCTACGTCTTGGGCACGAACATCTTCGAGGTCTTAGTTGGTCTCGGCTTGCCTTGGTTCCTCCAGACGACCGTCTTCAAGCCAGGGACCACCGTCGAATTGCAAAGTTCAGGTGGGTTCATGTAGATCGTGGACTCTTCTGCGCCGACTGAGTGTTTGATACTCATTGGGCTCAGTGGGCTTGCGGACAATCGGAAGACGGTTGCGAACCAGCCTGTCGGGTGGGGGTTGTTCGGTAAATAATCCAGAGTTTCGCTTGCAGGTTTGATCTACTCGACAGCGTGTGTACTGTTCACTGTTTTCTTGGTACCAGCCTTGACGTACGCCACCCGCTGGAAGATGAACAATACCTACGGTGTGGTCCTTCTTCTTTGGTATCTCATCTTCATGGTGATCTCGTGCATGTACCA
Organism: Galendromus occidentalis; assembly: GCF_000255335.2. Taxonomy (NCBI): domain Eukaryota; kingdom Metazoa; phylum Arthropoda; class Arachnida; order Mesostigmata; family Phytoseiidae; genus Galendromus; species Galendromus occidentalis. The sequence continues at coordinate 460,784 of NW_003805438.1, forward strand.
GATGAATGTGTTCGACGATTCCAACCCACCTTCATGCGGCAGCGACTATTAGAAACGCTCAGGGAGAGGAGAAACAATCGTAGGAGTTCAGAAATCAGCGAAAAGCGTACAAATGATTGTCCCGTGAACTGACGCAGAGTTCGCTTGAACAACGACGACGCCGGGTTCGAGCCCCTTCCCCGGCGGCAATCGAAGGTATCACACCTTCCACGAGTGTTTTGTGATGTGTTAGTGTACATCATCGCCAACGAAAAAGACATTCTAGAACCGTGTGTGTGTGCAGAGGAGTTGAACCTGTCCCAATAGATCCAATCACTAAGGAAGTAAAGTGCACGACACTGACGACGAGGGAGACGCACGCGAGGAAAATAGATGAGAAACGTCAGACGCCAACCCCAGAGCATCGTGTATAGGTCCTCGGACGAGAGTCGAAGTAGTATTTACGCTTCACTGCGAGACATTCCGGACGATCGCGTACTCGCGGCATCGTGAACTTTCTTGGGAGGGGAGCGCCAGATCCTGATGGCCTCGAAGGCTTCGGAGCTGAAGGAGCGCTCTAGAACTGTCCCGGCTCTTTACTGATATCCGGTCGCTGGATATGGAGTGAAATGCTGGCTGCTATTATTTGCTGTTTGCGGACTGTGTGACTGCGACTTTCGTGCGAAACATTGTATAGAGTCATTAAAATGAATGTTTGTGCTATAACTGACAAATACAGCCTGCTCAGTGAAACCATGTCACTGAAAAGACCTGGTGAGACTAGAAGAACGAGACGTCTATAACGAATTCTATAACAACGACATCAACAACATGTGAAGAGCAACTGGATCCCGGAATAAATGATGAGAGAATAATATTCGCCCGTGTTTTTTCATCAAGTCTTGGGATCGCACATGCAACTATCTCACTGATTTGGATTGGAGAAAAAAGAGAAACATGTGGGATCATTTTTTTGGAATGTTAGGAAAGTCCGCTCCGTCCACGATGACGTGGGTTCGGCTGGCATTGCGGGGTTGGCGGGTTCCGCGTCCAGGGCCGTATCTCCGATTGGCTCCTTTCCGAGCCCTCGAGGAGTTCGGGGCGCAGGAATCGGGGGAAATGAGTTCCTCTCCGGGTCCTCAGGAAACCTTATACACGATACACGAAGCCATTATCGAGTAACCACCAGAACACATATTATTGTTTCCAAGAGCGAAAAATCGAGATCCGAATCATGAATGGGAACCTCTTCGTGGAACATTTCCCGAGCATCAAGCAGCGGGGGGAAGCAAGGGAAGGTAGCCCATGGAAAAGCGACTCGCGGTTTGGATCGATGGCTCGCCGCTCGAGAATGTTTTCTTGTTTGGCGAGCGGGACCCGCCTCCGCGGAAGGCACGCCTATTTCCCTTCCTTTCAAGCGCCTACACGGCAAAATCGTGAAGTACACGTCGACCCACCAAGGAGTTTCGGAACCATGGCGTCGGAAGTGCGACCGCGTCATTGTCTCTTCGTTGTTATTTTGAGCTTTTGCGTTTATCGGATGTGTATCGCTGATTCGGCCAGTACCGAAGACCCAGTCTCCTCAAAAGCCACCGATGTGACGAGAGTGTCCTCGAAACTTTCGGAGTCAACTTCGGATGGACCTCCGCTCGGAACCTCGATAGCGTTCACGGCTGGCACCACGACAGTACACCCGTCGACCCCGAAAACTCCTCCACCGACGACGGCAACTGCCAAACCGACGACTCTCAAACCTGCGTACCTCTTCGAGATAAATGCCGGTAAGGTCTACAGCGATTCCCGTACCAAATTGCTGCCCTGTATTATATATTCACGTGTTTCGTGGCCTCACCGTAGTACTTCCACGAGCGTCATCATCAGCGTGAGTCAATGTCGATAATGCTCGGCTGGTGGTGGGGATATTCTCCAGGGTTCCCGAGCAGCGCTAATGTTGGCTCAGGCTTCCGAGATGTCTCGATATCTTTTTCCGAACAGGAATCTTCATCGACGAGGCGTCTCTGACTTCGGAAGCTGAAGTACAATCCCACTTGGATCATTTCATGGACGTGAAGATCCGAGTTAAAACCACATTCATCAAATCTCTCCCCGATGCCAGTAAGTTCCGTAGGGTGATTCATTGACGGCGGGAGCCACAGATCTCACGAGAAACTCGGCGTTGAATCAAATACTCTCATACCTAGATGAGCTTCTAACAACGGTCCCATCTTTCTTACCCCCAGTGAAGTCCTATAAAGCGGGGACTTTTGACGTTTTGATCACGGCCACGAGTTGCGACAGGAGTCATTCTTTGGCTGAGATTGGGAGTAAAACCTACCTGATAACCTTCGTCCCGGCATTCTGTCGACGCTTCCACATCGATGCTCACGCGACGAAATTCGGCATAAATTTCCGCGTTACAAATTTTGCCGGAGACGTGGCCCCGCTCCTGGCGGACCTTGCGAACACGATCGCCTTCACACGGTGGAGAGAAACAGTCGTGCTGATCGAGGAACCGAACGGTGAGAGCAACCGGGGCTGAAATCATCCAGGAATCCATAGTTACGTCGTATGAGGGGTGCCTGACTTGCTCTTGCGCGAACCGAGGGAAATGGCACTTCGCAGGAAGGCTCTCTGAGCATACTCGCCGGAGAGTATAGTGATAGGAGCTTTCCTTCCACAGATTGGGAGGACAGCTTCGCAACAGATATCTTGAAGTCCGTGAGCCGCGTTGGTTGGGTAACGAACTTCCAGCTTCTGAGGAAATACGAGATTATTAAACAACCGATGCTGAACATGGTCACGTCTCTGAGGGTTTGTCAGGACAATCAAACGGCTGCGCTTGGGAAAGTGAGTCGCTCAACCCGATAAGAGCCGGGAGTAATTTGACAGCACGATTTTGCGTCCGGTATACGAGAGCTCGATCTCAGCTCGTCGATTTGAGACTCGAGGCTTAGGAGCCGACTGTTCCGGGATTTTCAGCTTGAGAAAATGCACTTCATCCGGGGCAACGAGACCTACATCTCAAATACCACGGTGTTCTTGAACTTATACAAAGACGACTTGAAAGCGACCAGTTTCATCGTCATGGGGAGCCAAGAGTACGTGCTCGAGCTTTTCCGAATGGGCGCCAACTTCGACATTAATCTCATGCAACATTGGAGGGAGTTTGTCGTCATCCTCAAGGATCCCGTGGACTCGAATTTCCGGAACAAATTGCTCTCGCTCATGAAGCCAGAAGGCAAAATGCTACTCCTCGCCAAGCAAAAACCATGCGCAGAAAATCTGCCCGGTGAGTTTCGCGGAGTGTGATGAGCCGAATCCATCATCCCGTGATTGGAGGAACGCGAAATCCCTCTGCAATTGAAATTGCTCATTCTTCCCAATAGGTGGTGGGACATTGTCACGTGGAGGAAGGCTTGAAGGCGTACAGAACACTCGCCCTGAAGCGTGGGCTCGGAGGGGTCACATTCAAAGGGAAAATCGGCGACAACAGTCAGCACCTCGCAATCCGTAAAGACATGGCGGTAAGTTGTCAGTCGATCCATTCGAATGTGAATAGATCGGCGATTTACTGATATCTAGGTAGCGCGACAAGCCATCTCGTGTACGAGCTGAATTCTCCGACCAGGAAATCTTGAGCAAGATCTCAACGTGTGGGCTATGCAGCGTGTACGAAATGTGGCGCTTTAAAATGGTGCTGTCGAAACCTTCACTCGACCACGTCGCGGACTGGAGCCTCGCGAACGGGGTCAAATACATGAAGGATATTCCCAAAGACAAGAGCCGCTTCTACGAGGATCTCCTGCCCGAATTCAAAAACGGCTTCGGTAAAAACGCCGTCCTCAGGATCGGTGTTTTCCACGTGAGCACGAGCAGTTTAATAGTCGCGCTACATGGATAGTTTCTCTTACCGCCCGATTTCCTCTCTCGAAGCATCGAATCTATTGCAGTACCCACCGGTAACAATGATCGAATACAAGAAAGATAAGAATGGACGCGATACCGGAGAGATTCTCAGAGTGAACGGGACGCTCGGAGACATGATTCAAGTCTTCGCTTGGCACATGAACTTCACGTGAGTCTCGCGAAGCCATATTCCCCGCTGAGGCTTTCGAATGTTCCTCTTGCGTCGGTGTCTAAATCGTAGTCCTACCTCTCACAGAATAAAATGGGTGGTCCCTAAGGAACCGGAGCCTGGAATGCACGATTCCAGCGGAAACTTCACCCGTGGTCTCATGGGGCAGATCGCTAGAGATGAGATCGACGTCGCGCTCTACCCGTTCTTGGTCACGCCGCAACGGTCAAAAATCGTAGACTTCTCCACCGGCATCGAAGGAATGTATGTTCGATACATGGTCATCTGGCCTCACATCGACTACAAGTACCTGTTTTTCCTCCCGTTCGCTTGGGACGTGAGTAGTCTGGAGGTCAGAACGTTATTCCCGGCGTCTTCCGTTCGAGAGTAGATTGATGGAGGGATTCTGAATTTTCCAGACCTGGGTCTGTACGTTCGCGACTCTGATATTGTGTCCCGCTCTGCTCTGGTGCTTGCATAAGACGAGCAAATTCTACGAATACAATGAAATGAAGCGGACCGGAGGTCTGAACGAGATGTTCAACTGCTATTGGTACATTTGGTGTGCCTACATCCAGCAAGGTTAGCTCCGAGACTTAAGCCCCAATAGGACGATCACTTCGCGGAGGTTTCCCCACCATGAGTAGCATCCGTGCGACCTTGACGCATCTGACTCATCAGATTTGTGAATTCTCAGGTGGCGTACATCTGCCCGAGGCCTCGTCTGGACGGATGCTAATCAGCTTCTGGTGGTTGTTTGTTGTCATCTCGATGACTTCGTATTCCGGACAAATGGTAGCGGAGTTCACATTCCCCAAAACCAGATACTCGGTCTCATACATTTCACAGCTGGTGTCGTATAGGCGCACCATGGATTGGGGTGCTTGGAGAGGAACGGCATTCAAACAAGTTCTCGGGGTGAGAATCTTCCTCTGCTTAGAATCGAATGTCCTAGTGTCAGGTGAAAATCGAACGGTGCTCGAGAGCGGGGAGCAGCTAAATTCGGACCCCAGTCATGTAGGAGCTTTCATATCCGTTAAAGCAAAACATTCCTCACATTCAGGAGGAAAGCGGCTTGCACAAATGGGAGATGTACAAACGGTTCCGCGAGTTCGACAAGAAGAACGAGCAAGAAGTCCTCAAACGGATCCGTTGGGGAAAACGAGCCCTCGTCGATAACGAGATCCATCTCCGCTATTACATGCTCCGCTCACTCCAAGTCCATAAGCGCTGCGATTTCCACGTATCCAAGGAGCCCCTCTACGAGTATACGTCACACATCGCGGTCCGGAAAGGTTTTCCGTACATGCACCGCTTCAACGAAAGGTGGGCGATACGGAGTACAAAGAACTCCGCTCATGGGACCACCGGATCATCGGACCGGCGACTTCATCGTCCGGAATCCGGAGTTCCGAATCAGGCTTTCAAGCCAAAATCACTCATGCCCGCCAGACCAAGCGCAAACTCGGACCGAGGTGCCTTGGTCCCGATGTGATCCCGTGTGGAGGAGTATCACTGTATTTTCAAAAGGCCCGTAGCGACGTAAGTTTCCTCAAACTAATCTGTGTGAATTCTCAAACCGGCAGGATCGGACGATGCATCCAGAGAGGACTGTATGCTGCATGGGTCCAGAAACATTGGCCCCGCGACAGTGAATGTAACGTGGAACCGAAAGTCTACGGTGGAGATAGACGGATTGTCGAAATACCCCACATAGAAGGAGCTCTATGGGTCTTGGGTATCGGCTGGGCATCAGCCTTCGCCTGTCTATTCATAGAGTTCCTCAGGAAACGTCGTTTCATGAACGCGCCAAGAGGTGAGCCTCCAGCTGGGATCGAACGATGGATCCGATGAAAACCCCTGGTGGGGAACTCATGAGTGCCTCGGACATAAGCGACCGAATCTCATTCCCGGAGCTTTGGCCTTTCAGAGTTGACCATGACTCCCGACATTTCCGATGGTGTGACTGGGACCATCTACGACACCCAATACGGGGATAAATCAATGTTCGAATCTCAGTTCGGCACGGACTTCGGGCTCAAAGCAGGAGCACAGAGCGCGTTCTCATTCGAACAACCATCGACGCCGTTCCGGTTCCCCGGTTTCCCGAACAAAAGCGATATGGTTCAATACGGCTATCCTGCTCGGCGCTATTGAGCGTCCCCGAACAGTCGCATATTTTCTCCGAATGGACATCTCGCATACTCATTCATGCAGATCTAATCAGGATTTCTCACAGCACAAATCTCAAACAGGACCCTATTCTGATATGGGAGCTTCCCCGCCGAGGGGAGCAGATTCTCAGACCTCACGGTTCCTCGGAGGAAGCCATAAGATTTTTGGAGTACGAGGCTCCCAGCTTCGGGAGCTCTCACATTTGCGGGATGTTTCCACCCAAATCTATTAGCTATCTAGACATCATCGTAGAAAACGACTCTTGTCGCTTTTCCATGACGACCTGAAGTTAAGCTCAAAGCGTGTTGTTATAAGCTGCTAGGAAGATATGAAAATAGACACCAGTTCTGAGTGCTAGCCGGTGCAGATGACCCGATGCCGTTCAGGGAGCAGGCAACTTGTAGCAGACAGGCTGCAATTTGAATGGCATGACGCGTCGACATTATTCTGCGCTGTGTCGGAGCAACAATACAATGGCTTCCCGAGCGGTCGATATTGCTTCGATGAAGGCTATCGAGGCGTTGCTCCTCGTCAATACGAGCTTACGCCTCGGCTCGGGACGGAGGCGTCGTATCGACACCCGAACTTCGACGTGGAACAATCGAGGTGAGTTTCCGCACTTCCCAAATGAATTCGTTTCGACAGAGAATTATGTCAATAGAATTCCAGAATTCTATCAGGAGAATTCTCGAGCTTGGAATCAACGTATGTTCAAGGAACCCGCTCCCATCCGTAGAGAGGGCGGGGAAAAAAGCCCTCCGCTCAGAGACGCTTAGGTGATTAGCCTGCGAATGGATAGAACCCCAGATAGAGTCGTTCCGGTAGGTCTCGACTCGGATCAATGCGAACGAAATCCTGCCTGGTCTCGACCCGTGAGAACGAATGAACTCGGATGGAACGGCGAATGTGCATAGATCCGAGGAAGTTGGTCTAAATGGATCGCAGTCGGACCGATTCCGAGGTCCTTCATCTTTCAGTATTGCGGCTAAAATGTAAATGCATGAATTTCACATTCCAGGATCAATACAAAACCCGATTCGAGAGCTGTCCTTCGCACCCTCGGAGACACCGCTCCGCTAGCGGGCTCCTGAGTCGTCCGATGTGCACCTCACAACACTTCGGCTCCAGCGCTCCAACGACCCAACAGACCGAATCGAAAGTGAGTAGTCATCATAATTCAATCATGGGTTCCTTCGATTCCTCTCGTCCTCCAGACAAAACGATCAAGCTCAATTTCAGAATCTCCGCTGCGAAGTTGGTTCAAAGTTTTTTCGCGGGTACGGGACCGCGAGTTCACCTTAAGTGGAGTTCTAGTTCTGAAGGTGAGTTCGATCCTGATTCTCGAGAGAGACGGCTCCAACCCCGGGAACTCTCAACCCTACAAGGTCCAGGAAACTAGGTATGTGGACCGCGGAACATAATGACTCTGGCTCCACATCATTATGACATGTTCTCCAAAACGAAGAAGCATTGATCTGTTCGCGACTCATCTGCATATTCTGAGCAGCTGTGCGAGGATCATCGAGCGCGAAGTCTGATCCCTGTTCTCTGGTTTCCCATGAAGCCGACGGAGGGAATAATCATGAGTGCCTAGACTCTAGGACCTAGAGTCTAGGTGAACGATCCGCCCACGGGTTCCCTCGATAAAGGCTGCGCGGTGATCGATACCATAGAATTTACTTACGTCGTTGGAGGCGGAGATGACCTAGCTTACAACTGCTACCTAACAGAGAGTAATCAGGATTTGATCGTTCGCGTTTTTCCGGAAATTCGACCCACGCGAACTTTGCTCGGGAGTGAATTTGAAAAACTTTCCCTAATCAGGAGCAGCTTAAAGTCGTGCTAATGTCCGTTATCAGATCCTCTACGTTTCGGCTCTCCGGGTAGCATTTGAACGCATTCGAATGACAGTCTCCTCGAGTTTCGTTCGGGTCTGCTCGTTCATCTCCTCCAACTTTTCGAGGGTCATCCCCTCCCCTTTGCGGGTGCCGTCGGCTAATTCGCATCGATCCTCCGATGGGAGAGAAAACGTCGCGTGCCTCGTGCCGCCTACTGGTCCAATTTTTTCAGACAAGTCGGAGGAATATCTCACGATCAGTAGTTCTCGATCACTGTTCTAGGCTCAACTGTTCACGAACTCTAGTCCCCAGACTGCCTCGTCCTCTCTTTCGCCAAATAATAATCGGTGGTTATAATTGATCTCGTTTTGACGCAAAGTTCTATTTGATGAAGCTGGCCCTTCCCTATCTGAGGAGGCGGCCTCTCGGCCAAGAGCAACGGACGGATCTCGACGCAGGACGAGTTCTGAGGGTCGATCGTACGTCTGACTCGGACGCACAGAGAATAGCGTTCTCCGGGATCGTCGAGTCGCAATGTGGCTTCGGGTGCTCCTCGTGGCCTCGATCGGAGGCTGGGTAGCTCAAGCTCACCAAATCAAAGTTCGTGAGTACATTCACCCATCTGAGCAGCATACATACATATGTGGATATGGGAGCCCGAAGCCTGGCGATAAGCACGACCACGGACTCAATACATCTGTTCGCTTCCCAGAAATCGTACCCGACAGCCAGACCGAGGTCGATGGACAAGACGTTCGTGAATACATCATGTCCCGCCATGCGGAGTACAACGAGACTTTGGCTCCAGGCGGAAACTATCTCACGTTTTTGGCCACCGACATAGAGGACGTCCACGAACTCCCCGAAAGGGTGAACCCTGAGAAACCGACGCGAATAAACTTGAACCTCCTGGTGACAGCGGTTGGATGCGAAGACACCTATGCCGCGATGGCGTTGCAAGAAAGCAAATACCCCTCTGCCATGCTTCTCGCCCTGAACAGGCCTTACTGTCCACGGTAAGGAAAGACGCTTTACCTGGAGCTCGAACCTTCCGGCTTCCCGAAGGAGGAAGAAACCCGAGAATGACATCGTAGCTAAAGTTCCGATGCTGCCGAAATCGGTAGGTTCGATGCAGACGACAAAGAAACCAGCATCCGGAAACCGTTCGCTGTGAGCATACCGATAACAAACGGACCGACGGACGTTCTGCCTGTGCTTGCAGACTTCAGAGCTATGCTTCCCTTGAGTCGATGGAGTGAGATAACAATCATTACACCTCAAGCCTACAGTGAGTATCTGTCTCATCCTGAAAGGAAAGTTGTTCGTGATCCCAATGAGGACCAGAGCCCGCCGTTCCATATCCGAGCCACGACACGGTGCTTTCGTCGATAACAACTCTCGGCCACGATCGATAATATGTTCAGTCCGGCGCCGACCGATGGACACCGAGCTGAGATGCACTGTGAACACAGCGGAGCGCTCTGAGCCTGGAGAAATGAGAAATCCCGTGTGCTTGGTGGAAAGAAGCTCTCTCCTCGAAAATCGGGATGATGATCATTCTGCAGTCCGAAGGACGCTCCTTGATTTTTTTCAACAAGAATCATCTCCGATTCCTCTTGAAGTGCTTGGATCGGGGTCTCGAATTTTTCCATTCTTTCGCAGCCAACGAGTATCTCGAAATGGTGATGCGCGCTGTCGAAGGCGTTCGTAACAACGATCGCGTGAACAGCGCAGCTTCAATCTCGCTCTGGCAATACTGCTCGCCGACGATGCGCCAGAACGGCCAGTGCGGCTCAAACTCAGCTTCGATGCGAAACATCCTCGATTCATATCGAGCTAGCCCGAAGAAGAAAGATGACCGAGAATTCATCATCATCGGGGACGAAGAGCTGGTTCTCGAATTTCTCGAGCGAGGTGTCGACTATCAGATATTCTCCCTGTTCCGAGAGTTTTTCATCATACTCACAACGCCGTTCAGCAACAGAGTTCGGGACTTCCTGTTTGACAAAATAACGAGCGATGCCAACATCGCGATTGCCTCAACCGAGGTCAAAGACGAAGAGTGTCCCGTGAGTGAACCGTCGATTGAGGATACATCGACCGAACATGATGACAACCCGCACTTTCGAGGTGTGAGGGAACGATCCGAATCAATTCCGGGGTCGAAACTGCTTCCAGGTGAAGGGCACCTGTCATATCGATCTGCCGATGATGGCGTATATGGAAACCGCTAGAAAGAATCCTTCGTTATTCAACCCGAGCACGGACCTATTCACCCGCAAATACAACATCAACAAAGGAGTCAGGGTAGGTTTCCCCCGTCGAGTCTCACGCATTCCGGTCAAAGCGATGACTCCCGCGATCGAATTTCCTCACGAGTGTTCCTAAACCCTAAGGACTACTTGCGTCGCTCGAAATCATGCGGCTTCTGCGCTAAATACACCATTCGGACGCTCACTGTGAAGGCTGGCCGGAAGACATTTGATCCCGTTGCCACATGGGATTACTTCGACGGACTCGCGATGGTCGGGGGAGCGAATCGGAACACGTACCAACTCTTCCCGAGGTTCCTCGGGGATATGGGAGGAATAACCTTGCGAGTGGGAATCATAAACGTGAGTGTGACTCTGATCGCCTTCGAGCGTCGGTCTGCACATCTGCTTTACTGAGGGATTTCCCGACAATCCGCAGGAACCTCCGATGACTCAGGTCCTCTCGGACAAAGGAATGGTGATAAGCGCCAACGGCACACTGATCGATCTATTGAAAGAACTTTCCCGACAACTGAATTTTACGTGAGTTTTCGGAGAGCTCCCGAGTTGGATCTCCGCTCGAAATCATTCGCGTGGAACGCCGTGCGGTGGGAGAACTATCGAAATGCGATCTCCTCTCAGATACAAGTTCATCATGCCGTCCGAGCCGGTACCAGGCTTGAAGCAGCCCGATGGCAGCTGGTCAGGACTCATCGGGTTGCTCGTGAAGCAAGATATCGACGTGGCCCTCTACGATTTCACGCCCACTCCCGATCGGCAAGAAGCGGTCAATTTCACAGTGGCATTCGACGAGTCGCCCTATAAATTCTTGGTGCCGAAGCCGAAGCCTAACTACAAATACCTCTTTCTGGACCCCTTCACTTGGGATGTGAGAATGCTTTCCAAGCCCCGTATTCAGTTTCAATCGTCGAGATGAGCGGATGCGATCGGCAGCTGATACGCTCTGGACTTACGTTTCAGACATGGCTGGCAGTGCTCGGTACCGTGCTGATAATAGGACCGGTGCTGTGGTGCATTCATATAAACTCAAAATATTACGATTACTACGATCTAAGAGATGGGAAAGGTCTTTTCAAACTTTCGAACTGTGAATGGTACTGCTTCGGAGCGATTATTCAACAAGGTGGGTGGTGGGAGGCAGATCTTCCCTGTTAGCGAGCGCCGGGTATGTTGCCTTCAGAAAGCGACGCGACGGCCCCCTACCCTGACTTCCTCCCACGATCGGCGATGAATTTCCATGTCCTACTCTTCACAATCTTGCGATAGGTGTTGAGATCGAGTCACAACTTTTGCAGGTGGAATTCACCTCCCTGACGCGATCTCCGGACGGATTCTCGTCGGTTTCTGGTGGCTCTTCGTCATCGTGACTCTGACCACCTACTCTGGGAATCTCGTGGCCGATTTAACGTTCCCGAAAATTCGGAACCCATTCGACACAGTCGACTCCCTTCTGAAATCCGGGATGCAGTGGGGAGCATTCAGGGGCCAAGCAATCATCGAAATCCTCAGGGTGAGTCTACGCCGCGTGTAGGGCGTTGTCGAGCAAAACCGAGAGAATGTTCTTCGTGAGGCTGAATTTTTGATTTTCGACTCGTTTCTGATCGTTCCATGCCCGATCCTTCCAGCTTCAACAACAAGGTCCATTGACGCAGCTCTCCGAGAAGCTCATGCAGATAGAAACGGCTCACGAGGGTTGGATTCTCAAAAATGTAGCCGAAGGTACGATGGCGCTCATCGGCTCGGAAGTCACTTTGTTCCACTTCATTGGTAAACAGTACCTCGCGACCGGGAAGTGTCAGTACGCAGTCGCGAAGGAAGAAATCATACGAGAAGTGAAGAACCTCGCTGTGCGACCAGGTTTCCCCTTCTTGACACGTTTCAATGCCATGTACGTTTGATATTCGTCATCCTCAAAATGCAATGAGTTTCGTTACGTCAGAGATACGTATGACTCCGACGGAGATCCGATCCGCATTGCAGATTACTCCGAATGGTAGAGACTGGACTCGTGATCAGATGGAAGAAAAAGTTCTGGCCCAAGGAAAACGAATGCATCGTGCAATCGAAGCCACAGGCCGGCGATATTCGGAAAATTGAGATACCCCATATGGAGGGCTCGTTCTGGGTCCTCGGCGTCGGCTTTCTCGTGGCCTTCTTCCTCCTCGGCATCGAGCTGCTCCGGAAACGGCGAGAACTGCGAGATCCGAATTCGGGTAAGCGACCAAAGAACTCGGAAGATAATTCAACCATTCAGGAAGAATCCTCGCCGAAATGCGTACTTCCCTGACGAGCGGTGCGGATTAGTGTCATACGCGAGATAGACAGGGACCCATTGCTTCCAGGCAAAACTCAACGAGTCAGTCCGTCGGAGTTCAACAAAGAGAACTTATTCCGGAAGACCAACTTCTCGGACAATACTAATTACAGCACCGATTACGGACAGTCTGGAACCAAAAATTCCGGCTATGCTTTCGAATCATCGAATCAACCCTTCAGATATACGGGCTTTCCGAACCGAACCGATCTCATCCCATACAATTACCCAGCCCGGCGTTATTGATATTTCTCAGGTGCTCAAGCCCATTACTCGCTGGGCCAGATCGACTTCGAGAATTCTTATGTCTTCGTGACGACTACTACAAACATGTCATGTTGTTGAAGAGGGTGTTTATCTCTTATGGAAAAAATAAAATTATGTGTTATCCAAGATACTGGTTTATTGAGAGTAAGATATGATGATGATATGATATGACGATTCCATGAGCGTCCCAACAGAAAAATATAAAAAGGTAGAAATCTGATCGAGCTCCACGGTGCCTGAGACGTACCTAGTCTCCCTCGACCTTTCCATACGATCATCATCGCTCCCGAATTCAATTTCTAGCCTCTCGCTCCCAATCCATTCCGTCCTTCATTCTGGAGATCCTGTCTGAATGAATCTCGAGCGGTAGTACTGTCCCCGTTTCTTGCTCCGGAGAGAGCGGTAGGACCATAGCATCACGTTTTGTCGTAAGGCTGATTGACTTCGAGTGAGCCCCAGAATCAAGCTGAGGCTTATACGGGAACATGATCATTGAATCAACTCGATAAATATGTACAAAGGATGCCGCCCAGCTCAGAGAGCGAGCCTCCTCTCACTTGTAATACTCTCAGCAGCTCAGGAGCTTTCGATCCCTCAGGTATTGATCTTTCTTGAAGTTGAGCTTCTGAGAGCTTTTCCGCTCCTCTCAATGTGAACATTCGGCCTAATTGGACCTGAAGAGCGCGCGAAACTGAGCGCTAAAATATGCGACAGCTCCAGAGACACCTAGTTCATAATCGTTTCCGGGAGTAAATTAACGCCTCGATAGCATCCGAGCTCCACCGCTCGGAGTTTCGTGAGGTGAATAGTGTCGAATGCCACGAGACAAAGATAAAGTCAAAACTTGTAGTATGGATGTAGATCGGCCGCTCTCCGCCTCAAGTTGCGTCTGAGCCGCGGGGGCGTCAGATCCGAGATACGCACGTATACATCTCTTGATGGCTGATCAACCCCGATCTCTTGCGCGAGACTGACCGGCGATGGCGGCCTCCAGATTCCTTTGTTAATCGGAGAGAGATTTTTCTTGACAAATGTTTCTTGTGTTCTAAGCTCTAATGAGCCTGCGCGCCTTCCATTGAGGTCAAATCGCTATCTGCTGTTTCTCGGGTACTCAGATGCAGTTTGCGTATCGATTCACCTTGGAGTTCCCCATTGGCGGAGGCGGTCCGTGAGTGGAGAGGCTCACGAGCCAATAGCGTTCTGAGATGTGGTCTTCGCCAAGGTCTCTGAGTCCAGCATCCAGAGGCTGGAACGGCGTCAACAGAAGCTCTGAAGATCCGTCATGGGAACTCGTTTCCGGTGAGTGGTATGCGATGATTTCAGATGAATCTATCGAAGCCAGATCCGTTCAAAGCCTCGTGACCGGGGATTCCCCCCGAGGCCCTCAGAACCGAATTCCTTGCGAGACCTCCCCTGATTCCGGAGGCCACCGCTCTGGGAACCGATTATTACCATCCCCTCTCGTTACCGATTATTTTCTCGAGGTTTCCCTTCGATCGACCAACATTTCCGATGATCTCCCAAGCCGGAGGGAATTTTTCCATAGCGTTCTCCCTCACTTCCTTTGAATCGTAGCGAGCGTTGCTGCATCGAGTTCGCCGTCACTGAGCCTCTGAGTTCTGATACAGGAACGACCAATTTCCAGAGTATGTCTACTCGTGTTATGGCTATCCGGGATCGAGCAAGTCGTGGGACAGTTTCAGATCGGTGAGTACTCTCCTTATTCACCTAATTCCGCCGAGCGATTCTTTCCTGCGACTCATATCCACTACTATCTCACCTCTTTCGGAGGTCTCCTGTTTGATTGCGCTGCTCCTCTCCCGGCTTCGAAATTGATCGATGTTCACCTCGCGGAACGTGTATTCCCCGCTGGCTAAAGTCTCCGGCCGCGCTACGCTGGACTCCTGAAAGTAGTCGAACAAAAGAATACGGTCTTCAATGGTCGACGACCAAATAGAGCGAACGACCTGTTGCTTACGCGCATAGCATGGACATCGTCACTCGCGAGTCGATTGTCGACTGAGTTGTGGCTTCCTGAGCCTGAGTCGTGACTGGGCTGCACGGTAGGCTGCATGAAAGCTACGGTGTTCGAAAGTGTGCGGAGCGATGTTCTCCCTCGAGAGTACAAAGCGATCTACACGAACCACACGATCGAAGCGCACTCATTCAGACCGGGACAGCTTCTCGTCACGGGAGCTTTCTTCTGATACTGCTAATCAGAGTGAGCTTGGGGATCCTTACGCTTTTCACTTCTGTATAGATCGGAGGGACCGAGCGCGGACCTCGGCTGGTTTTTCGGAGTTTCACCGGAATAGTAGTTCTGGATGTTCCTTGGAATACCGGGTCTCGATTATGTTTTCTGGAGAGCGCCTCGCGGTCTCTCGGTGCACGACGTCCAGTTCGTTGGGAATCCCCGTGCTTGACAGGGTGACACGCGCCCATGACAACGCCGACAAAAGACTTGATTTAAAATTCGAAGTCGATCCCCCCATCCACCCGAAGCCACGGCAACGCGTACCGACGAGCGAAACAACATGTCCCCACGCGTTGGATCGCCTCTGGGAATAGAGCTGGGTCAGATTTCACATTCGTATCAAATGAGAGACCGAAAAAGAATCTAACAGAATAAGGACGACGTCGGGGCAAACGGAATTCGAGGCGGTTTTCTTTTCTTTTTCCCTTTTACCGACTTTAGCAAGCGATTCGCCGGGCAGCTGGGGGGGTCTTGGTCGCGTAGATGAAATAACCCTGACTTCGGCTGCGATCTCACAGCTTCCTGACACTTTTTCGCTGATCGAGCGCCGGTATTTCAGCTTCCTAGCAATGATTACGTTGAGTAACGCCCAATCAATGACCTAATTCCCCTGTCTTCATTTTCAGCCGTCATAACCGAGAAAGCGTTCCCGATTGCGAAGGAAGCTATTGAGAGAGGACTCTCCAGAGCGAAGAATGACGGGAAAAACATCAAATGGAGCTTCATCGAGTTGACCAACGTCGAACTGGATCACAAAAAACGTCTGTCAACATTTTTCGGAATCAACCCCGAGATCTTTCCCGATTTGAATATGTACCTCCCCCGAGAAATCCTGGCCGAGAACTGCGATGGAAAACTATGCTCGACGTAAATCGGTATCAATAACAAGATTCTTTCGAGAAGTCTAAGGATTTCTCGCGAAATTTTTGCAGTTTGCTCGATGATCATGGAAAAGAAGCCCAGTCTCGTCATAAACACGGTACGAACCCCGGGAAGCAACTACTACAAGCTCACCATGACCATCAAGGAAGTCCTTAAAAACCTTGGCATGCCCACCCTCGACTTGTCATACGGTAAGAACTAGCTATCTCAGACACGGGTGGGCTCGAAGGCGGCTCCGAAGGTCCCACGCTCGAAGGAGAAGATTCGTAGCGCGGTCCGCACTTCGCCAAGGTTCTCGGACGGGTCGTGTCCGACCTCAAGTCGCCGATCGATATGAGCGGCGATTCTTGACAGAGATAGCGCACTGGCCACAACTCCGAGCGAGCTCCATTTGAATGCACCGTTTGTCTCTGAGAATCTCGCCCGACAACCATTAGGTTGCGAATCTCTCGAGTGTCCATTTATTCGCATCTACCATCAGACCAGTTCTGTGTCACGATAGTTTGGTCAACGGACCCTACGGAGCTCTGATTCGGATCGTTGGAACGTTGTCTGGACAGCTACGAATAAATCTCCGCAAACACAAAGTGACAGAAAATCTGGTTTGCATTGTGTGGAATCAGCTCATATTTCGCAATTAGGAAGATCGTGTGTTGTTTCAGGAATCAGCGACGAGTACTCCATGAGCGGATGGAGCACGAAAAAAGGCGATCAAGGCAACTATCTCATCCACGTGACGCCTCCGGGCGACTCGTACACTCAAGCAGTGCGCGAGCTCAGTCTGAAGATGGATCTCGCGACCGCCGGAATTCTCTACGACAAGACTGTCTGTGAGTTCATCTGATTGCCGCCGAATAACTTCCGCTCTTCCTCTCGAAACCTATTCCGGCAAATTTATCTACATCCTCGTTCTGCATGACAGTGATCGACCACAAGTACGCCCGTCTCCTGGAAAACGTGCCGACCCGTCACATCATGCGTGAAGTCGGCGAGAGCGCCGCCGATTTCTGGAACAAGACTCAAGTTATCCAGTCCACGGATGTCTCGAACTACTTCGTGGTGGGCAGCATCAGTCACTTGAGCAATGCGCTCGAAGTGGCTAAGAAATACGATCTCAGACAACGACATCACTGCTGGGTGCTCGTCACCAAGCAGGAGGGGGAACCCTCGTGCGATGGCTGCACGAATCTCGAAGCTCTTTTCGTGCATCCCGTCAAGGTGGATGATACCCGAGTTGGCAAAGAAGGACCCTACGGAGCGGACAAGGTTGGCCAAGAAGCCCTCTCACCTGAATCAGAGTTTCCGCGCATTCCGTGAAGCGCGTTTCGAATTGATTATTTGATTCCTTTCCAGCTCGACGGCCTCTTCTACGAAGAAATAAGCGAGTACACGGTGAAACGGATCTTCGCGACCGAAAAGTACTCGAAGGAACCGATCGTTGCGACGTGTCCAGGAGTTGGTAGCGCGAGACCGAATAACAACTTGTACGCCGCCTTGAACTCGGCCAAACTCAAAGGCATTTACGGGGACGTCGTCTTCGATATGAAGGTCGGCTACCAACAGATAAGGATGAAAGTAGAACATCTCAACTTCACTACGGCCAAGAATCGAGACACCCAAGACAAGGGCTACTTCACGTACCAAGGCGATGCAAATGTCGCGGTCTGGAAAGAAGGCCAATCGTCCCTCGAACAATACGGCGCTGTGACGTTCTACAAAGTTGTGACGATTGTCGTAAGTAAAATAATCCAATTGCAATATGCTCCGACGTTGGATGTGGAGACGAATTGCTGCTATGATGATTGAGGGAGAAGGGGGCGCGGGAAGGCGCAGCGGACGCCAGAGTTGAACGTTACTTCCTTTCAGCAACCCCCTTTCGTGTATAGGAACAACGAAACCAAGAAGTTCAGAGGCTACTGCATCGATTTGATTGACGAGATAAAGAAAATCCTGAAGTTCGAATACGAAATATACGAGGTCGCCGACTCACATTTCGGATCCAAGAACAAGGAGGGAACATGGAGTGGTCTGATCGGAGACTTGGTTCAAAAGGTGGGTAATAGAGATGATTAGTGACGCGCGAAGCTCTCGGCTACTCCTCACTGAGAACGATCGTGACCAATCCCATGTTTTTTTTCCAGAAAGCTGATATCGCGCTCGGTCCCATCGCCGTCATGGCTGAGAGGGAAACGGTGGTCGACTTCACCGTGCCGTACTACGATCTAGTCGGTCTGTCGATCCTCATGAAGAAGCCAGAAGTGAAACCATCGCTCTTCAAATTCTTGACCGTGCTCGAGACAAACGTGTGGGGCTGCATTCTAGCCGCCTATTTCTTCACATCGTTCCTCATGTTCATATTCGACCGACTTTCGCCATATAGTTACCGGTGAGGGAGATCGCAGAGTTTCTGGAAGCAGCGATCCAATCCAACCGCACATTTCACAAGCGATCACAGAGATATCCAATCAGAAGATGAACTCCTTCATCGATATGATGTCATCCCGCAGGAACAACAAGGAGAAATACAAGGACGACGACGAGAAGCGTGAATTTACGCTCAAAGAGTGCCTCTGGTTCTGCATGACGTCACTCACACCTCAGGGAGGTGGCGAGGCGCCGAGAAACTTGTCCGGGCGACTCGTAGCCGCAACCTGGTGGCTTTTCGGCTTCATCATCATCGCCTCATACACGGCGAACTTGGCTGCTTTCCTGACAGTGTCCCGTCTCGAATCTCCGATCGAATCCTTGGATGACTTGTCGAAACAATACAAAGTCAAATACGCTCCACAGAAGGACACGACAGCGTCGACGTATTTCCAGAGGATGGCGAATATCGAAGAGAAGTTCTACGAGTCAGTACCAACGTGGATTGAGCTGTGAACCTCATTAATGTGGGTTTATGCATCGGAATCTTCTAAAATCACGATATATTGTTATACTGAACAGGATCTGGAAGAACATGTCACTCGATGATAGTCTGACGGACGATCAGCGAGCGGAACTCGCCGTCTGGGATTACCCGGTCAGCGACAAATTCACCAAAATTTGGTGGACCATGCAGGAGGCGAATCTTCCCGAAAGTTTCGAGGCTGGCGTGCAGAGAGTCAAAGATAGCCTGACAAGCGAAGGCTTCGCTTTCATCGGTGAGCAAAGAGCGCGATGAGATGGGAATAATCGCAATCCCGAGAAAGAGAAGAAAAACGCACTTCCGCCTGAGAAGTGCTACAAAGAGGGCCAAATCATATCTGTCCGTTTTGGGGCGGCAAGGCCGCCAAAGTGGCGCGATCCAAGTGGACGAAAAAATGGTTGATAAGTCTCAAACTGTGCCGCAATGAGATGATAAGGAAGATCACTCTCTATTCCAAAGCTGACGCAACTCAGATCAAGTACGCAACCATGACAAACTGTGATCTCACACAAATCGGTTCCGAGTTTTCGAGGAAACCTCTTGCGTTGGCGGTTCAACAGAATTCCCCTCTTAGGGACCAACTTTCAAGCGCGTGAGTTCATGCTGAGCGACGAGAAGATCTTGCTGTTAATCGGGCATCGAGAGTTTCCTGTTTGTCTCATCATTATTTTTTTTACACTTCACTCGCAGAATCCTGAAACTGCTCAATCAGAGACGACTCGAGAGTCTGAAGGAGACCTGGTGGAACCAGAACTCCGAGAAGAAGGAGTGCGATGAAGAGGGCAAGAACAACGATGGAATTTCCATCAAGAACATCGGTACGGAGCTCGCTCATTGGACACTATGTATGATATTGATCCACCCTCATTTCCGATCCTTCCTCAGATTCTCGCTAATCATCCATATTCCGATAGGTGGTGTCTTCATCGTCATATTCATCGGTGTCGTGATGGCTTGCATAACTCTGGTATTCGAATACTTCTGGTACAAGAATAAGAAGCCAAGATCTAAGGTGGTGTCTGTGAAAGAACACATGCCTCAGAAGAGATAGACATTTCCAATCTATGTCAGTGCTTAAACGAAGGATGGCGAGGTGTTCAGAATTGTCCGTGATCCCCAACGGATGTTGTGGATTCCACATCTCGAGTTGTCATAGACTCCTTCTCATTGATTCATTCAAAGTCAGAGGCGAAGCGAGTTTGATGAGATTTGATGAGGTATCTGTGTCTCGGTCAGCCTCGACTCATTAACGCAATGTTATAGAGTGACTCCTTTTCAATGAGGAGGGAACTCTCCTCACGAGTTGCATGCTCCCCACAGCATGTGGAGGCTCGATATTGAGCACATCCTGTTGCGAAAAA
Source organism: Galendromus occidentalis (assembly GCF_000255335.2). NCBI lineage: Eukaryota > Metazoa > Arthropoda > Arachnida > Mesostigmata > Phytoseiidae > Galendromus > Galendromus occidentalis. The sequence continues at coordinate 481,110 of NW_003805438.1, forward strand.
TGATAGCCGGGTGATAAAAATCTCTGAGCATTCCAGCTCTGCATTTACGGAACTCGAGCTGCTGAGTCCCATGTCGAATCAGTTCTGATGAAGCCGAAGTCATTCGGTGAACCGCTGTCACCACAATCAATCGTTGTGAAATATTTCTATGAGCATGGGATTGAGACGAGACATGAGGACACCTATCTTTAGAAATAAAATATTGTTCTTACCTAAGCCCTGATCTACTTTCTAAGCGGCCTTCGCTTCTTCAAAACCACACGTTCGGTAAGAGCAGGTCCTTCGCGGCTTTGAGAGAAGCGTCGCACAGGTACATTCTGGTGCGTTGTTGTGGTCACGTAACCCATGAGAGGCCCCAGAGGATAATTAACGGGATCGACACGATCATTACTCGGAAGCCCGCAGCCGTTAGGAATTAGCCACCTTGTTCGGCACATCTCAATCCCAGAACCGTTTGAGCATGGCGAGCCGCCATCCCAAGCGCGCCCCGAATCAGTACATGTACATTTCAACTTGATCCTCTGCGCAAGCAGCACTCATTTAACGATGATATCTAGGACCGCTCGTCAGAAACTTGACTTTGGATTTCGCCTACATATCTTGACTCTCGCCCAGTAGTAGACACGAGGGACCCACTTTTGATGCGACAGTGTCACGTGAACGGTTCACGAGTTTCTCACGTGCGACGTGACTCACCAGATAGGAAGCGGACCCAAGCTGGCTCTTGTCGCGATTGAGATCATCAATGATACAAAGTTCGCAGATAGCCATTTGTCCAGAAAATTATGTCCTCCCGGATTGAGAAAAAAACTCTTCTAGGGCAGATCTACGGCATTCCATAATCGGCGCGCTGTCTTCTGGCGTGGATCGTTCCTGATGCGAGGAATATGTGTTTTTGATGAAAGATCGCGTGGTAGGACGGAAGAGATGCGTTATAATTTCTCATCATGCTGAGTTGTGCGCTGGAAGTACTGCAATCTCGAGCCTCGAGGGGTCAGCTCCACTCAGACCTGGCTTCCTGCGCGTTCGAATGTTTCGCAGCAGCGGCACTTCCGACTAAGCTCGCGAAAAACGCTTTCCAATGGAATGAGTTTCTACATCGGGCTCCCATTTTCGACCGGAGTCGCCGAAAACGCGCCTCGCAGCTACCGGATCACGAGGATATTCCTGACTGTGGTGAAATGCGAGGACAACTTGCAGTAGATATTTATTTCTGAGAGGCTGTCATCTGGCGTCGAGATTTACGTCTACGCGTCGGTTCAAGATTCGATTCGCAGTCGCTTTCAAGATTCTTATAGATATTGCGCCCCGGCAGCGAGTGCGATTCGAAATCCAAGGAAGATCAGTCGAATCCCAGTCTACTTCACAGTTCCCGAATCGGTATGGATCAGTTCCGGTCAGAGCTCGAATCCGATTTCGAGTTTCAGGGTTGGAGTTCGAGTTTCGGGGAAAGTCCCGGAATCTTCCGGGCGAGTACTAACTTTAAGTAGTTCGAATGATTAACATTCGCCGGAGATACGTGATGAGTTGTAGAACTATGGATTCGCGCTGGCGTGAGGTTCACCCTGTATCACGAGTCTGTACTCTCTCGAATTCTTTCCATGACGCCTCCCAAGGGGCTAAAAAACGGCTAGGAGCTCTCTCGGACGACACGAGGTGGGCTAGCTGATCCGGAGCTCCCGGTGTCCGTGCGTGAATGTTGGGGATCTCTCAGACCCAGCGAGGGAAAACGCAGCGCCTAATGATGCCTGGAGGTAATCGTTCGTCGACAGAATTCGTGATAAGTCAAGGTGGTCTGACTGAGCAAAAAACTCGATGTATCTCGCTGACAATGCCGTACATGTTCACGGTACTACGCGGCAGAATCTAAGGTAAGAGGCATCCAAATGGTTTTCGTGAAGATAATCGTGTTTGAGAAATCGACACCTCCCGTGATAGTCGAAGGAGAAAAACACGTCGGCGGCCTGAGTCCGAACTGCGCATGTTTCTCATCGAGATCGTACTATGCATCTGGATTTTGGTGCATAACAAGGTCATCTTTTTGACGACCGATCCCCCCAATGAAACTCATTCGAGGCAAGCTCGAACCCGGGAGTCCTGGACCCTGTCAAACAGCCTGCTTCTAGCTCATTTCTTCCCGTATGTGAGATGTACGTATGTGGGTCCCGACGTGAGAGACTACCGAGGCAAAATCGAATCGGAATGAGAGACGTTTCGCCGTGACGGCAAGAAAATCATCACGAAAGAACTCCAAGGGCGATTGGAACTCCCCATGAGCTCCCGTGACCCGTTCAGAGTTTCGAGACTCATTTCATGATTTTTCGAGTTTGAACAAGCCCAGGCACGCGCGATCATCGCCCTCTAAGTACCGGCCGCCACTACGAAAAGACTCCCTGCCTCTGATCCGAAGCATCCGGAGCCGCATGCCGAAGAATAGATGGGGCGAGTTTCAAGAGGATGGGGCGGCGGATCCCGAACACATTGCAGAGTGTGATCAGCCCGAGCGGAGGCATGTCTAGACGGGATGGACGGCCTGCTTTCCGTGGCTCCGAGGAGTTTTCTTCGCGGTTCGGATCATTGGTCGGGGGAACGGTCCGTTATCGGAGAGTGAATACCTTCCATGATTCCCGATGTTTCTGTGTCCCAATGCGCAACAATATCGCGTTTCGCTGTTCCATGACTCGGCGACGAACAATGTTCGTCGACATCAGCTCGAGTTCTGATTACACCTTGTCAGATTAGAGGCTGTTTCCTGGAGTCCGCATCATCGGAATCGCGCGGATGCGAACAGGCTAGCAGAGAGACGGGAGCCGTATGATCGGCGAAGCACTTCTGATGTAAACCATAACGGAGAAACGCTTAAGCCTGAGCGAGGCGATTGTCTCAATGCAAATTCACGCAGCTCTTTCGGATCCGGATGGCGAAAAAAAATGCGATTCCAAGTTGAGTCCCCCGCCTCGACTCGTGACAGCGTAGAGGGATCGTGCACAAGATGCGGACGAGCTTTTGTATCCACGAAAATAAATCTCGATTGATTAGCCTTGCATGGAGCCTTCTGGGATTTGAGGAGGGAAATGAACAGCCAGTGCAGCGTGTAATTGAGCACCACCCTCGTAAACACGACGAAATGCCCCCCGCTCATCTGCCCTCCATAATCGAGAGAACGAACGGCTCCGTGGCTCTCGAGGGAACTGGTCCTCAGATAGAATTCGTTGACAATCCGTCATGGCACGTCTATTTCCGGAACTCGCCGAATCTTCTATGCTTTCTGCAAACTCCCGCAACGGGTATTTTCCTCAGTCATCCGAGCCCATTCTCTCACCGTCAAGACGGATCGACCCACTTAGGCTCACTCTGACCTTGAGTGTGATTTTTTCCTCAGAGATGAAGTCTATCCATTCGAATTGGGGAAAATATTTTCGAACGGCTCCGAGAATTCGATCATTATATAACATTCGAAGGATTGATCCGTCAGGATAAAGCACTTGATCAATAAGAGAATCAGGGAGTCAGTCGACCTCCCGCTGTTACCTCGGCCCTATAGAATAGTCTTCCGGGCGTATTTCGTCAACGATGATTGCTCGTTTTATTTTGATTGAAAAATGAATACAATTCCCGTTTTGTCTGCACAATGAGTCAATACAATAGTTCCGCGCGACTTCCTTTCATGAATCCTTAAGAAATCATAAATCCACAAGAAAATACTCGAATCGCGGGGCGTCATATAAATAAGAATTAAACTTAATTTACAAGTCCCAGCAGAGAGGCGCATTCATGAAGCCCTGTCTGAGTCGGGTGAGCTTGATGCACGTCCAGATCTTCTTTTCAAATTATCCTTTCCCGACCGTAGAAAACATGGTCGTCGTCGTCTTCTCCGACGTCATCTCCGCCGGCGTTCTCATCGTCCTTTGCATCCATCGGCGGAGATCCGGCTGCTTCTACTTCATCTCCAGCTGTAGTCGGTGTGGCGACGCTTATCGGGCAATTATGAGCACGCCAGTCGTATTTGTCTTCACCACTGGAAGTACTCGCTGGTCCGTCCCGCGGATAGCTGGGTCTAGGTCCCACGGGATCTAGGGGCAACGATTCTGCGGAACTCGAGATGCTCTGGAGAGCGTCGCGTGAAGCACCCATCCCCACGTAATGCGCGGTACTCGGCCATACGTATCCCGAAGTACTCGGCCATACGTATCCTGGAGTACTCGGTCCGTCGTGTCCTGGAGTGCCCGGTCCTGTGTATCCCGAGGTACTGGGTCCTGTGTATCCCGAGGTACTCGGTCCCGCGTACCCTGAAGTACTCGGTCCCGCGTACCCTGAAGTACTCGGTCCCGCGTACCCGGAAGTGCTCGGTCCCGCGAATACCGGGGAGATTGCTACCTCGAGGTCGGAGGAACTCGATACCGACACAGAGACCGGCCGGGGCTGTGGTCGATCTGATAGAATCTCTAACCGATAGGGGCCATGGGCCAAGTACGACCTTCCGGTTTCAGCAACTTCGATGCAGAGTCTGTCCAAAGCTTCAGGCTCGATCGGTAGATATCCTTCAGCGGCATCGATTATCTCCGACAGGGTCAACTTCAAGAAACACAGTGCCGGAGGAGACAGAGCTCTCACATCCACCGGGGAGGTTTCTTCCGTACCGCTATCGGAGCTGGAGATCGCAGTGCTGTCCAGCGGACTGATCGGTGACGTGTCTCTCGGCGACATGTATCTTCTGTGCCCGGAAGCGAAAGAGCAGCAATCGCAGATTTCGTCCACGTTTGCCCACATGCCGGCGATCAACAACCAGAAGCAGACACCAGCGCGAGTTCTCGCCCTTCGGGCGAAGTATGAAAACCACCTCCTCATTAGGTCGAACATGGCGGGCTCCTGTAATGACACGAAGCCTAGAGCACGCGCGAGTCGACATGTGGTCGTGCTCGTCGTGGTCGGCGACATAAACGCTGAGTCAGTCGTTTCCGAGAGCTGTGTGGTCGAATCGGTCGTAGACGAGTCCGTCATACACCGCGCTCTCCTTATGGCATCTTCCAACGACATCATTTCGCGTCGCAGCCCCAGATTGTCCGCCCAGCCCCGGGCGGGCGGCAGCTCTTCGAGCAACGCAGAGAGCCCTCTCCGAGGTCCTCTCGCTCTGGATTCCGAGTCCTGAGGACTCCCCCCCAGCGAGGCCGACCGCGTGAACCTGTAGAACCAAGCCCGCTTCACAGGAGCGCCTCCCTTCTTTGGATCGGGCCAGGAGATCTGCTTTCCGGCCGATGAACGGGACGCCTTCTTTTCCGGGTCTTTCGGGCTGGCATGCGATTTTCGATTTTTGCCCTGCTTTGACTTCCCGGGCGATGATCCGTCCCCCTTATCACTCGCCTCGTTTTCGGACCCGAGATCAGCGGGCTGATCCTGCTTGCTTGATTTTTTGGAGAAAGGTGAGCGTCGTTTGCCTTTCTTGGGTTTGCTGGGTTTCTCTGGAGACGTTCGCGTGACGCGTGACGTTCCTCCTGAAATGGTGGAGAGGGAAAGATTGCCTGTCTCGACGACGAGTTGGTCAGTCCGGAGACAACTGGGGCCAGCTCCAGGCTCCTCCGTGCGCATTTCCACTTCTTCGTCGTCTGTATGCTCCGCGTCGGCTTCTTCCCCAGAGCGCTTGTCTTTAGCTTTCGTAGACGGATTCAACATACAGGGGGTGACCCTCTTGGCGAGAGCTGTCCACTCGCAGCACGACACTTTCGGTCCGCTTCGATCTGGCTCTGAAAAGATTCGTTTATCGGATCAATTTTGACTCTTAGCTCTGAATACTGTAGGTGAGGTTAGGATCCGGATAGGAACGCCTGCGTTGCGATGAAGTCGTGACGGTATTTAGGAACTCACGAGTCGCTTCCGCTGAGGTGGAGGCGTGAGGAGGCTGATCTTTCGGTGGTGTCGAAAATCGCTCTTGAGCCCTCCTCATGGATTCTCTCAGAGGTGTGAGAGCTCTCCTGATGAAGCGAGGACTGCATGTTGGACTCTCGGGCCGCGATTCCTCGATTACTTGAATTTCCGGCGAGGGTGCTGCTTCCAGTGCTGGCGGTTCGGGGGTTTTCTCTCTATCCTCACCCTCCTCGCACCCAGGGCTAGCTGTTCGGGCTGTTGGACTTCCTTCGCGGGGTGAACGCTTGCCCTCTTCGGATTCTTTCTCGTCTCCTTGATTTTCCCGGGGCATTTTTCTCTCGATTCGAGAGCACGAGCGGGAAGATTCTTGCGCCGATCTCCTCTTCTGGGCGCGCAGCACTGGGTACGCGTCAGCGATGTTGATCAACAGCGAAGTTGGTGTTTAGAAACGTTCACATTACCACGTTGCATCCTTTGAGTTCTGATCTCCATCGAAGGCGCTTTTCATCCTCCTTCGTGCAGACCGCCGATGGTGCTGGAACGAGACGACCCATTCCAAATTCCCAATGAGAATAATTCTTCTGAGACCTGAGCAGAATTCCGCCATCGTTGCTCATTACAAGGTCCTCGCGACCGGAGCTAGGTAGCCGTAGGTGTCCTCGGGTAGTCGACTCGGTATCATTCCATTACTGCCCATTTGGTTTTCACATGCTTTTCCGCGGCGAGCCGACAATGCGCCCTAACGTCCAGCGGTTCATATAATTGAAAATCGCACCGCGCCTCCGAGTCGATGAACTGTACAACTTCGATCGGTTCCTCGTTTGTCACGTACGGCCAATACAGAGCTCTGCCATGACGTCTGCAGATACCATTAGAGCAGAAATACACTCTCGTATGCGTTTCGAAGCGGCGAAACTTCACGCCGAGACTCACTCCTCCGAACTCATTCCCGAAAGGCACGACGGTCGAATTCAATTCATCCATGCTCATGCGTATCCGGGTATAATTTCTCCTTTCTAGGTTTTCGATCGTTTCTCGCCGGTAGTCAACTTGGTGGACATTAGAGTATATGAGTTTTAGAATCGTGAAACCTACCGCGTACTTGCCCGCGGAATCCCTCAAGAACATTATGTTGACGCCGTATTTTCTGGTCGAGGACTTATGGCTCGTCAAAAGGAAAGTCGTTTGCAACGAGGTCTTTATGAGCTCCGGATGGATTATGATGTTTGGGACATCTATGTCGACGTAAGAGATCAGATCTCCCTCCGGATACAGGAAACGGGTTCGCGTCTCGATCAGGGTTATATTGCAGTCTGGGTACGGGCACTCCTCGCAGTGAGTTACGTTCATCTCTGCGTCGCAGTAGTCTTCGATGCACTGATCTTGAATGACTGATGGGAGGCGAGCTTCGCCGTCAGGCAGTCGCAAGGCTAGAGGCAAAGCTACGAAGCAAGCCAAGTAGACAGCGTATGCATTACAGAAGTACGTCAATATTGAACTTTGGGGCGCATTTCTAGGATGCCCCGAAGATTCTTGCGGTGAGCTCCTTGATCTGATCTCCGGGTGGCCGTCTCGCCCGGGATCGACTTCCTCGACTCGAGCTCTGACTAAACCAACCTCGACGCTCGATGTTGGCTCGGTCATCGCATCCAAACAAGCATCCCTAACTCCTGGTGGATAGATTCGACGAATTCAATCGCTTGGGACTTGAGACCCCTGACTTCGTTTTTCTCGGCTCGAAGGGGACGGATGGGATATACATTTTCCTACACGGAGGATATTTCTGAATTACCCCTACCGCACCCTCTCCGATGGGAGGAGGGGGAGAGGGGGGGGCGGCACGTTCTAGTCGTCGAGAGTCATCATCTCTCTGGACACTCATGACCTCGATAGGAGCTATGGGTTCTTCAACGAGCATACTCCCTCATCGACATGCGAAGAGAAAATCGAAGGCAGATATCCCGGTTCCCGAATGGGCGAATCTGGAATATCTTCCGATTTTCCCGGCCCGTCCCGATGAGCAGTATAATGCATATCCGTAGTGGTATCGGAACCCAGGCATGAATCTCAGCTCTTCTGTTCCTGTCCGAGCGTCCCTGTGCTTTTGAGAAACCTCCTACGATGGACCGTTTGCTTCGATGGACACGATCACCCAAACGGTAGGTCGAGACCCAGCGTCGGAACGACTCCATCGAGCTGATTTTGGCGATTTGCAGAAAAATCAAGGCTCGTCCGATGGGGTGTTTTCACCTTCGTCCGTGTTTCGGGGCATAGGGACAAGTGAAATTGATGATGCGACGTCGGATTCCGATCGTATGAGCCCATATTACATCACGGAGCTTTACATCAGATCCTGGACGTCAAGAGATCTAACGGAGTGTTCCCAATAATTACCGATGGAATTCGGAGTTGAATGAGAACAGTCATCAATGAAATGTCGTTCAAGTCTATGGTAAAGGTAGAGTTGTCTTTATCGTATCAATGTGTCGGGTTCCTCTTGTACTACCCGGAAACTCATTGAGATTCCTGCTGCTTGGCCGGAAGCTATGCTCGAGAATTCTCGAATGAAAAACATTCCATTGAAGGTACGATGAAGGTACGAAAACACACAGTTTCCAACAGTAGACAAACTTCTTCTCAGAAGCAGCCATTGGCAATCTACGCTCAAGAGACGCATTCCAAATCAGAAGAAGAGCTCTGGCTGGATCTTACGATTCGGAACAAGGACCACATTCCTTTTTAATATCATATTCGAGATGCTCTATCAATGAACTCCAGCTTAGTTGTTAACGTTCCATACGATTCCCCATTTACTGGAATGAGAATGATGGTATGGCAAAATGCATGAAAATAATGAAATATGATGAGATGAATGGAAAATCGTTAGAATATGGAGCCAGCTTCCGAAATTTCCGAGCTCGGGAAATTTCCCCGAGATTGACTCCGACGACAATACCGGCGGGACTTCCCCCATCCTGCGACGAAAAATGAGGCACAGTGCGTCACAATTCCCTTGTGTTTACCTCCGGAGTAAGCTTTCCTCGCCTAATGGCAGTGTAGGTGGCAAGAAATTCGCTCCAGAATTCGGATCCAGAAGGGAGATCGGAGCGTTTCTCGGAACGTACTCGGGACCGTACCAGCGAAATTCTTCTGGCGACCCCCCGAGGCAGAGAGCCCTCCTTGATGGTATGAGCTGCCTGCTCCGTTGCTACAGCATGATATCCGACGGATTCATTGAGGACCGGAACATCGGGAAGTTAGAGCTCATGGCAGATCTGAGCTCAATGCGCATTGAAGGAGGGAGGGTAACGCTCTCCGAGGGCTCCGTGCCCGTCTTATAAAGAGGGCCCGTCAATGAGCAAACTCAGGAGACGTATCTCATCACTTGGACCAAATCTGCGAGACATCATTTTCTCGTTTCAACATCTGAATGTAAGTTCAATCATTCATCGTCACTAAGTATTCGGTCGCTTCCGCGATGAGACTCCGGGGGAGATTCTCCGTGTTGTCCCGGAGAACCTACTCCTCTCATCGCCTCCTGGTCATTGATGAGGATCTCAGGCGGTCGTCGAGGAGTTCGAAACCGGTGTGCATTCGCCCGATCCACCATGGTTTCCACTGTGAGTTCCAAATACTCGGGAGAGAGCGAGCTCTCAATTCGCTCGCGTATTCTGCGAGACTTTTTGGAGATCATCTGGATCTTCCCGGTGCAAGGGACTTCTTATTTTTCTCCGAACCTTCGTCCTTGACCGTGAAGAGAGGGCGCCGGGCGTGATGACTCTCATCAATCTTGTCATGAGACCGGGGTGTTGACACCATGAGCGGTGTTCGTGTGTTTGCTCGCTGCTTTTTTTCCGCGCGGGCAAGAGCGCTGCAAAGGGATAGAGCCACATGTCGACCACCGCGTTGAGATAAAGGCGAGGAATCAAAAAGAGTTTCCGCGGCACTCGTTGATGCATTCATTTGAAGGAAAAAAAGGTTCACCAACCTAGATTGTGGTAATGGAAGCTCCAGAATGAAATCCGAGTTGAGTTCTCGCTGGGCTACTCTGATTAGAGCTGACCAAAAAAAAACGAACGGAAATCCTCGCTTTTCTTCTCTTTTCTTTCGATGCTTCGCCGAACCATCGCTGCAAAACGACCAGTCCGGTAGAAGGAACGCTCGAAATGGAGACGGAAAACTAGAGCCAGTGACCGTTTATCTTATCTGTTTTTCGCACAACTAATGACCACCGAGAAATTTTATTCAATCTATCCGCCAACACGGAACTCTCGATGTCACTCTACGTTTTTCGCTTCCAAGAAGGCGGGTCGCGAGGATGAAACGTCACATGCTTCCAGAGGAGAAGAAAATCGTATCATTCGACCCGGCACGCTCAAAGCCGGTGAGATAAAGACGAAGATGACAAACGATTCGCAATGCGTCACCCACGACAGCGCATCGACTTTTCCGTCGACTACTCGTGCTTGTTTCGGATTTCGTGAATGCTTCGGAATCCGTTTTCTTTTCGCTTGTCGGCATGGGCCGTCGCGTCTCGCGTCGCCTCCCAATCGATGGCCGCAGCCACTCGGCACGAGTATAGCTCTCGATATCTCGGATTCCGTCTCTGCCGAGAACTTCAGTGTCGATGGAGACTGATCTGATTTCGGACGAATGAAAACAGAATAATAATACAGGGGAAGCGCACATCGATCGGAGCAGGAGAAAAATCGCAGCAGCAGGGGGGAAACTGATTAGCAGCTTTTGGGAGAAGACGCAGCAGACACGTTTGCGGAGACTTCTGCAGGGGTAAAATCGGAGGTTTCATTCACCGAATTCAGTGTGCCCGATTCTTAATCAGTCTGATGAGATCATCGTCCTTGGAAGAATATCCAGTGGTATACCAGATCCGGGATATCACAGACCAGTGATGTCCTTTGACGGTGAATATCTCCAATGGTGACAAGGATTCGTCTGGTTTCAATGCTCCCTCTAAAGTTATTTGGCTTTGAAACCGAGCTTTCTCGAAGAAACAGAGTCCAACATTCCTTTCTCACTCCCCTGCCTTGATGATTGCTATAAGCGGAACGCGGTGGTTCTGCCTTCTCTGATTACACATTATACCTGTCTTGAGGTACCTACCGAGCTATTCGGTTTCGAGCGATATTGTTCGATCAGCAATGGGCTCATGGTTATCCAGACTCGTCTGGCGAGTCACCGATGCTGAGCGAGCTAGAGCAGGACAGAAAATCGACACTCGAATTAGTGGTCGGCACCTAAGAGCGTTTAACGCGGGAGCTTGTCATTCCACCCACGCTTCTCGCTTCATATTACGCTGTCGCAAGTTTTTTCTCTATCGAAACGCCGCTCATAAACCGGTCGATGCAGACATTGGACTCCGAAAAAATTGCGAGCGAGATCTCTGGGTGAATCTCGCTTGAGGCTTCTTATTGATACGGTCATCACGCTGCAGCCGATCCCCCTCCATTCTGAGCGGCCGAGAACGTTTTGCGCGAGATGCCTTACGATACCATGCAAAAATGCTCTCAGCGGAGAAGTTGGAAGAGTTTTGATCGCCTCCAGTTCGTGGAGGAATCAGCCGCCTGTCGCGTCGGGATTGGAGCGACATTGAGACAACGCCAATGTGCAAAAGCGGATGTGCTCGACGAAAAGCGCTCCTCCCAATCTATCGGTTCCCCGTCTTGTCTCTCGTCTTGCACCGAGATCTCTCAATGACCGGCTTGGATCAGAGGTGCGTTTCAGAGAGAAACCATTTCCACCAGCTTGTTTCCGACAATTGTTCGACCTTAGCTCATCCGTCGCAGATTGAGAGGTTTCGAACGGAAAGCGTGCGTAGCTCCGTACGCTTGAAAGAGAAGCTCGAGTGCCCACTTGGAAGGTTTGAACTAAATAACACTATTGTCGATCGTGTCGCCGCTGATTTACAGAATAGACAAGAGCTCCAGGAGCACAGCGTGCTTCCATCGGTCTCGCGCGGCTCAGCGATTTCGGATACGGTTGCTGGCACACGGCCCTCAGCTCCTCATTAGTGAGAGCTCCGAGTGGGATCCGCCATGATCAACGATCAAACGTTTTTCGAATTCATATCCCGAACCACTATTTTGATAACGGTATCCTAAACGCCGATGAGATTCGAACGGCGAAAAGATCAGCGAATGTAACACTCTGAGCAAGTTCAGCTCGCGATTGTGATCAGCCGAGTTCAGCCGGATTCGGGCTCGAAAGCGTTTTTCCCGAAAAGTGTGTCGCCGGCTCGACATCGACTTCTTCGAGGTCGACGATTTCTTCGGGATTCCTCGAGAGGGGGTCGATGAGCCCCAAAGAATTCTGTGGACGGGGTCGGCGAGTAGAAAAAGTTCGAGATCCGGTGATCAATGTGCGTATGAAGATCGTGGCTGCCCTCAGTCATATATTTCGGGAGCTGCTTACAGAATGAGCGGTATGGATGCCTGTGGCGACTGTTCGTGGATGCGGATCATCTCCGAACAGCAATCAACCGGCGAACCGCCAAATATCAACCTACTCTGGTTAGGCGAGCAAACATTGGCCCAGGTTAAAGACTCGTCCGCTCCCGTCGCCGACTAGTGTTCTCAGATATTCCGTGAGATAGTATTGTGCCCCGGGGTGTGTGAACGACACACTGACTGACTGAGTTCGAAGTTCGACTGAATGTGTGTAGTCGGTGCCGCTTGATACGTTGCCGAGAATGTAAGTTTGAAGAATGTCGGACAGCCGGTAAGAGAAAACTAGGTATCTCAGAAGTGCCGCCGAAAGCCGAGCTTGATGCGAAGAATGTCACAAAACTAGCAGAGCAGCGGCCTCACGGCCGTATCCCACGATCAGTTTCCGAGTAAGATTTTCCCTTCCCCTACACACATGCATGCGAATCGTGGCCGTGGTTGACCGTTGGAATTTACTGTAGGCGCTAAAGCGAACTGGTTGTCAAATGCATCATCGAGAGGCGCGCTCGACTTCAAACAGAGATTCATTCAAGCAAGTCCATTTTCTCCGAAGCTGATCCGGCAGGCAATTAGAATCGGGGCATACCGATTGGATGTTTGTGTGTGAGTTCCTACGTGGCCCCATATTCGCAGAAGGGACACGCAGAAGTTTGTAGGTACATCCGACCGAGTTGAGTCGTCGATGTCTGTATGTCCGTCGGTCCGTCCGTCTGTCCGTCAGTCCACTCATCCGAGAGACTGTCAGTGGGCTGATCCATCCGATGGTCCGAACGAACGACCGACCGACCGACGGACGGACAGATGCGTCGCCGACTTACTAGCGTGCTCTCGTTAGAGATTCTCAGTCAGTCAGTCCGTCCGTCCGTCCGTCAGTCATGGGGAAAAGAGGGTAGAGTGAGATCAAACCTGCGTTCTGCAGTGTCCTCTCGATAACAATATCCGAAACACAGAGAGTCAGATTAGATTGCGAGGAAGGTCTGCAATCTGCAGCGGGTGCTATTTGAGCCGCGCTCGCGATTGAAGAACATCGCGATGACAATCGAAAACTCTCTCGACAAGCAGACCTAATTACAGAGAAGATCAAGACGTTACTGATTGCGGAGATTCCTTCACAGTACGAAACCTGGAAACTATTTCCCTTGAGAATTGTGTCGCGTTATATTACGCGCGGAAGACATGGCGTGGCACCCTTCCCGTGAACATGAGCTGACCTCTACGCGCTCATGACTTTCACATGGGTCGCATAGGAAAGTGACACACGGAGGCTGCCCGATAGGTCTGGCGCTCTGTCTTCTCAATGGAATTTTTTCGCCTCATTCAAAGGTCTTCTCCGACCGATTCACTCACTCGCCCACTGACAGACTGACTAGCTGAGTGAGTGAACGAGTGAGTGTGCGTGAGGGAGCTACTGACTGACTGACGTCGAGCAAGGAACTCGGTCCTAATCAGTTTTCCTATCAGACTGAAATCTCGGCCCGAACCCGCCGGTCGGGAAAGCCGCCGCGGATATGACATGGAATTTTTTCGGAGCTGGAATTTCTCTTCCGTTTCAAAAATTCTGTTCGCTCTACAGGATTCGAGAGGGAGAGAGAGCCATTGATTGAGGCTCAGACGAGGCGAATTCCGTAGAAACTGAGCGCATTTCTCTTGAGGTGACCCCCGGAATGTCAACGCGGGCCTGAACATGGCTTCTCTGAACGTATGTCGGTTATCTACGGCGCGGAATCTCTTTGACGATTGCCACCCGAACCTCACACGATTCGCCTTGTTGCGGCCGTCGCCGCTACTGGTCGATGACGGCAAGCATGCGGTCTCAAGTGGTAATCTGCGCCGTTCACCGGAGGAATTCAGGTGGTTAACGAGCCGGAGCCGCATGTGTGTAACGTTCAGCCTATCCATTCTCTCGATGGTGGCGCGTTCGCTCTCTCGTGCTCTTTGGAGCAATTCTCCGGTCCCTTCCTTCCTCTAGGAAAGCTCGAGAACGTTTGTGCGTGCCTTTCGTCACGGGAGTGACGATGGGTTTCCCTGGCCGACCGCTGATGCGATGGACGCGACGGCGGCAGTAGCGGCGGCGGCGACGACGACGACATGGATGATTCATTCGCGGAAGGAGCGGTACGTCGCGTCGGCCGACGGTCCGCGCGCTCGCCGCCGCTCGGTCAGATCACACGTTCGGATCGTACGTGAACTGAGCAGAAGACACATGCTGGATTCTGGGCCCCTATCGGCCCCGCCAGGAGTCAATTATCCGGAATTGCTGCCCCAGTCCGCCTGACAGTTCACTGACAGCTAATTCTCTGAGGTGCACACGGAACTTATGTTAGATAGACGAGATGGGGAGATCAAATATCATGAGCGGAGCCCAGGACCGGAGCTTCGAGCAACGGTCAAAGGGAGATGATGAGGGGGCTGCATTTTCGCTGTTCGTTATCCCAGAAGTAGTAGTCGGCGGTGGCGGCGCTATGGTCGGCTGGAGTGCTATATGTTATTTATAGTTGGCGTCGAACTTTCTCGAAGAGCCCATGAACGATAAGAGCGAGCTCCTGCGCTCTCCAACGTGAAAGCGGGAGCTTCCTCCCCTCCGGATCTGTCGTCGCGAGACGCTTCCTGATCCTCATGAAATTCGTCGTATCTTGGTGAATCTTCACATCTTGTCGATGGCAGCCCCAGAAACTCTCTCCTCAGTTCTGATCGCAGCTCCCAAGGGCGTCGGACGACGTGCGTTAGGTCATGTAGATATTTTCAACATCGACCGTACGTTGGATGGGCAATGAGAATATTCAGCGATCCGCGGAGCCTTAGAATCATGACCGTCGACGGGAAATACGGATTCCCTCGATCCCAAACGTTCGAAGGGAGTTCTCGGTTGATTTACTGGCCGTCATGATTGCATACGTTTTTCGCGATATATCCGTCGAGCCGTTTCCCGCCGTTCGCGGCGGAATCAGCAGAGCTTTATACTGGAGCCCTTGAGAAAAAAATCCAAGGTACTCCATTCGGGCTAATGGCATCGCATGGTTACGCTCAGCGTACGCCTGTATGTCGGTCACGCAGGCAGTCACGCCAAGCGGCTAGCCTCAAGAAAACAGCAGCAAAACCGAGTAGACTCTAGCTTTGAGGTTATCAATTAAACTATCTTGTTCGGAAATCGAGCGAGGTGTCGGGTACCCAGCGCACCACAACTATTTTATCATTTCTTCCTAGGCTGCCGATCGAGTGAACGGCCGGAGCTACGTGCAGAGCGCTCGTGTCGAATGCAGTACATGTTCGACTGCAGTGCTGTGGCGAGCGTGACCACCCGACCCGAATGATTTATTTGCTCTTCAAAGACTGACATGACATGTCGTTAAACACCTTGCCCGATGCACTTTATGTCTATAAAACTGTCGTGTGGATCAACTGTTTGAATAACTTCACGGACCACTGGATAAAGTCACGGCACCCGTGAACGAGAATTGATTGGGTATACTGCTTAAGTAGCGTGCCGGAGACGGAAGTATGAATGAGTCCCAGCCATCGTCGTCCTCGTCGTCGTAAGGGGGTAGGCCTTGAGCGGAATTATCGCATAATTGCACCGCATCATCGGGGCTTGCTGACACCGTCCTGCCACAGATTCTGGGAGCCGCGGTCAAAACGCCAGTTGCTAGTGAAAACAAGTTGTTCCCACTCCAACGGTCGAAACCATATTGCTCTGAACGGATCCTTTGGATCGGTTCCCCCTAGCCGACCGTTCGGAGCTCGCTTTCGCACACAGCAGCTGAATCGTGTTCGGAGAGCTCCTCGCTAATAATCGGTCACTCATCGACGCGAGCACCATCATGCGGAAACGGGAAACCATGATCCAACTCGTTTCTCAGAAGCGATTTCCCTCCCAATATCCAACTTGGTCAGCTTGGTCAGACATCCTCAATGAAGCGATGAATTTTCCGATTATTGTTGTCCACGATTCGCACTCGGTCGCTTCGGCGTTTTGCTCTAAAATGGCGATTATCGATCCAGTGATAATTTTCCATGATTTCACCCTGGAAAACATCTGATGATAATTTTCGTTGAGCAGCCCCGGATCACACATGAAATCTCTATCGACCAAGGTGAAAAGTCTGCTGGCGAGGCAGTCGCCTCTCAATCGAAACACTGCGCGGATAATCTCTCTGAGCCAAAGACTCTCTTGGTGCGTTTACGCGAATCTTGAAACGCCCGCTGGGATCCACCGATTCCCCTTCCTGCTCAAGTGGATAAGCGGAGGGAAGCCGATCGTTGAGGATGACGCCAGTATAAGTGAAGACATCTAGCTCTCGATGGATCTCTTCGTGAATGACTGTTCACCGAGCTTTGTCGAGGAGATGCGGAGTTACCCTACTACGCTTTCCCCAGACACGAGGTATGCGTCCTGGCAGCTTCGGTGCGACTCATCGCCCGAGAAGAAGAGCACTTGAATGTCTGATGCAAGAGATTAGCGGAATATGATTCGGTTCCGGAGCCGCGCCGGTCAACCCGAATTCAGAGCGCATTGCTCTCAATGCTCAGAATCTCAATACCCAGAATGAGCGGTAGCCTTTGAAGGCAACGACGACGACGACGACGACTTTTGTCTCATAGAGGCTAGCCGCGCTTAGGCGAGGAAAGTAAGCGCGTATTCTGCATTTTCGGCGAATCGGTTTCACTTTTCTCTCGTCTAGCCCGAAAAGACGGCCATGGTCGATCGATGTCAAATTTTTTCTCGCTTGTCCTTAGCTCGTACCGACTCGTCGACAGTCTGGTATATACGTTTGAACTTTCTCGCCCGAACAAGTCTGGACAGTGAAACGGCGATCGCAAGACATCTTCTCCTCCGCTCAAACCGCAATGATTCGGACGAGCCGTGGCGTCTCTGTATCAGCCTCATGGGGCCGGCAACGTGAGGCGGGTTTCCACAGGATGGGTCGGATTGGAGAAATCTAAGGGCGATGGGCGCGGGCTTCGGAGGTGACCATGTTCTATGATTCTACGGAGGGGCCGACCAGCGAGCACGTGCTTCTTTCGGTAGCCGAGCGACACCTGAGCGCTGTCACGTGAGCAAGTGGCTGACAAAAAAGGAGGAGTTTATAAAGCTCTCGTTCTATATGACGACACTCAGAGCAGCGAGCAAATAGAAAGCTAGGAAAATATTCATCACCTAGCGAGAAAAGAATCCCTGCGATGGTGGCAAAGCAGGGACACAGAGGTTTGGTTCTCAGAAACGATTCGTCCAATTTGAGTGTCCATGTGGGTCTGCATGACGCAATGTTTCGTCACCGTCTTCAGAATTCGATCGAATGCTGGTAGAAACGTTAATGCTGGGAGGCAATCTACAATGCGTTAGTGCGTTGGGGAGAAACTTCATGATTTTCTTCGCTTCCGAGTCGCCCCTCTCCGCTCTAAATAAATGCTTCTGGGAAATCTTGACAGAAATTCGAATTCTAGCTGCCCCTCTCCCGCTGTGGACCCGGCTCCGGCGAACGAGTGGACGCGAGTCAAGAGAATAACAATTTCCAAGAATTCCTCCGACGCCGGCCCGAGGGCTCCTTCGATCGCTCAAAAATTGATTTCGCGATTCTGGGGGTCTTTCGACGGGGAGATTCGAATGGGATTCTCGCCCGAGCTCTGAGGCTTTCCTCGAGGCATTCCCATGATCGCCGCAGCAACGGTATCGACAACGGTCCTTCAGGAGAGCAATCTTGTCTGTGAGCTAAGCGAATCATTGACGTCAGAGGGTTCTTCTCGATGATCTGTTCGACGGACCGGACGGCTTGTTCAGCAACGCACTGTCGGCGTCGTCGTTGCCTTCGGGCTCGCCGTAGAGGAGATGATGAAGAGACGACGACATGAAGGGGATGAGACGTCTCGTAGAGCGCCGCCGCTGCAGCCGATGCCGCTGCCGCGAGATGGGCGGCGATTGCCATCGGCGGCCCCGGTGGTGAGGAAGAATACCCTCTCTGCGCCGTTGTTCTCGGTACGGACGCGGTGATCAGGCGGCGGCGGCGGCGGCACCGGTAGCGGCTACGTGTGCGAGAGTTTTTTTGGTGGCGAGGATGTGGCCGTACCTTTTATATTCGAGCATGTGCTCTCTTGTTCATTGCTAAGCATCGCTTGCTCCCGTCCGGGTTACAGTGCGACTTGGACATGCTGCTGTGGTCACGTTCGAAATCACTAGACGACAGCACCGATAATTTTCCCTTCGACTCTCTACCTCGCTCCGCGCCCGCTTGCTCATCATTGGTCATCTCTAGAGCGCAAGAAGCTTCATCGTTGACAGCGTTGACGTCGAGCTCTACGTACATTTGTGAATTGACAACGACGACGGCGACAACGCGGACAGTGTCTTTACACAAGTGTCTGTGACGATAGCTTCGCTTAGTGAACTTTTCCAATTGTAGTTGTGATCCCCCTGACAATTAGTTCAAGTATTGTCACTCGTTCACAACAACATTGTTGCACAAAACCTCATCACCACTCATCCGGAGAGGATCAACCAGATTCAGCCTAGTGCGCGTTATAGTTCCCGTTTCTAAGAGCGGCGAGCAAGAAGTACCCCCAACTCGTAATTTAATTAAAAACTTCTGACTCCGCGAGCGTCTCGGATCTCGACCAAAGGCACAAAGGTCGACCCAGAGTAGCGCAATCGGCTTCACTCTATTATTCTTCGAAACACAGCTCAACGCAACAAAGTTATGAGCCTTCGGCTGAGCAAGGACTCTAGCCTGCTACGTTGGACTCTGGTGGTTGCCGCTGTACTGCTCAGCGTAGCGCCTCTGTCAACCACAGCATTCGTTCTTCCGCGCACCCGTCTCACGGCTCGAGACCTGCAAAGAATCGAATCCGACCGTCCCCAACATTTTCTCTTCACCCGTCAGAGCCGAGCCGGGCTGCAACGTAATGGACGTGAGTATCGAATCGCTTGTCTCAATTTTCTCCAGCTCAGTCAGTGCATGTTCGAGCCCGTTTGCGCACGTTACCCCTTCGTGGAGGCGCTCGCGATCCCGGCCGCTATCCACGACGGAATCCGCCATCCGGATCCGTAGCCCGGCGCTCATTGGCAGTATAGGGGGATGAGTTTTCGCGTGAAGATCGATGGTTGTGGGGGTTTGGGCCTTTTTTCGAGTCCTGGTCCGCTATCCTTTCCGGTCACATTTTATTTGCTCCTAGGAGCAGCTGTGCGAAATTTCTGCGGATTGAACCGCGTTCCTCACAACTGACGCACAGGTAGATAGCTAGTGTGATTTTCGCCGATAGAAGTTAGCGAATCCCCCGAAGAGCTAAAATACGGCGCCGGCTCCGTCAATATCACTACGACGACCGACCTCTGACGATCCGACCCCCCGAGCGCCGAGTCCCTCTGACCATTCCCGTTTCGATCTTGCAGGAAGCATCAATGGCTATTATCGCCTCCAAGTCAATGTGACCGGTCCTCGCGAATCTGTTTTCCAAGACGAACAAACGGTTCTGGAATGCGTTGCTTTCGGCCCGAAACCCGCCACCATCTACTGGCTGAAGAACGGCGAGAAACTTCCACAGGTAAGCGGGCGCGTGACGGACGGAATCCATTCCCTCGTAGTCATCTCGAGAACATTCGGTCTCGTCATCCCGGGGACATTCGAAATCAGATTCGAACTTTCTCCTCTATTTCAGGATGGCGCGTACGGATCGAATATCTTCACAAGGGAAAATCACGTGAAGAAAGGTTTCTCTCTCACCGAAGTCAAGTCGAAATTGTTCATCGACTGTGCATCACTCGCCGACGAAGCTGAATACACCTGCGTAGCGGCTACTCCTGAAGTAACGCGGTCCGCTAGCTACAAGCTCCAGTTGTCTCGGGCTCCGAACCTACTCGCGGCGCCTCGATGCCGAAATCCGTCGAAGAAATCCATGCATTTCAATTCGGGTAAGTGAATCCCAGCAGTTCGGGTCCGATCGGAGATTATCATCGCCAAGATCAATCGGCCCTCAATTTGAGGTGATCTGCCCAACGAGGGAAAAATATCTAATAATCCGCCTCTTCTTTGCAGTATCCCCAGCTCGCATCACAATGTGGACCCACAACAAGCTCGCCACCTCTGGCATGGACGTTATCCTGGTCTGTCGTGCCCAGGGCTCGAACGTTGCCCTCAATTGGTACAACGAAGACACGAAGCAATCTGTGACCGAGCAGAACAGCGACCGTTTCCGCATCCTCGATAACGGCGACCTCGAGATCAAAAACATCCGGTGGGAAGACATGGGCGGCTATGCGTGCTCGGCCGAGAACGAACTGGGCTCCGATCGTCAGACCGCCTTCTTGTACCCGCTGGCGCCCAACTCAGAGGACGACTACTGAAGAAACCGACGACGGTGCCAGCCTCAAAGACCAAAACATCTTTGACCTATCGCTATTCTGCGTTCCGGCTGCCGCCAAGAGCCGTGCGGCGCTTCGCGGACATACGCCTGAATTTCTCTCTGCCTTCTGGAGTCCCGATTCCGCTTCTCTTCCTACTTTCCTCTAGTCCTCCCCGAGACGGACGCTGCAAAGATAAAAACCAAAAAATATCAGGATCTTGAATTTTCGAGTCTTCATGAAGCTGGAAAGCTTGGCTTTGGCGCGGGAGAGGCCCTGGAAAATCGCTGATGATGCTGGCGATGATGACGACGAAGCCGGCCGTGGTTTTTACACGCTCCGAGAACAACAATCACCTAAGGAAGCTCATCATCGGACGGATGAACACCATCAGCAACAACATTCATAGGAACTTAGAAAACATCAACAAAAATGGACTCTTCTCCATATTTATTTCATCTAGCTTAGCACTATGAAATTCCCCTTCTGATTTTGTGTATATATTATCTGCTTTATTTATATTTAGAACAATATGAAATCGCTATGATATGAGTCAAACCAATTCCAAACCAATGCCAGCAAGGAGTTTCTATAGTATGACGTAACGAATCTAGAAAAATTACTGTAAAATGAAAGGCGATTATTATGGCTTTGATCCGAATATATTTCGCTCTGCAACAACCTCGATGCAAATTGTCCTCATTCTCTTAGAGAAGCTCGCTCTACTCAGTAATTCCAGCGAGCTCCCGTTTTGCCAACTACCTCTACAGCCCTCTAGCTCAGAATGGAGCAGCGGGATCTTCTCACGCAGCATCTCCTTCGGAAACCCCGTATAATGGGCGATTCGATTGGTGTAGCATTATTGATGTACCTAAGGGAACGTTCTGTGCGATGTTCTTCTAGTTCTGGCCCATGTGCTCCCGGAGGTTCTTTTCTGCTTCTTTGATCCATCGATTGGCGCCCGGCGGTGCCCGGTGGGAGAGGGCAATCGAGCGGCTCGAATTACACCCGTAGTTTAGAGTTGAGGTCGAGCGGCAGTTCCTGGGGAGATCTTTGGAATTATGTTTAAGGAATAGGGGTTAGTTTGAATGGCATTTCCACCGAATGGCGATGAACAGCCGACCCGCTCACGGTCCCGACTGCCTGCTCAATCCCCGGCTGCGCAGACTTCCGTTGAGGCCTTGCCAGGAAGGCGGCGAGCGACCCTGGACGATGCTGAAGAGACTGAATAACTCAAACTGAATTGCATCCGACTATCCTGAAATCCCAGAGAGCTCGCACTGCCAGACGTCTAAGAAGCGGATTCGGGATGGGCGTTATAGGTGAGGAGGTCGTGATTCTACGACAGGAAGTTTGAAGTACGACACCAATGTGGAGACAGCATGCACAGCGCCAAATTCGTACTATGCGCGAATCCATGAAGTCTGCGCAGGTCTACCTTATCGAGGATGTTCTCGAGTGGATCGAACCTTGGAAGAGCAACGATTTCGATTCCTTGGGGCAAGCTACCTGTAGCCGAAGCCTCGATGATTCATCTTGGCCACACAAAGCTTCCCCGCTCTACGTAACATCGAGTTCGACGTCAGGGCCTACAATCTTGGGAAGAAAGCTGACTGGAAGCACAAGTTAGCGGAGCGAAAATAATTGAAACTCATGATGCAAGTAATGTTCTGAGTGATCAGGTTTAGCTCTTGTTAGAAGTCTCTGGGAGCGCCCCCTCGAGCGAAGGATTGGAGTTCGGCCATGAATCATGATCATGACCGATGGGGGGAAGGCGCGGCACGATATTTTTCTATTAGGGGGATCCGGCTTTCTACAGGCAAAGTCCAACAGCCCCCTCAAGGCCTCAGCCTCATGTCCGGACGATTTGGGTAGGAACCATGCCCCCCTTCCACGTGCGCCATCTACAGGAGGGAGAAATCATCCAGCTCGAATCCCTTGGGGAGATTCGATCCTACGCGGGTCCCTGCGGTGATCTTCCTCGGGAGGTCTCCGCGCATTCTGCCGGTCAGCAATGAGTGTGGAAATTTCGCAGCGGATGGGACAGCCCTCGCCGCTCATTCTAGAATCTCAGGTCGAACGTTCGTTCCCATGGTCTCTGCGGAGCGATCTTCGAGCGAATACCTAATCACAGAGGTCTTCACCGCACGGCACTTGTCACACACGGTCGCATGGGTGTGTTTTTTGTTCCAAGAATACGACCGTTGCTCGAACTCTGCGCTCGGCTATTTCGAGATTTTCCCCGACAGATAGGACAGTCCCGCTACGGAACGATATCTAATGTTCGAAAAAGATTCGGTATTTTTTTCCGCATTCGTGTTATCCCTGGACGATCCACGGTCGGCTTTCGGTCTCGGGGTATTGAACGCGCGGCTCTCGTGGAAACTGCGCCGCGGTTTTCTTTCTCGCTGTTCGAAAACAGCTTGGGGCAGTGATCGCGACTTCTGGAACTGCGACTGGAGAAAGCTCTTGTTGGCGATGCCCGCGAGCTCCGAAGCAATCCCGGCTGACCTGTCCTTGACGTCGGCGTAGGGTCAGAGCGTGCTGTCGTTCGAACGGCTGGCAAATGAGCGCCGCGCGGTCTCCCTGCGCAGTCGAAGATCGGACGACATGACACCACTGCAAATCACCAGCCGCGTAGTAATAAAGAGATACGTCACTCAAGCGGTGCGCATGGATAGACAGCGGAATGTATCTGTGTGCGAGCTCCGTCCACGTTGCGACCGTCGTAGCGGTCTCTGACGTCGATCGCGAGCTGGCTTGCGAGGCGACTAGCTGCGCACTTGGTCGAACCTTTATCCGACGACACTTGATTTTCACCAATTGCCACGTCATCGGTCAAACATCACTCGACTGTTGCAAGTGGAATGCGCTGTGTTTACTAAAACCCATCGATATGCTCCGGAAGCGCGCCTAATCTACGGCCGCTTTATCTCTCCTGAGGGTGATGATGTAACAATGTGGATGGCGAAAGCGCTTTCTCCTGACGTGTCATGCGGATTTCTCCGGGAATCGCGCCCACTCATGAAGGAGATAACGCCGGACCTCTCACCGCGAGATTATTCCATTCATCGATGAATTCATTGTGAGAATCGTGTTTCCGACCGGCGTATTGATAGGCTACTGGAACGGTTGACAAAGCTCTACCGAGACGGGAGAAATTCATTTCTGCTCGCTCCGTCACAGCGAAACAGAGAAAACCTACTGAAATATGAATGGATAAATGAATATGAGAATCGAGTTTCGTCGGGAACGCGAGAAGAAAAATATATGTAAGAACACGCAGAGAGAGAGAGGTGAATCGAGCTGCCCCGCCGGAATTCCTGAGCAGACATCGCAAAGACAAATTCCTGGTGAAAAATCAGAAAAACAAGTCTTCAATCTTGACCTCATCAGCCGACATCTTCCCCGATGGACGTCAATATTGACAACCCGATCTACGTCGATCGACTGATCGGCCACGCAGCCTCCTCTGGATTTCAACCGTCGCGTCGTGACTGCGCTGCAGTGGGGAAGAGCATCCATGAGGATCGCTCCAACGCCGGAGAGAATGCAACGATGTGATGCCTTCAAAAATCTTTAGCCCCATCCGGCGCGTATCTGAGACAGCTCAATGGATCTCGGACAACCGAGATCTAGCGAGGGGAGCCGTTGCAAGAAGGGAACCCATGCGTAGGAGCTGTTGCAAGATGCTACGTGGATGGAGCAGGCACGTTCGGGACATTGGAGGAGAGTTTCGGATCAGTCCAGGTGGCAACGCATCGAGACAACGGCAGTCGGCCCGGGCGTTTCCCATCTGGGAACGCCCTCGGATGCCAACCAAAGGAAGAAGCTCTTACATATCATGTATTCCGCTTGGAAGGCCCGGTGGATAGATGGCATTGGAACGTAATTCTCTGGACGCTGCGCCACTTTTGAGTTTCGCCTCGGGCATGACCTAGCCCGGTTGTATTGAGTCTTGATTTCGCTAGTTGAGTTCACCATCAGGAATTGGGAACAAAGTATCCGCGATCAAATATGTATCAGTGGATATGTCCCCCCTCGCGGCCCTTCTGCTCGAGGAATGGAACGGTTGGGTATCGGACTGGGGATAGAACATGGAACTACATAATTTCTGAAGTGTGTCCAAAGTCGTTCGTATAGAGTTTATCCTGACATATTTTTCGTTCTCCGGCGGCGTGATCGGTATGAGTAGATCGATGTGCGTCGGTAGGCTCACTGATTCGTCGCTCCCGAGGTCGGATCGGAGAACGATCATCGAGACTCACCCGAGCCGCTTCTAGACCGCTCGATCAATGTCTTGATGAAAGTGGAGCCAAGGCACTCAAGAGAGGGATAAAAGCATATCGAACATAAAATAGATAAGCGAACGTGTTTCAACCCTTCCAGATTTTGAGGTGAAAGCTCTCACCAGGATATTGTGGGAACAAAAGGGAGCCGTTGAAATATCGGGCGAAACCTCGTTCAAGGAACGTTCCGGGAAATTATGCCGCGGAGACCGAACCATATTTCGCTTAACGAACGGATTCCGTCTTCTGCCGCCTCCGACTCCATTTCATAACGCCCCCAGTCATGCTGTAGGGCTCTCTACCCTCGGAAGGCAGCAGCGGAACCGTGCCATAGAGTCAGAGGAAGACAGTCGCGGATGAGGGATTTTTCTTTCAGACAATGGCTCTGTGGAACGAGCTGAGTTCCTTCACTAAGACTTGACTGCACTGCGAGCCGCGGACTTCCAAATGGTCGCACAGAGCCTTCGTTGACCGAGCCATGCACCAACTACAGTTATTTCATCCTTAACGAAGAGAGCTTCATCAAATTAATGAATATCTTGGGACTCGTTACATCCAAATCGGGATCCATCCACGCCGTCTGTCGCTGCTTCCGAGGGAAAACACTCGCAAGGAGCTACCCACCAAGGGACCAGTGTCCGAAAGCTGTCTCGGAGACGAATATCAACGCTCGTCGTCGGACAGGCCTCTTTCCTCAGGGAAGGCGGCATGTCGGAATCGTGCCCTGCGGCGCCGACGTGATTGGGCCGCACGTCCATGATGAGCGAGGGTCCCGAGTGTGCAGAACAGGCATCGAGTGATAATAATGCTCAAGATCTCATCGCATTAAGATCTCTCGATGCTCTTATAAAGGCTACCTCAGTCGTCGAGCTGAGTGGCGGAGGATCTCTCAGGCTCCGCTTGGGCCACGACGACCTCCCCGACGGAGGTTACGATCCCCTAGCCCCTAGCGCCTCTGTGTTGTCTCGACTTCTCCGCTGATAGGTTCGACGATTTCTCTTCTTCGTTCATATCTACGAGGGCCCCCCGTCTCAACACGGCTCTCCTCGTGACGATGCTGCAGAACCCCATGCCAGCCGCCGCCTCCGCGATTCAATGTCCAGTGACTCTCTTGAGCCTAAACTAGAAGCCCCGCCATTATCGTACTTAGCGTGCGATTGGCCGAGCGTTATCGGTCTGTCTCGGTCTTTTTTCCGCTGCGGACGTATGGAGTTCACGGCTACCGTCGGCGTGATGCTCTTCGATCGTTGTGAAGTGTGAAGTTCAGCAAGCCCAGACGAAGCTCCTCTGCTTGATTCCCCTTTGTCTCTCGGATTCTCTCAGATCGAAAACACGTAATGGGGATTGTCATCATACGGTATATTATATCAAACATTCATCGGTTCTACACACTCTCGCCGTTCTTCATTACGGTGCGCTACTCGGTTGACGAGTATGATCAAGATCGTGGAATTATATTATAGTTTTCTTATAAGGTACATATCGATATCTGCGCTCTGGTCATATCGGTCGACGGCTACTATGGGTTGCCAACTCGCAAGTCGCGGTGATGACGATGATGATACAAGTGGGGGTGAGGGCAGCAAACTCCTGTGAGCTCGCAGCAATGCCTGGAAGCGATTCCACAGTCAGATCCTTGTCTTGGAGTTCGGAGAAATTCGAACAGCTCGTGATGAGGACTTATTTTGTACCCCATGTAAGTCGGTCGCCACTAAACCGACATCGACCTAAAGTCCTAGGAGTAGGCAATAATATATGATAGTTGCTACGGCAGCTCACCTCTGAAGATCTAAGCCGAAGGTGTGACAAGCGTGCCTCTTGCACACAGGTCTTCGTCCGAAATTCCCGTTTATGTCACGCACCCACGAGCCAAGAGAGTCGGTTCTCTCGCTTATCTGGCTCGAGCCGAGCAGACTGAACCTCGGGATATTCTTTTGCCTCTCGAGGAAAAGGGATTCCGGTACAGCTGGGATCACGAAGTCGCCTATTGTAACCGTGGGCCCGTCGAGTGGCACTTGCTGGTTTTGGACGAGGAGATTCACGTCTACACTTCCTGTAATTAGTGATGTTCAGTGTTATTTGACGTTCTTGCTTTTTCTTGCAGCGGCGACCGAGGCAATCGGCGTTCATGCTCGTTGTTTTTGGGAAACGGGCCCCCCTCCTCTGATATACGCTCCTGAGGGCTCAGGGAGCTTCTCGAAGCCAGCCAGGGTTGATGAAATATCAATGATCCCGGGATAGGCATCTTGCTTTCGATGGTGAAGAAGAACATGCCGTCGTCCTATACTGTGGTCACCCTGGAGCTATCGGAGGCTGTTATTCTGGAGGGTGTCTAGTCTAGACCGATCCGCCGTGCCCTGGGAGGATTATTGAGCCTAGCTTGACCTTTGCGCAAATTATACCGGGAAAGGTCTCAGCCGACCAATGATTGCGTGAATCTCCGGGAGAGGCCTCGCTCCAAGAACGCAGGAGTGGTAAAGAGACCGGGCCAGGAGGAAGCATCCTTCTCTTGTTCTACTGGGACTTCTTCCTCGTGGGAACATTGATAACTCCATGCTAACGCTGAATGGCGAGAATCCTGTACTATGAATGGAAACTTAGAATTTTTCCGGATACTCACGGTGAGCGAAGACAGAAGCGACCAACAGGAGCACCACGAACGCTGGGGAAAGCATCTTTGAGCAAGACGGAAAACAGGTTTGGAAGATGAGTCCCACGACGTGAGTGAGGCTCAGATTGAGTCAGCAACCTTTTGTGCGGGTTTCGAGGCAAACTTCGAGGGCGAGAGGAGAGCACCCCTCATCATCTGCAGAGGTCAGTATTTTGAAAACGCCTTGAAGTGCGCCTTCTTCAGTTCGTTCCGCGATGACGAGAATCGTTCCAAGCACTACCACAACGGATAAGAATCTCAGAGTGAGTGTGCTCTCCTGGCGAAGCCGTCGCCTTCGATGGGACCCTTGCGGCAGCATCTGCGACTCAGAAGCGCTCACTCTTTTGCTCTGATTCTTCGAAGGGTGGGGGCCTAATGAATTTCGAATGGAGATTCTCGCGAACTTCAGCGGGGTTAGAACTCGGGCGAGGCACACCCGACTAGCAACATGTCCGACGTGAATAAAGGGGAAACTCAGACTCGAGCGGGCAAACTCAAGCTCTGAACACACCGGAGCCAGAGTGAGCGTCGCATCATATCAGTGGGTATATGTACGTAACTCCGCTACCGATTATTACCCACTAATCCTGCACATGACGAACCTCATTCCTACAATGAGGATAATTGGAAAACAATATCAAATATACACCGTCGAATATGGCGAAGGCCTGGAAGCGGATTCAGGCGATCAGATCGTCTCCTGAGAATTCAAAGAAGTCCCAATAGCTCGTAATTTGGGAATCAGAGATTTTGCCCCCGATGAGACTCATTCGCCACCAAATCGAGCGACATCGATGCAATACAATCGCCTGGAGGCGAGAATATGGTATGTTGTTGTTCATGTGGCTTTATTCGAGGTTTTCAGCAAAATGAGATTTCTCAGCTTCCCTGGACAGTCTATGGATAGACGGCGGGCTATTCGCCAAGCGAACGTGAAGCAATGGGATAGATCTGGAGTTCCCTTCTGGTGTAGCTGGAGCGAATTTTGACAAAGTTTCCGTATAACTCGCATTTGATCATATTGCGGAAAGTTCGTAAATCTACACATATCGTCGAACATGGCATCAATATCGACAGGTTGGCAACATAATCATGACCTCAGCTTGGGAATGACTGCCGTAGGAAGTATTTCTGGTTTCTAGTATGTACTTGCAGTACGGCAACTCACCTCTGAAGATCGAAGCCGAAGGTATGACAAGGGTGCCTCTTGCATACAGGTCTTCGTCCGAAATTGCCATTTATGTCACGCACCCGCGAGCCAAGAGAGTCGGTTCTCTCGCTTATCTGACTTAAGCCGAGCAGACTGAACCTCGGGATATTTTTTTGCCGCTCCAGAAAGAGGGATTCTGGTACTGCGGGGATCACGAACTCGCCTATAGTGACCGCAGGCCCGTCCATCGGCGCTTCCTGATTTTGCACGAGGAGATTCACGTTCACCCTTCCTGTAATTCATCATGTCGTCATAGGCCCCTCAGCGAGAAATATCGACCGACCCTCGGAATCTAATTCGGGACCTCCTCTCTCCCGGATACAT
Source organism: Galendromus occidentalis (assembly GCF_000255335.2). Lineage (NCBI taxonomy): Eukaryota > Metazoa > Arthropoda > Arachnida > Mesostigmata > Phytoseiidae > Galendromus > Galendromus occidentalis. Next base: position 510,235 of record NW_003805438.1, read on the forward strand.
GAAGTGCATGAAGCGTAAAACTCGTTGCTCGTAGGACAATCTCGAAGATTCTCAGTGCATGGTCGAATGTCTCTGCCTCTGAGGGATCTGGCTCTGGATCATGGGCACTCGCAATCTACACGTCGAGCAGGCTTGATCGACGCGGCAAATGTCGATGTTCATAGTACATAATTACGGTATCATCGCCCAACTATTGGCAATTGCAGTACCCCAGAGCAATCGGAAATAGCTAATCTAAGCCGATCCATCATATCTCAAAGAAATTCCCGAGCCTAGCTCTTCATTCGCTCAGAATTTATCTGGAGGAGGTTCAGGTGTCTCATGATCGAGCAAACCTCCCGTACAAACCTCGCTCCAAGAACACAGAAGTTGTGGGCAGACCCGGCCGCTATGAAGGAGAATCAGAGGAGACTCATTAGTCGTCTCCTAGCTCTACACGTTCCCGCCCCGCAGACGGTCTCTACACCCGATTCCCGATACCTGTCAAGAGTTCGCAGAGCTGTTGCGCATGATGGAGGTCTGAATCTCCATTCGCCGCTGTACATGACCGCTTGTCCGTCCCACGGGAACGGCGTTCTGCATACGGTGAAGACGAAAATTCATCGCCGAGTCGCTACGTGCTAACACTATTCGTAGAGAATCCTGCATGAGAGCCACCAATAAAAATCTCTCTAGAAACTCACTGTGAGCGATTACGGACGCGAGCAACCGAATCACTACAGATCTTGAGGAAAACATTCCCAAACACGAAGGAACAATCTGAAGTCATCAATCATTGGTGCGCGTCCCACGGGATGTGCACATTGTGTTCGACAGCGATTGATGTGAATCTTGAGTCATATGGTTCCCTACCCGAGGATTGGCTAATCCAGAACATTAGCTCCGAATGGGCGTTCTGAGACCTTAGGTCGACAGGCGCAGAGAGTCTACGCTGAGCCTCTGAGTCCTCGGTGAGCTCGAGTGCGTTGAAAGTCTTGTATGTCCGCCAGAATCGACTTTATAATATTCATCCTCAGGATAGGCTCCAATTAAATGAGTAAGTAATTAAGATCTTGCTAATCTAAGACTCCAGATACCCGAATTGCTCATGATGAGGAAATTATTTTGTTCTTGATGAGACTTGGCCGCGTCGATGTCGCTCGATTCATATAATAACTCGCCAATATTCCGGTTGCAACACGACAGCTCACCTTAGTAGATCGAAGCCGAACGTGTGACAGGCGTGCCTCCCGCACACAGGTCTGCGGCAGAATTTCCCGTTCAAATCCCGAACCCACGATTCCAGAGAGTCGGTTCTCTCGCTTATTTGACTCGAGCCGAGCAGACTGAATTTCGGGACATATTTCCTTCTTTCAAGGAAACAGCTCCCGGTACCGTGGGAACTTCCAAGGCTTCTATGGTCATCACTGGTCTTTCGATCGGGAGGGCCAAGTTCGTCACGTGCTGCTCTTGGACGTGGAGATTCACGTCTACTCTCCAGGTAATCCGTCATAACGTCGTAAGACCATCTAATTTGTTCCGCTGCTGCCACGGCAGCGAAATGAGAGGGAACCAGCGTCCGCTATTGGTCTCCCATGAATCGCGACTTATACCTCGACCCCATTTCCTAATAGAGAACTCCAAGTTCTCCTCAACAGATGTCGGCCGACCTCGGGAATCGAACCCGGGACCTCCCCGACAGGAGGGGCGTCTCGATGGCGCGCGGCTGAATGCGTCGCACGCGCTCACCGCATGGCCACCTCGAGGTTTATACGTCCATCTGTAGATCACGGAGACTCGTGGTTCTCCGACTCACCCAGGTCCGATCAACGTGACGAATCTCAAGGATTCAAGGGGCGGTATATCTCTAACAGTGATGGAAATGACCGCTCCCCGCAGAGACGAATTATTAGGGGCTTGCCCAGCATCTGCGCAAGAATATCGGGCGGTGCCGAATGATCGCGTAAATGTCCGGAAGAGGCCTTGCTCCAAGAACGCGGGAGTGGTTGGAGGAGTGGGCCAAAATGGAGCATTTGGCTGCATAAGTGCGGCAGCATCTTCGAGGAGCACACAGTCTTCCGCTCTTCGAAGAAGGCTTGATGTATTTTAAATAGAGACTCCTCCGAACTCTACCGGGGCTACGAGTCAAGCGGGGCACACCCGACTAATAACGTGCGGGCGAGTTCATGCCGTGGTCGCGGAGGAGCAGGAACATGCGCCTGATTGAGATGTGATTCAGTCATTCGCATCAATGATTCCTGAAGATGAGGAACCTTGTTCTTCGGGAAAAATCGTCGCAGCTCGAGATACCGAAGGTCACAAATAGCGAACGCCGCGAATGGAGAACATGACGGATGACGAGTGGCTCGATGGAAGAGCACGGCAGGCAAAGAAGATAGGACTCGACGTTTCCTAAAATTGGAGCGTTTCGAGCCGACCTGCTACCTGAAGAGGGAACCTGATGACCAGGAATCCGTCTTCAGGAATCTTATCGATTCCGACCAAGTCTCGCTCAACCTCTCTCCGATACGTTCCTCCACCGTATCATTGAAAAAAGTGATCCTTGCAAAGTATCGGATTTTGCTCTGTGCTTCTCGAGCTTCGAATGTAGACCACCCGAATTCGCGAAGTACGAGGTCTGACGCCACTTTGTATCCAGTGATTCCCATCGCCCATTTCCCCGAGGCGACCTGAGCTCTATCGAACAGGGCTGCGACTCGCTTCGATGCTCTCGATTCTAGCAGAGCGTTCGCATTTGTCAGCCTCGGTGTACCCGTGGCCATCGATTGGGTTCGTGTGATTTCGAATCTGTTGAACGTCCACAATACCTGAGCATGAAATCTTTGTAACACATTGTGCCTTCTTCTTCCATATTTGTTCCTGTACAAGGAGGTATTTCTGGACGTTGCATATAGTGATCCCTAAGTATTTATAGTCCTCCTGGAACTCTATATGTTTTCTTTGTATGATCATTTCTCTCGGTACTCCATGCCGACTGGTGCCACTCTTCGCGCGTTCATAATTTTTATCCGTCTCACTGCCTGCTTTTTCAGGACTTTTTATCGGTACTCTACAGGTCATGCTTCTCAGGTTGAGATCTCTCAGCTGAGTCACTTCCCGGTCTTCGTCTACTTTCATGTATTGACATGTTTTTAGCACCATGTCATTGCACAGGAGATAGTCTATGGTTGCATTTTTCCTCGTGAATCGACTGGCGCAAAAGTCGGTCGAGTTCAGGATTGTAGGTCTTTGGTTCTCACAGAGCTCCAACAATCGCCTCCTCCTGGCATTGTTGTAGTCTGCGAAGAGGCGGGTGTGTGCATTGAAGTCTCCGCCAATTATCAGTCCTTTCCCATTGCATTCTGCATCAATGAAATCAGATATTGACTTTAGCTGGTTCCTATTTGAGGCTATTGATGAGTGTGTGCAGTAGATTGGAATCACTACCCACTCTTCCGACCCCTTCTTGAATCCCGCCGCTATCCAGTCATCACCAGCTCCCTTCTGTTCCAGTTCGAGGTGATTGGCCGGCAGATTACCAACGCCATCGGATGCTGATCGCCCCGATGGCCCGCTCTTGTTATTTCCTAGCCACCGGGAACCCTGAATCCTCGGCAGTTTCTCTCTGTTCATAAGCCTAGATTCACTCACCATCAGGATGTCGGCGTGCTCGCTCCGCAGGACTTCTTGTTCAACCACTGCCCATTTACTCTTTTGGATCCGCTCACCATTTAGATTTAAGGTCGCGAGCCTCAGGTCGGGCACAGGAAGTGTTCTTCCGCCACTCCGTGCCCGCCGTCGACGTTGACGTCTAGTGTTAGGAGCACCGGGGTGCTCCTACCGTGCGGATTCGCCTCCGCCCGGTAGGTCCTCCGGTCTCTGTTGTTCTAGTTGCTCCTCCGGCTGCTGTTGTTGTTGCTGTCGTCGAGGCTGTTGTTGTTGTTGTCGCTGCTGCCGTTGTGGTTCTTCTTGCCACGCGGGCCTCTGCCTGGAGTCCCGTCGGGCTCTGAACCCCCTCGGGGCCTCTCTTGAGATCGGTAGGTCTGTCTCGCCTCTTGCCGTCTGTCCTCCGTCGGTTCATACGCCCGCCGAGGACGACTCGTCTGCGGTGATCTATCGCGGCTCCTCGAACGTTTCTGTCCGCCCCGGGCCCTAGATCTCGACCGCGATCTCGATCTGCTTCCTTTGTCGAATCGGACGGCTCTTTCGTCTCGTCCTCCCCTTGGCACCGACTCGTCTCCCCTGGATGTCCCAGGTCGATTTGAGTCTTCCGAGCTTTTACGCGCTTTGGATCTGTACCTTTCAGTGGTCAGCCCCACAGGCGGGAAGTATTAAGCCATATGCTCGAATATGGCTTCATCGGCTTAAGACTGCATTTGTGTCCCGAGCCGCTTCCGCATTTCTCCATACTTTCTTTCGAAATTGGTGGCTCCAGCTCCCGTCCTCTCCTCAATCTCTTGGGGAGAGGAACCGGTTACCTCCCTGAGATGTTGAGTTATTAGGACCTCTAGGTCCTTCACACCTTTGTCGGTCAGACCGTAAAGCTCTGCATTGTCTTTACTTGGCCTGCGTGAAAAATCCTCTGACGGCTTATTTCTTGCAACCAGGATTCGTATCGTTCCCTTGTGCACCGCCTCCGAGTCATACATGGCCTTATTCACGCTAGGGTTGATCCACACAGCGAATCCTGGATCATCGTAATCCACGACAGTGTCTCAATTCGACCCGTCATGGCTTTCAGAAGTCTGAGTGGTCGCAAGATTTCGTCATGCACCCCCAGCACTGTTTGATCTTTGGCCTGCTATCAGACCACACGATATGAGGACGTGGGAATCAGTCGTTTCATACTTTCCCACTATTCTCTTGATCTCCGCGCAAATTTCTTGCGTGGTTCGGGATCGGTGCTCCCTCCATATCGCGTATTTGTCCCCACCAAAGACACTCAGAATGTTGCCCTTGGTTTTCGGACGTTTGACGGCCGCTGAGGTCCGACCTCCTATAAATAATATTGCCGGCGATTTGATCTCTTGGATCATCCTGTTCGGCTTGGATCGCGCGGTCTCCCAGCTGTAGCCTCTGTTGTGCCCCATCTGGCGCGCGATTTAGAATATTATCGGAGCCAAGAAGCAGATCTTCCTGCACGATCTCTCCTCCTCCAGCTTCAAGGCGTTCATTTCATCTAAGAGTTTCGAAACCTCCGATGAATGCCTTTCTCTCTCGGAGTGAAGTCGGTGCTTCAGCGCTCAAATCACGCAGCAGTACCTCCTTTTGTACCTCCGCAGGAAACTCTGTGCTGATCGCATCTTTACACTGCGCGCAGCCCACGGCGATGGTTGTATTTGCTCCACATGGCTTTTGCATCCTTGTGGGTAGTCTGAAGCTCTCTGATTGCGTAGTTTTTTCACCTACTCAATCGGGGCTCTCGTGAGGGTTATGGATTCACCGATCACGCTCGTCATCGAAACCGGTGAGGTGGTGGTGTCACAGTTTTCTTGGTCACTCAGTTTATGCTCTAGCTTGCTAAGTTCACTCAACACACACACGCAATAGTTTTAAGTCACTGACCACCGCTTTTCCAGCTTTTTTTCACGGATGGAACTCACTTCCAGCCTCTGTTGTGGCTTAGCAGACGAGTTGGACCACATTCTTCACCACTCATCGTGATTTCTCCGAATTTTCGGTGCTTTCTGAGAGAGTCGAGGAAGCGAACCTGAGGAGTATGGTTTTCGTCGTTCGCTCGTGCTCTATCGGATTCCTCATCAACGTCATTATTCTCTTCGGAGCCCTCGTCGCCATCTCTGACCTCTTCCAGAACCGTCCAGGATCCTCGCGAGTCTCTCCGCTGTAGCCTCATACGCTCCCCTTCGTCCGCTCTCGGTACACGCTGCCAAGCTCTCGCCTGACCTCCTTTTCTCCCACAGCTCCCTCAGATTGGCCTCGAATTGCTCGTTCACATTGAAATCGAGCGACTGATAGAACCTCGTGAGATCAAGCGCAGAGCGCCGTTCTCGAGCGAGCGGGAAGCTCGTGCTGAAGGCGGCGCTCGGGGCGGGACCTTGCAGAATTCATCAAGAGCAAAGCCATGCTGGGTTCGGTCGCTGAAAATCTTCACTCGTTCACAATCTCATTGATGCAATCGTATGGGAAGACGTCATCTTCCCTTCCGGTTTAACTTCGACAGCAACTTAAGCCTCAGTTTCTCTCCCGACGCCGAGACAGTCTGGACCTCTGTCGACTTTCTCTGCTCGTCGCCAGTCGAATCGATGCGAGCGTTGTCTGCGCCCCCTGGGTGCACTGCCGTGAATCGAACGGAGACTTCCTTCATGATCCCGATCTTCCAAGATTGAATGTTTTGGCTCTCTGCAGCCACAACATCTCTCAAGTCTGTATTTTTTCGGTTTCATATGTCATGCCTCTACTTATACAACGTAGACCCTCCATAGAGAAATCGCTCTAGTTTTGAAAAGATGACCCATCGTCTTTCTCCAAAAATACGAATCGATGGATTTTATCGCCGACGCTCGGCCTCGGGAGATAATTTCTAAGTGCATCTCAACCACCCCTCAACGAGCTGTTCGGGGTTGCTACTCATGTAGGGCAGTTGTTCACGATTGCGTCGAGAAGAGATGGAATGTGAGAATTTGATCCCAGCTCGAGTTCGTAGATTCCACCTCGATTCCCGATGGCCTCGGGGTGAGGCATCCTGGAGTCGACACCGTATCAATGATCTCAGTCGGTTCGAAAAGCCTGTAGCATCGTTTTCTCCCTGATCGGGAAGGATTCACGAAGGGGCATCGCTCACAGCTGTTGCCGCCGGCTTGTCGGGCTTCCCTGGCAGCTGACTTTTTTCCTTCGCTGTCAGTCTCTCCTGCCAGCCGACTTTCTTCCTACCTCCTCTGTCAGTCTCTTCCCTTGCACTCTTCTCAAGAGCTCTGACATAGCCGGATAGCTCACGATGAAAGAAGGACCGATTCTACGCCCGACGAAAGTGGTTCGTCACCAAATCGAGCGACGTCGGGGTCGACCCGAACCCCCCAGCAACAATCCAGATGCGGTACGGCAGCTCACCTCTGAAGATAGATCGAGGCCGGAGGTGTGAAGAGCGTGCCTCCCCACACAGGTCTTCGCCGCCATCCGCATCTCTCAAGAGAGCCGGCCCTTGCGCCCATTTGAGCGAAGTGAATCCGCGAATATTTCCTGTCCTTCAAGGAAAACAGGTTCCGGTCCAGCGCGAATCATGGAGTCTCCCGCGCCGAGTTCGACGCTTGCTTATCCTGGGCCTGAAGATTCAGTAGGAGTCTCCTAAGAATTCACAAGATCTTCATATGAGCCTCTGGGGTATTGAAGACTCGAAGTTCTTCCAATCGAGCAGGGTGCATCCTCTTGACGATTTGCCTTGGAGAGATTCACGTTACGATTCCGAGAATGATCACGAGCCTTGCTTGTTATTCGCGCTAAAACATGGGAAACCACAGCTGCTGATCGTGGAACTTCTCTCGAGTTCGCGCCTCGTGGGCATATGGCCAACGGCTAGGGAAAATATTCGTCTGCGAGTCGCTCTTGAGACCCCATGCCCACAGCGCACATCTTGTTCTGAACCAACGCCCAAGTCTGAAGAAGGATGATGAGGATTAGGCCTCGTCTCTGAAACTACGCTAAAGGGATCATATGCGTCTTAGGAATATGGGTATGCGCTCCTCGTGGGAGCAGCTCTGACTTCACTACTGAATGGCAAGAATCCTGTATGAAGCTGGAACGTCAGATTCGTCCCGGATGCTTACTTAGGGCGACAACACACGCGAGCAACGGGAGCATCACGAATTCTGTGGGAAGTATCTCGCTTGGCACCAGATACGTGGAGGTGGGAACAAAGCTCAGATTGGTTTTTGTAGTCGGGATAGTCCCTTAGGGGAGCTCAAGATGACACCCATAGGGGAAGCTGCGTCCTCTACCTTCTATCGGGAGGTCAAAGAGAAGTCGAAGGTCTTGAAAGTCGAGTACATCGTCGATTCTGGCAGATGTACTAGAATCGACTTCACGATATTCATCCTCAGGATCCACTTCACTTAATGAACTGTAACTCTTTAGATAGAATACGGTCCACGTCCGGCATTTCGTTACAAACCCTAATCATTCTTTGTTTTGCGAGCTACGTACACAGAAAGACGAAGATTATATTAAGTCGATTTATTACTCTTCTTGGTAGTGCGTCGATGCATTTTTTCCTACGGCTCTTATACATTTTCCTCCTACCTTCCCATCAGTCCACCTCCCCCTTTTCGCACTCGCACTTCCTTTTGAGAAGTATAGGGTCGACCCTTTGCGAGCTGCTCCACAAAAAAAAACGTATCGACCCGAGCACTTCACTCGTCTCGTACGACGGCTACAACGGATGGGCGTATCCGCAAGTCGCGGTGATGACGATGATGATACAAGTGGGGGTGAGGGCAGCAAACTCCTGTGAGCTCGCAGCAATGCCTGGAAGCGATTCCACAGTCAGATCCTTGTCTTGGAGTTCAGAGAAATTCGACCAGCTCGTGATGAGGACTTATTTTGTACCCTATGTAAGTCGGTCGCCACTAGACCGATATCGACCTAAAGTCATCGGAGTAGGCAATAATATATGATAGTTGCTACGGCAGCTCACCTCTGAAGATCAAAGCCGAAGGTGTGACAAGCGTGCCTCTTGCACACAGGTCTTCGTCCGAAATTCCCGTTTATGTCACGCACCCACGAGCCAAGAGAGTCGGTTCTCTCGCTTATCTGGCTTGAGCCGAGCAGACTGAACCTCGGGATATTTTTTTGCCGCTCCAGAAAGAGGGATTCTGGTACTGCGGGGATCACGAACTCGCCTATTGTAACCGTAGGCCCGTCGAGTGGCACTTGCTGGTTTTGGACGAGGAGATTCACGTCTACACTTCCTGTAATTAGTGATGTTCAGTGTAATTTGACTGTCTTGCCTTTCCTTGCAGCGGCGAGAGGTAACCGGCGTTCGCTCTCGCTCCTTCTAGAGTTCCGACCCACATGTCGAGCCTCAAGAGCCCCAAGGGGGAATATTGGCCGACTGCGTGAATCGAACCGGGACCTTCCCAACGGTAGCAGCGTCACTACAGCGAGCGACTGAATGCGCCGCACGCGCTGACCATTCGCCTACCGCGTGGGGCGTTCAGCCCTCTGGGGCTCACAGGGGCGTACATGGGATTTTTTCCTCCGGGGGGCCAGCAATGTTGTTTTGGGGCCAGAATGAGGAGGATGATCCCCATAGAGCTCAATGTACGGAGGCGATGTCATGGGGAGAGGGGCATGGCCCCCTCGCCTGCCCCTACACATGCTACTGAAGGCTCATGAATCATGAAGGTTCCCGAAGAAGATGGGGAAGAACATGCCGTCTCCCTACACTGTGGTCACCCTCGAGCTATCAGCAGGAGGATCCCTAGAGAGAGTCCAACCTGGACCGACGATCTCCCGTATTCCGGGGGATTTCTGAGCCGATCTTAAGCTTTGCGCAAAAAATACCGGAAAGGTCTCAGCTCAACAATGAACGCGTGAATCTCTGGGAGGAGCCTCGCTCAAACAACGCGGGAACGGTAGGGAGACCGGGTCCAGAGGAAGCATCCTTCACTGGCTCTACTGGGACCTTCTCCTTGTGGAAAATTAATGACTTCATGCTAACGCTGAATGGCAAGACTCCTGTACAATGAAAGGAAAGTTGGAATCTTTCCGGAGACTTACGGTGAGCGATCACAGAAGCGACCAACAGGAGCATCACGAACGCTGGGGAAAGCATCTTTGAGCAAGACGGAAAACCGGTTTGGAAGATGAGTCCCAAGACGTGAGTGAGGCTCTGATTGAGTCAGAAACCTTTTGTGCGGGTTTCAAGGCAAACTTCGAGGGCGAGAGGAGAGCACCCCTCATCATCTGCAGAGGTCAGTATTTTGAAAACGCCTTGAAGTGCGCCTTCTTCAGTTCGTCCCGCGATGACGAGAATCGTTCCAAGCACTACCACAACGGATAAGAATCTCAGAGTGAGTGTGGTCTCCTGGCGAAGCCGTCGCCTCCGATGGGACCCTTGCGGCAGCATCTGCGACTCAGAAGCGCTCACTCTTCTGCTCTACTTCTTCGAAGGGTGGGGGCTTAATGTATTTCGAATGGAGATTCTTGCGAACTCCAGCAGGGTTGGAACTCGGGCGAGGCACACCCGACTAGCAACCTGTCCGACGTGAATAAAGGGGAAACCCAGACTCGAGCGGGCAAACTCAAGCTCTGAACACACCGGAGCCAGAGTGAGCGCCGCATCATATATATATCAGTGAGTATAAATGTATATATGGAACTCCGCTGCCGATTATTACCCACTGATCCTGAACATGACGAACCTAATTTTTACGATGAGACTTATCGGAAAACAATATCAAATCACGACTGTCGAATATGGCGAACGCCGCGGATGATTCAGATAGGATTTTTCGTTATCTGATGCGACCTATCAGACGCATCAACGCCGTCACCTATCATTCGATGACAAGAGGAAGATAAGGGGTCTCGAGTTTGAGAAGTCAGGGTCCGATCGTTGCGAGTAAGTAGCGAGCTGCATGGGTACTCCTCTTTTATGGCTTTCCCGGCACCAGATGTCGTAATCGAGGCTTGCTCAGGCGGTTCTACTCGATCTGGGTGCCCTTCCCTTCACAATTTCTCCTATTGAAAACGCGTCATCTCGTGGTGCGTCTTACATCCGGCAGGGCTACACTCATTGCCCTCATTCTTTATTTCTGAGCGCGCTTTTTAGGGCGTATTCTCGCCAATTCCAATTTTTTTGCTGCTTCCTCGCATTGTATTGGTATCTGCGCTTTGGATGGCTCGTTCGACGGCTGCGAGGAATAGGCGAGTCCGCAAGTCGCGGTGATGACGATGAGGCGAGTGAGGATGAGGGCACAGAACTTCAATGAGTTCGCAGCGATGCCCGGAACCGGATTCAGGCGATCAGATTGTTTCCTGAGCAGACTCATCGCTTAGAGGCAACAGTATAGAATGTGGGTACTTGCAATGCGGCCACTCACCTTTCAGAATCGAAGTCGAAGGTATGACAAGGGTGCCTCTTCACGGGTCTTCGTACGAAATTCCTGTTTATATCGCACCTACTCGTTATACTCGCACCTACGAGCCAAGAGAGTCGGTTGTTTCGCTTATCATACCTGAGCCGAGAAGACTGATATTTTTTGTCTCTTGAGAGTTATCGTATATTGGCTTACATATCCCTCTTGTGTCTTTATGGTGCCGATATGCACCCAATGTGGGCTTGAACTGCATGTTTCGCTTCCATTCACTGTCCAATTCTTCGCTCACTCTTTCCTTGAGTTCCTTGCGGAATACTTTACACATCGTTCTTCCTAATGCACTTTTCTGTGGTGCGAGATCATCGAGGCTGTAGAGCACCCTCAGTCTTTCCAGTCTCTCTATTACTGTCCCCTTTGTACTGCTGATCCCTAAGGCCGTGAGGGCGAATCGGGGCCATCTAGTTTGGTCCATCTGTTTCACCCTCTCGAAGTACATCACTTTACTGAGGGCCTCTCTGGACTCGAAAGAGCACCGGCCGAGCTCACCAACGAGGAACTTCTTCGCCACGGTAGAGTAAGGTATTCCAAGAGCCCATCTCCCTGCATCTCTTTGCCGGACTTCGATATGATTTCTCAGTCTCTTTGGCATACTTCTTGCTGCGTAGCAATATGACATTCGGGGGACTGCTGTGGCTTTCAAGAGTATTTTGGATATATAAAAACTCCAGAGATATCTCGCACTGAGTCTTTCGATTGCCTTATTTGCCTTTTCGCTCAGCTTCTCCCAATATTCGGTCAAGTAGTCGTATTTGGCTGATAGTTCGATACCGAGGTATTTGCATGATCCTACCTCCGGTATTTCCTTTCCCTGTATTGACCGGTTGTGATTTCGGATGTGGGGCGGTCGTGGTTGCGAGAAAACCAACACCCCGCTCTTCCGGGGATTTAATTTGATGGACATGTTGTCTCCTAATTCCGGAGTTATCTCCAGGAGAGTTTCCATATCCTCGAATTGGTTCGCCATTAGACACAGGTCATCAGCGAATAGAAGTCCGGGGACGGAGGTGAATTTCTGTTCCTGGATATCCCAGAAGTTACCCTTCTTCGCAAATTCGAAACCCAGCTTAGTATCTAGGAGCTCTTCCTCAAGGTCTGAAATGTATAGGTTGAAGAGGTTCGGAGAGAGGGGGAAGCCTTGACGAAGTCCCGTCAGTACAGGTACTTCACTCGAAGCATACTCCCTATGTCTTATGAAGACCGTCGTGTCCATATGTAGGTGTCTCAGGAGCTTGATGAGCGCCGAGTCCATTCTTCTGTTCTCCAGCCCATGTCACAATTTGTCTCGATCAATTCGGCTTTTGTAGCATCGTGGATCACGCATACTAGGCCAGTGTTTTTGGCCCTTGCGAGTTCCATCGCCGATGTGAGGACAAATATGTTGTCTTCGATCCGTCGGTATTTTCTGAAGCCATTCTGCATCTCTGAAAACTGCTCGGTGACTTCGGACCATCGCTGTATGTGTTTCCCCAATATTTTGGTGGAAACTCGGTACAAGACATCTGATATGCAAATGGGCCTATAGTTCGTGATTCCTCCCTTCTTAGAATTCGGCTTTCCGAATTCGAGGGCGACTCTACCTTTCCTCCATCCTGGCGGCACTCTTTGTGTGCCTCATACAGGGCCGCAGAGAGAAATTCTGGGCCCGGGGGAAATTCGGACATTGGCCCCTCTCGATCATGGTCTGTGATCTGTCACTACACGAGTGATGGGACGAATTGGTCAGAGCAGCAGTTTCCTTTCCATACATCTTAGGAAAAGGCGAAGAATTTACAATTATTTCGGGCAAAATTATTCGATTTAAGCCTGAGCTTGGGGCCCTTCCGGAAACTCTGGGCCTGGGGGAAAAGGTCACCGATACCCCCCTTCTCGTCGTGCCTGGCCGCTCAGAATTCTCCGGTTCTTTCCGCCAGCGATCGTATCGTCTCTTGATATCCACCTTCGCGATTTTTCTCAAACCACGAGCTCCTGTTCTCTTGGGAACCGGCATAGTGGTGCACGGATGTTAGGTGGTACCCAACAAAAACTTCCACAGCCGTTCCTAGCACTCGAAGCGTGGATTTCCACGTTCTTATCGACGATCGAGTCGCAGCACACTCCTACTCTTCCGCCTGCTAGCAGACTACGGCAGATTCCGGTACTGCGGGGATCACGAAGTCGCCTATTGTGACCGTAGGCTCGTCCATCGGCGCATGCTGATTTCGCACGAGGAGATTCACGTCCACTCTTCCCGTAATTCATCATGTCGTCATACCGTCCTGAACGGTCAATATCGGCCGACCTCGGGAATCTGACTCGGGACTTCCCCTCTCTGGATCCTGGATGCACGAAGTGCATGAACCGCATAAGACTCGTTTGAGGACAATCCCGGGCATTCTTAGCACAATCTCAAGGATTCTCAGCGCGGAGTCGAATGCCTCTCCCCCTCTTCACCTAATTTCTGATTCCTGCCCAGAATTCGCAGAGCTGTTGCGCATCACGGATGTCTGAATCTCTATTCGCCGCTGTAAATGACCGCTTGTCCGTCCCACGGGAACGGCGTTCTGCATACGGTGAAGACAGAAATTCATCGCCGAGTCGCTTCATGCTAACACTATTCGTAAAGAGTCCTGCATGAGAGCCACCGATAAAAATCTCTCTAGAAACTCACTGTGAGCGATTACGTACGCGAGCAACAGAATCACTACAGATCCTGAGGGAAACATTCTCAAACACGAAGGAACAATCTGAAGTCATCAATTATTGGTGCGCCTGCCACGGGATGTGCACATTGTGTCCGGCAGCGATTGATGTGAATCTTGAGTCATATGGTACCGAGAATTGGCCAACAATGCCCGAGGATTGGCACAGAACATTAGGTCCGGATGAACCCTCTGAGACCTAAGGTCGACAGGCACACGAAGTCCACGCTGAGCCTTGTCGAGCCCTCGGTAAGCTCTATAGCGTTGAAGGTCTAGTATATCCGCCCGAATCGACTTTATAATATTGATCCTCAGGATCGACTTCAATTACCGTAAATATTCTAATTGAAGAGCAGTCTCGAACATACGAGCAGTCTCTGATAGAGGAGCAGGTTTCGAGGGCTCGGAATAAATAGAGGGGCAGCCTCGAACATACGAGCAGTCTCCAATAGACGAGCAGTCTCTAATAGACGGGCAGCCCCCAATAGACGGGCAGTCTCTAATAGACGGGCAGTCTCTAACTGACGAGCGGTTCTCGGCGGAATGGAAAATTCGCGTCTTTTCGAGAGGGAGAGGAACCACTGCAAATGTCATTCCCGTGAACAAGCTCCGCTTCACCGCGCTACGCGCCGACAGCCTAACGTTAAATGCTGGGCGTCGGAGCTAGATGCCTGATGCACACATCGACACAACCAGATTTCTCCGTGGTCAGGAGGAATATTGTGATTTCGAAGGCTGCGTTTAAATACGCCAAGTAAGAATGAAATGCAATGTCGCTCACAACCTCACAAGCTAAGCAGGCGTTCTCTTCCTCTGTCGCGCATATCAATACCCTGCTATAGGGGCGGTAAGAATGGATCGCGGCTCTAACTAAGTGTCGACTCTGACGTTCAGTTTCGGATACTCTGGCAATCTCCAATAGACGAGCAGTCTCTTGTAGAGACCCTGGCCATCTCTGATAGACGAGCAGTCTCTAATACAGAGGCAGGTTTTCGGGGGCTCTGAGAAAATAGAGGGGCAGCCTCGAACATACGAGCAGTCTCTAACAAACGGGCAGGTTTTGGAAGCTCGGAAAATAGACGAGCATGCTCTTCAATTAGAATATTTACGGTAAGTGAATCTTAGCCTTGTCATAGGTTCCGCGTCCGGCAGAGCGATACAAACTCTGATCATTAATTCTTTCGTGAGGTACGCACTCAAAAATCAGAAAGACGAAGATTATATTAATTAAATTTATTACGAATCGACCCGAGCACTTCACTCATCCCGTACGACGTCCACGACGGGTGAGCGTATGCTCAAGTCGCGGTGATGACGATGATGCAGATGGGGATGAGGGCAGCAAACTCCAGTGAGTTCGCAGCAATGCCTGAAATCGAGCTTACGGTCAGATCGTGCTATTCTAAGACTCCAGATACCCGAATAGCTCATGATGAGGAAATTAGTTTGTTTCCGACGAGACTTGGCCGCGTCGATGACGCTCGATTCATCTTATATCTCGGCAATATTCCGGTTGCAATACGACAGCTCACCTTCGTAGATCGAAGCCGAAGGTGTGACAGGCTTGCCTCCTGCACACAGGTCTGCGGCCGAAATTCCCGTTCAAATCTCGAACCCACGATTCCAGAGAGTCGGTTCTCTCGCTGATTTGGCTCGAGCTGAGCAGACTGAATCTTGGGATATATTTCTTTCTTTCAAGGAAAACAGCTTCCGGTACCGTGGGGATCTCAAAGTCTTCTATTGTCACCACTGGTCTCTCGACCGGGAGGGCCAAGTTCGTCACGTGCTGATTCTGGACGTGGAGGTTCACGTCGACTCTTCCTGTAATACATCATGACGTCATACGACCACTTTTTTCCGCGGCTGCGTCCACTATTGCATGCTCTCGAACCCCAACCTCGAGGACCGAACCCGAAAGGGGCCCGCTCGAGGGTCATACGACCATCATGGTGACTCGCGATTCGCCAAGTCGGGCCGGGTCGATGGACGCGACAAATACCAAAGGACCGAGGGCGGTATGTTCCATCCAATGATGGTAACCTACAGGTAACCTACACTCGAGGCACCTGAGAAGGTCTCAGGTGCCTCATGATCGAGGAAAGCCCCGGAACGAACACCGCCCCGAGCACGCAGGAGTAGTGGAGAGAGCTTTCTGCGGCGAAAAATGAGCATTCAGCGGCATGCTTCACTGGCTCTACTAGGCATGCACTTTTAGTGTAAACGCTTTGGGTTGAACGTCTCCGCTCAATGTCGAGAATCCTTTTTGTAGGCGGTAGGTTAGATTGTTGGTGAATACTCACGGTGAGCGAATACCGAAGCGACAAACAGGACCATCATTAATCCGAAGGTAAGCATCTTCAAGCAAGACGGAGAACAGTCTTGAGGGATAAGTCCGAAGGCGTGAGTGGTGCTCTGATGGAGTCTGCAATTTTTGTTGCGGTACTCTGAGCAAACCTCGAGGGCGAGAGGAGAACACCCCTCGTAATCTGCTGAGGCTAGTGTGCAGAGAACGAGTCGCCCTGCTCTTTCTTTCTTCTCTTCTGAGATGACGCGGACCATTCCGAGCACTGCCTCGCCGGATAAGGATCTTAGGCTGAGTGCTCTCAGTGTGCTCTCCTGGCGAAGTCATCGCCGTCGATGGGGCTCTCGCGGCAACGCCGTTCAGTTAGAAGAGCTGACTCTTCGGGTCTACTTCTCCGAATAGTGGGGGCTTGATGTGTTTCGAATGGAGATTCTTGCGAACTCGAGCTGGGTTCCAGCAGGGCTGACTGCAAAGTCAAGCGGGGTGCACCCGACTGACAACATGTAAGTACAAGGCGATTGACGGAGAAACCAGGCCTCGCGCGGGCTGACTCAAAAGCCGCCGTTCCTTCATGCAATCTCGAAACAGAAGCTTCTCGGCACGTTCTGATCATATCGAATGATTGAGAGACATCACCGTTCGCACCGTCGACAAACACTTCTGCCGGCGCGCATCGCAACTTGACCGCTATCGTCAGTGGGTGGGATCGAATCGATGAGGGAAGACATCAGAAATACTCCTATTCTCGTGCGGCCGAAGGAAGGGCCTAGGTTTCGAGGAAACCAAAACCGCATAAACAAACAGCAGCCAATTACCATCACTAGATCCAAGCGCGTTACCACTCATTCTTAGATGGGAGCTCTTGCGTGCATCCGAAAACTGGGTCCCTCTCTGGCCGCATCGATGGCTTCTGAGGAACATCTGGACAGCCCCATCCTCGACACAGTCGCAATCTTCGCCGTTTTCATCCCATTCGACAATCCAGATTTTTCGATCGGAGTTCCGATGAGTATGGGGATCTAAGTTCCTCGAATGGAGAATCTCCAATGGGCGCACAGTGGAGGCAAACGCTCCGTCCGGGCTCGACGGGCGTCTCCGCTCTTGCGGGAGACCGGGAGAGAATTTTAATGGAAACACAAACCGGATTTCGAGGATTCCTACACTCGGATCTTACGATTAGGTAGCTCAATCGTCCCCACAACACCCTCGGCATCGAGCTCCGGGATTCTCATGATCCTTCCCCCATTCGAATGAAGCCCTCCAGTTTTTCGGTCCGCCCGAGAACCGTAATCATGTCGAGGGCTGATAAACCGAGAGCTCAGACGGGCTCTACTGAAGGAGTGAATTCGTGCAACCCATATAGCTGAGGTACGGCTGATGATTTCCCAAAATATCAAACCGATCTTGACATATGTACACAACTCGGAGCATCGTAAACGGTTTGAGGCACTCTCAATACTTTCGTCTAATTACAAAGCGGATTCTGGCTCATGCTGACTCGGCGATATGAGCGATTCCGCTGAAACCTATGACTGATCCCGCCAAACATGGGAGTCCGATGCTCCGTATAGGATAAGGAAAACTTTTTAAATCCGGTATCAACATGCGATTAATTTATTTTGTAGGTCAATCCCTGTGTGCCAGCGTCTTACTGCTTGTATATTTACACGTGGGAAAAAAATCTGATAGGTAATTTGCCACTCCGTTCACAGGTCAGTCAATCGCAGAAATACGCCGACACTCAGCGAAATCCACAGCCTAGTTTCAGTTCCAGTCAATCATAAACCATCCGAAGTCAGAATCAGTTAATGCATCCCCTCGACCGGACCCTACCCAGCTCTGCACTGATATAACAACCATGGATCAGACCTAAGTCAGTGTATTAAAATTGTTTTCTTCATTTCCCTAGCCA
The DNA here is from genome assembly GCF_000255335.2 of Galendromus occidentalis. Lineage (NCBI taxonomy): Eukaryota > Metazoa > Arthropoda > Arachnida > Mesostigmata > Phytoseiidae > Galendromus > Galendromus occidentalis. The sequence continues at coordinate 528,220 of NW_003805438.1, forward strand.
TCCCCTTAATTACTCTCTCTCCGGTCAATTATCTCACATATTTCAGCGTTCATTTTGTTTTGTATGTCTCAATTCTTCCGTGGATTGTTTATCTCCTTCAGGACTCTCCGACGGATAGAATCAGTTGCATTCGCTCAAAGCACCATCGTATCCTTGGATCGTCATTCTCATCTAGAATCATAAAGGGACCCGAACCGGGTGAACCACCTGAGTCAATTTCTTGTCACTCATGACATGATACTTTCTCCGTGCTACGAGAATTCGTCTCGCGGCTCAACGTATCAATAGTCACGAACGATAACCCTCATTATTGTCGTCATTCGCTGTACATCGAATACATTCTAAATATAATCATCCTCGTTTCCTCCTCCATAACAGTAGGTATAGTAGGCTAATATTGTAGATCGAGTTTCAGACAATTATAAGATAACCTCTTTGTCGCTGCGTGGACCTCGGGAGATATACGCATGTGGCCCAGCCGGCATCCATAAGGAAAAAATTCTCTCACCGCTCTCATTGGAGTCGTGGAAGCGCAGATCGACCTCAATCACGGTGAGAATTTGACTACGTAGTATAGATTGATAGATAAACGGATACTTGGAACGGTAGATAGGTGGACTCTTGGGTAGTAGACAGATCCCTTCCAGGAATAGCAATAGATTTTCCAAAATCACAACTCACTTACGATTGAGAGCACGAGTATCCCTTCTCCGGAGAGAAACTCGTTTCGGTCAGTTCACAAGAGGAAACAACTCGAATAACGAGTTTTGTTTCAAAGTCTCATCTTCCGTCTAATAAATCTGTATGTATGTTTACTTGCAGTTCGAACAACCATGGTGATTATTGATCATATATACCGTCTTCCCTCCGTTTCGCTCTATTGTGACTCTCAGCAGTGAAATTCCTACCCTCAAAATTCCTGCTCCAGCATTCTCTTCACCCACAACCAGCGCTCTATGGAGATGTGTGACGGCGCGCTGTCCAATCAACGTCGTCTATCGCTGCAGTTTGGCACAGCGTGACCTAAAGCCGCAAATGGATTCGGTAGAGATTCGTTCACTAAGCATCGCTCAGACTGGCTCTCGATCCTAAAGTAGCTGAGCCGCGACGGCCGCTATTTTGGTTTAGGGGTTCGACGTAGCGGAGAATACACTTGTTATCAGATGCTTCCTGCTCCCGTGTCCGTTCCATGCGTAGAGTAGGTTTCTACGATCGCCAGTATCGCCCTCATCTTTCTGCACGGAGAACTACGCGGCCTCTGGCTCAGGGCGGCTTACAAGGTCTCGCTAGTCTCGTTATCGTCGTTTGCAGTCTCGATCCATCGCTTCTGCACTTCCCGCCTCCGATCCGCTCGCTCGAGTGAATAAAGGCCATAGGTCTATATGTGGTTGCCTTTTCCGAGCTGCAATGGAGGGAGGTCGTTCGATTCGCCATCTTCCCGACGGCTGACGTCGGAATCTCCCGCTGCTGTCTGACCTGCGCCTACTCGAGCAGGTTTGCTAGTGAAGCTTGTCGGTCAGGCCCTGGGCCGAATCTCTACCACGGGATCGAGACTCCAGGGTCCGGACTCCATTACAGTGGATTCCGTAGGCTCGACTTCGTGAACGAGCTCGGGTGATACTCGTTCTGTCTGCGCACGAAATGCAGCAACTACCGAGACTCGCCTAAGTAGGGTTCACCTTAAATCTAGCCGTCTTCCGGTGTTTCTAGTCGGCGTGAATTATTTCGCACAAGCTCCTTCTTATATAGTCGAACGATCCATTGGCCGATCGCTCAATCAAACAGCTAGGCTAGCCTAGAGCACTATATTGGCTCCGATCAAGCTCAGTCTTCCATCCTGGCAATGGGTGCAGCTGGATCATTGGTTTCCTCGGGCTCCTCGACAGCTACGCTGATATAGTCTTGCTGTCGGGTCACCTGAAGCGTGTGGTGTTTAGGGGTGGCGTTCCTTGAATCTGGATCGTCACGCTTCCGTCGAGCTTTCTTGCTTTGCTGGTGCTTTGGAGCGGTGATCTCGGTTTCGTTGTCTTTTGAACGGACGCCTGGAGAGAGACACCATCGAGAATTTAGACAGCGTCGCGTTTCCGGGGGGCTAGCGGGCAATGGAGGTCGTATAAGCGACTGTGGTTTCCACTTCATGCCGGTCGACTGTTTTCCCAGCGCAAACGTCGTCGCTAATGCATCTGTTAGTGACGGCCGTGGCCCTTGCCTCTGCTATCGCGGCGAGTGGCTGAGGGTATTGGAGCGTCTCTCGTAAGAGCTTCGCGCCCTGCGAGGGTGTTTCCGATATGTTTCGCCTTCTGCAGAAGCCGAGCATACAAAGAAGGTATACCGGCGCAAACACGAAGCGACCGAGCTACTTCGGGCAATCGCGTCTCCGAAGCCTGATATGAAAATGTTTCCGCGTTTGACGCCTGCCAGAACAAACTTTGACAGTGCCCCGGCTGAGCGACGAGAATGATGTGCCCCGGAGAGCGACCCGCAGCTTCGAGTCGAAGGATGTGGGGAGGCGAGGGGAATATCGATACGAACATCAGCGGCATCCCTTGGAGGATGTGGAGAGAGTCGGAGCATGAGACGAGGAAATTAACTCACCCGGCACTGCCAGATTGTAGAGCGAATCGTTGGAGCCTAGCAAACGGTGTCGACGTATGGGGGCACGGCGTGGCTCCTCTGGGGTGATGACCACTTTCAAGAAGCAAAGAAAAGCTCCCAGAACGATGGAGAGCAGTCCGATAGTTCGTGTGGTGTTTACCTGAGTCCCCACTCCGATGAAGAGGAGGAAAAGGCCTGTTCAGAGGACGAGATGGGATGAGATGGAAGAACGAAATCATATTAGGGCTCTATGACGCTTTGATATGACTTGGTCGCGAACGGTAGGGGCAAGTTCCGCTTTGGGTGATTGATGAAAGGATAAGGTCGGGAGAGTGGACTGCAAAAGTTCCTGCTTCAATAATTGAGGATAGTGCCTTATCAGGGAATTCGCCATCGGCGAGACCTGAGGTGGACAACGCTCGCGCTGACACCTGACACAAAGTCCGGCTACATCATGTCAGCCGAGGTGAATCATAGGTCACGTCTAATTGAATCGTGACCGACAGGGAAAAACTTCGCCCAGCATGCAACGAGAACCTGAATTTGAAGTTTTTGGAAGTGCCTCGTCAGAGCCCCACCCACGCACGGTATATAGGAACAAATTATTCAAGCAGGATCCTAGTTGGTGAGCAGCCGCTTTTCATGCGCAACTGGGAGGTGGAGCGATCATGCTAATATCGGACGGAGCCGCGTGACGATGAAAGACCTAATATATGCAGAACATACCCGTTACGAGGCAGAGGGTGCCGCAGTACATGAACAGCTTCTCTCTCTGTTCCTGCTCCGTGGACTTGAACCTGGAAAATGCATGATGCACTTGACCATCTTGGTCTCCTTCGCCTGATCGCAGGCCGGCTCGTTGCCCTGCACTACGGAACCTTGAAGGCCCCTCGACCGCTTCAGTCGGCCTGAACAAACTGCCGCGGGTTCATGGGCCAGGGTGAGCTCGTTCAAAACTTCCATTCACCGACTGCTTACTGCCCATGAATTCATGCCCCACGCAGCGAATAAATTTTCGCGAGGTCTGGGCAGCCTCAATTCGATGTACATATAAATACAGGGCATTGCGGTTCGTTTTGGCGGAGAAAAAATTGAATTCGTGTCGAGCGCGGACGCCAGAGCGTCCTCTGACAATGGGAGTCCTCCCCCCGATCGAACGCGGCCGGCGCTCCGCTGTCGAGGAGAGCTCTTCTTGGAAGCGTCATGAGGAGCAAAACAAGACGGGCCATTCATTGCCCGAGTCAAAATAACTCACCTCACCATACGTTGAGGAATATCAATTGTTGACACTGATAGAGCCCTGCTGGGCTTGCCTTGGGCGTCTTTGGTCTGGCCGCCAAATGAAGCAGCGGAACTGGCCCTGTTGAGGCCGGGTTTGCTCCGCTTCTTTTCGCGGCGCAGAGCCACTGCGGGCATTGCCGAAATCATGGTGTGGCTTTCGTTCTCAAAATTTCCCTTCGAGTCAACGAACGTATAGAATTCGTTTTCCCGGAAAAACGTGGAGTGTTTTTTTTCCGTAGTCGGTGAAGAAGTCAGCGAATTATTTTTTCGTCCTCGCTACGGTGTTCTAGAAGAACCCTCTGTTCTTCCGCGTTCAGCTTGCTCTAATTAAAGCTTCCCCGGAACTTGGAGATCAGTGCGGCTTATTTTCCGGGGTTGGGGGAAGCACTGAGCTCGTAACGGTTCGATGGATCACTTTCGTTGCGTGGCTGTGTCTGATGCCTCAGCAAGCCTATGATTCGTGTTGTGCAGGAAAACCCGGTCAGTCCAATCTCTTTGTGTGATGATATGAACCTGAAAGGGAAATTTTATTATTCGTGCGCATTCGATTGTTTTACGAGGGACTTCTCTCCCGTCTGGAGCCTGAGTCCCCCGAGCGAGTCTCTCCCGCTCTTCGCTCGTTCGTTCCTCTCCCTCGAATTCATGACAAAGCCGAAACCGGGCATCACACCCATGGTAATGGAACGGCCTATTCAGCGGAACGAAGGAATTCCAAGAGGGCTATTCCGGGCATTATGAGCGAATACGGGACAAGCGACTGGAATCTTTTCCGCCGGGTGCCTCGTTCGGTTGCTGGCTGGCGGGCTGGCTCGATGCCCCGCAGCTCCGGGAGCCGACTCTTGTCTGGCGCGGAAAGTCCCACGTTCCTTACCGCGGGCGACACGGCATCGACCGCTTCCCAATGACGACTGTCGTCGCTACTCTCCGAATCGCGGAAGATAATGAACACCGAACGCAAAACACAGAATGGGAATCCATTCAACTAGCCGTCAGCCTCCAGCGATGGAGCTCCGGCTCGCTCCCTCTGGCGACGGATGCGGTGGAGCCCCGCAATTGTGAACGACGAGTGAGTTCTCCTCTTCTCCGAAATTCCCTCAGCCACCCTGTGGTTGTTCCTCGTCCACGGCGCCGGTAAGTATATTTATCTCGGGGCAATATCATCATCATGATGGGCTTCGCGTAATCGCGACCGGCGCTAGAGTGCCACTCAGGGCTAAACCATGTGGAAAAACAAGTGGATGAGAGCTTTCGATGACTGCTGCCACACACTGCCACCGACTATCACGAGTCATATATATCGCATATCAGCTTACGTAGAGCGACGCGACGCCTGTCTGGGATGAGGTTCCCGGTCCTCGGAACCTACCGCATTCCGTTCCTATTTTCTCCGCTCTCCCGCGAGCTCTCGAGGACGTCCTCATCTCTCATCGTTTCCACCGTCTGAGTTTCGAACCTCGAGCCCGAGCCCCATGGACCACGTCTCCTTCGCACCGCCGCGCCGGAGTCTCGAGGGAGCAACTCGAGTCAGCCGTCAGGTGCTAGCTTATGATTCCGGCCGGGATGTTACGCTCTCTGAGTTTCACGGCGGCGGTGGCGGCAAGACGGAAGGACGTTCCCGTCTTCGGAGAGAAGCGACTGACTCAAAAGGAAATGATGTCTTAGTTAGTCGAAATGGATCCATGTTCCCGACCGACTGCTCCAGCGCCGGAGGGGATCCCAACATTCGAACAAAACGGTCCCTTCCAATTTGAGCAAACGCGAGACAGCGGGTCGTCGATGGAGCTATTCCTGGCGTTCGGTGCGGATGACTAAGCCAATCTAGCACTCCTAACTCGGATTTCTTCGATTCGCCGTTCAGGAGAAAGAGTGCCACGCAGCGATTTTCTTTCCAGACGCTCACCGACTCAGAGAAGTCTCGAAGAGAGGAGGGGCCTGTGGTGACGCCTGTTTCTCGTGGATCCACGGTACGTAATTGGCACGGCGGATCGCTCACCGTAACCAGCCCAATTAGCGGTGTATTGTCCTTCGATGGGAGGGCTTTATCCTCCTGGACGATTCGAGGTCGAACGGCGTCCTTCATATCCTTTCGCACCGAATCCAAGCCCATGGCTACTCTCATCAACGGCGCTCCTGCGTCAGTAGGGGCTTCACCCAGCCCTTCTTCCAATTAAATCACTGGACGGAGGATGCTTCTCCGCGTTTATTCGTCGCTGCCCTCGCACGCGAACTTCGCCCTCGCGAATTTTGAGAGGTTCGTCCAGGCTTCCGACGGCTCCGGCCGTAGAAAGAGATACATACGGCGTAAGCTCTATTAACGAGCTTGACGCTTTCTACGGGGCTGTTCGCCGGGCGAAAAATTCGTCATCCGAAGCGTTCGCCATCCGGATTTCGTTTCGGCTCAATATTTCAGATTCCGCCTACCGGGAGGGAAGTGCTCCAAGAGAGAAGACAAAATCTGTTCGCTGATAGCTACATGGCTCCGAGGCGAATTTTCTTCAGAAAGAAAACTCAATACCTGAGATATTCGTTGAAGGCGGCAATCGCTTAAGGATGTCTCATAGTACTCGACGCCTCATGGAGTAGAGAGCTTCATGTAAAGACAGGCTCTTCCTTCTGTCGAACGATGCTCTGATCTGGTGCCGATGACCGTCGATAACTTCCGGAATTATCCTCCAGTATGGACGTGGGTTTCTCGGCGTTCTCTTCCCAGGACTCCGAGGCGATTCAATCGGAGCGGCCCTCCTAAATCCGAGTATGTAGAAGTGATCGGTGATCACGGCATCGGATGCGACTCCATAAAAGTGCACTTCCGCGTCGGTTGTTGTTTTTGTGGGACGTCGGAAGTCCGATGGCATCAAGGCGAGGAACAAAGTCAATCGACGGTCGATTTTATTGCCATGAATCTCTCAGCCGCCTCCGCTGCCTCCGGCCATATACTCCCGCTGACTTGTCGGCTCCGCAAAGACTGCTTCGTCCTTGGAAAAGTGACTGAGGCAAGAAAACGGAGAAGAATGATGGCCATCGGTGCCAATCTCTGCTTTGATCGAAATGTCCGAGCCAGCTCAGCGATTCGACTGCGCCGGATTTCTCTCTCCGGTCGAGGAGAACTACCCCACGCCGAATTCTATTCCCGGTTTTCATCTGCCGTCGAGCGCGGAAAATCGGGCCTCCGAGGCGAGTCCGAGCTCTGAATCCGAGGGAAACGAGAACGGATTCTCGGATTCCGCGAGAGGATCTCGGTATGTGCCCGAGGGGATAGCGACCGCAGGGGAATGTCTTCTATCGATAAATAAAACACTGCGACCCTCCGTTCGAGAAGCTTCCTGTTTGTGCTGTCGACAGAAGCTCTCATTTCGTTTTGTGTCTGTGACCAATCCGACTGAGAGCTTCGCTACCACCGCTGGAGTCGACAGAGCGAAGGTATGGACCGAGGGAGTACTGCCAGGAATGACTATCGCTCTGTCGAAGCAGTGCTCGACAGGACCTCTATTCGGATTTCGGGGCTCACATTCCTTCCTTTGTTGATCGAACAATTCTGAAGAGGAATCGCGAAATGGATTGATTCCACATCGATGGAAAATGAGGGATAGAAATGACGAACTTTCAAATAGACTGAGGCTGCTGCTGCTCCCGTCGTCCTCCGGCTCCACAGCAGGCTAAAAAAGGCTCTGTCAAGTCCTTGTCGTCCATTTCCGTTGTCGTGTCGGAAGGCCGTTATCGAGCAGTGGAAAGACGTTCACCTCCTTACGCCCACCTGTGCGTTTCTCAGAACCTTCCCTCAGAAGCTACAGGTGATAAGCCCTTTCACCCATGCGAGTTACTCCTATACGGGCCGGCGGGATCCGTTTCGCTTCCTCTTCCAGCGTTTGGACCGATTGCACTTTACTTATGCTGTTCGGTCCTAGAACATCTGTTTACTCCCGAGCGTGTCGTGTCTTTCTCGAGTCCAGACGGGCCTCAACTCCGTTCCGAATCCAATGAGACTCAAGCGACAGGGGCACGAACGGGAAGAGTACACAGATGGTCCCGAGAGTTCGTGAAAGTAGAATCGATCAAAATTTACCCCACGAAACAACGTTATCGGTAATTACCTATCCGCGGATAAAGGTTCGGCTCGAAAACACGTACCTGCGGTAGGAGGACTTCGGGTATTCGTTTGTTTGTTTCTCTCTATGTATGAGTGTACTTAGGAGAGCTGCTATCACAGGGAGCTCAGGAGCTCGAGATATGTCGTAGCCTCTCTTTCGGAGAGGATTCACAACCTTCAGTCACTTTGGCGTTGCACGTCGGAGCGTGATTCCGATTCTTTCCCTAGGCTGAGAGTGGTGAACGGTGCTCGTCTAGTCGGCGTGGTTTCTTCCATCGGCCGTTTTTGTGATCTCTGAACTTATCGTCGGAGTCGTCGTCGCTATCATAATCGCCACCGGCGAACTTGTTCCGGATCCTTCGTAGGGATCTGAAGATATCGATCCCAATCTGCCGCCTTCGCGACACAGGCACCGACGAATTCAACAATAACGGCAACAACGAGTTCGACAAGCAGAATAACGGCGTGACGCTATAAACGGCCGTCTCCTCTGCCGAGCTGGGGCGAGTTGACAACTACAGAATAACGGTAAGCACAGCGGAGGAATTCGTCATTTGGTAGAAGGAGAACTTGTTGTTTCTACATCTTCAACGGCGGCGATTCCACCGACTCGGGTTGGGCTTGACGCTGTGTCGACGAAAATGTGCCAAGACATGTCACGATGCCGACAAGCAAACACTGTCCAATATCAGACTCATCAGTTCGTCGGTGTAACGGACGCTTTTCGCGGAGACGGCACGTCAACTACTTGATCTGTTGAGCGGGACGCCGAGCCTTGGGTGCTCCTCCGTGCAGGGGCTGGTTCGCTTCTCTCTGATAAAGGAACAACTGGCATTTGGAGGAGAGGCGAGCAGGGCCCGGACGGGAGCGAAAGGGTCCGTTCCGACAGAGGATCAACACCGATCTTGCGCCCGCTGCGGCAGGAGCAGCGGCAAAGGGTCCGACGCCTCGGAGGGAAGGGCGTGGAAAAATGCACTAGGCAATAGAAGCATCGACCAGCGTCTTTCTCTATTTGGCTCTGGCTCGAATCAAGCTGAATTGCTAAGTTGACCTTCGACGCCGACCATTGACCAGGTCCCACGAATCTGTTTCATGGAGCTCACTCTTTCTTTGCCCTCACTCGCGAGCGGGCGTTTTCCCCTCCCCCTCTCCCCTCCTCCCTCTTTCCATCCATGCGAAGCCAACTTGTCCTCGCCCCCGCCGTTCTCCTCCCATGCAACTGAAGGAAAATCACTGGATCGACAACAACAACGACACGTGAGACATTCAGGCCCGAGTTGGAGGCCACGCGAAACGGTGTCACCGGGCTGATGCCTCTCCAATCTTTTCGGCCTCCGTTGGAATGCCATAAAAATCGAGCCGTGCTAGTGATTCGGAGCCCGAGCTGGTCCCGTTCCTCCCGGATAGATGTTTCTCGTTGAACGGGAGCTCGGGCGGATTTATCCGAAATGAAAGAGCTCCGGATATAAGGACACATTTATTCGATGGGAACGATTTCCAGACAAACATTACTAACATTACTGAGCACTGAGCACACACATAAATAATTTCCTCCTCCAGGGAAGTTTCCGGCGACCAGAAGTCCTGCGACCGACGCCGGATTGTTTGCAAACTTGCTTGAACTTTCCTCAGAGTCCTCACGCACGACGAGACACAATTTCTTTTTTCCACGAAAATTCCTCCCACTAATGTTTCTTCAGGGATGCCGCGTCGAGGAGATCGCCATGACCTCCTCCGAAATGTCCGAAATCTGCGGGAAGATGAGATATGGAGTCGGCCGCATCGAGAGGCGCATCCAAGCCCATATCGAGTTTGCCGTGACCGGCGTCGCCACCGAAGTCGGCACTCAGGCCATGATCGAGAATGGGAGCATCGTGCCCGAAGTCGTTATGACCGAAGTCTTCGATAGGGGCCTCAAGATCGTGATTACCTCCGAAATCAACGTCTCCAAAATGACCCTTGAGACCATGCCCGAATCCTATGGGCTCCGAGAACATCGCCTCGTGGTGGTGGTGACCGTGGTGATCGAGATGGTCGTGATGGTCGTGATGGTGATCGAGGAAATCGTGATGTCCATGGTGCCCATGGTGGTGTCCGTGATGATGGCCGTGGAACTTGTGCAACCTGCAAAAAGCCAGTCGACCTCACTCACGTGCAATATGGAAAATCAAGATTCAGACACCGCTGCCCATAGATGGGATTCCGGATTCCGAATCGACTCTTTGAGTATGGACTATATGACGAGAGCCCTGGGGCGAGGTTCTGCGGTTTCGCGGAGGTTCCGCAAAGCATGAAGGTCTCGCCGAGCAGAGGAAACGAGTTGTTTGAATCGAATTGCTGACCAGGGCACAGGCTTCCTGATTGACAATATCCGGCATGGATTCCGCTGAATCGATGCAAAGCCAAATCGAAAACATCATCAGCGTGTACTGCTAGATGGAATTGTGCGTTGGAATGGATCTTGTGCTCAGAAAAAAAAGGGAGCTGTTCACAGAGATTGGCTGCGGAGAGGGTGTGGGACGATGTCAGTCGGAGCGACATTCTCGATCCACTCGTCGTGGAACATCCCTGCCGTATTACACTATTCGGGTCACGCGAATTGGTAAATACTACGGGCAGGTCCCCGGACCCCATGCGGTCGTTCACAGCTCGAAAAGACTCTCACGGCCCGCGGGTAGTGTTTTCCACTCCGAGGCAGAGACGAAGTAGTGGCATCTCATGGTACTACTCACTCATGGACGTGGGTATGGTGCTTCTTCTTGTGGGCCACAATTGGGATCGGTAGAGGCAACGGGATGTGGAGCGGGGTTTTCATGATGCTCTGTAAATATACGCGATGGCTACGGTTACGGCACGCGAACCGGACGGAAATATATGAAGTTGTCATACGGCTGCCCTCTTCTCGGAGAGCGACAGTTGCGTACCTTCGCCAGGATGAGTCGGATCAACTTATGGTGGCCGAAGGCGGACACATGACAGGCCAAAAGGACAACGGACGCGAAAAACAAATTGACTGGACGCATTGCAGACGGTGAGCTGCAAGGAAAACCCTTTGAGTACGCGTGACAACACGTGGCTTTCCCGAGTGTCGATTCCGAGCCCGCCACCCCTCAGTTCCTCAATGCAAAGGCTTCCGAATAATAAACAGAAGCCGTAGTTGAACCGAGAACGAGGACGAGTGGGGTAGGATGTTATTCCTCAGTGTGCTGTAGATACTTTTCAATTCCACGGTTAAATTCATGAAGCCTCCCAGGCGTTCGTCAGAGACAGTGCCTCTAGCCGTGGGAGACCGAAAGAGACATCGACTTGCGAATTCCTCACGGCGGAGTGAGGAACGTGTAAATGCTTTTAAATCAGAGACACAGGCTTGAGGTCACACACAGAGGTCTCCAAGCTCCGGAAATGTCACGGGTCGGGCTCGTAGATCTCCTTTGTACTCCTCAACTCATTTACGAAGTCACTACGTACACTACTACCACCAGGACGAACGATGACAGGCCACGACGACGATGCCGTACAACACTGACAATATCCCGGATTTGGTGCCATTTTAAGGATCGCGCGAGAAGAAGCACGTGATCGCTTTCACTCAGTTCTGTGCGTCGATCATCCAATGGCGACTTCCGAATACGCCGCTTCAGTTCGACGCACGGCGGTTTCGGATGCCAGCCATGGGTTGTTCGCGACGACCCTTTAGGGGCCAATCGCGTCGATCCACAAGCTGTCTGTAGACGGCGGATTTTACGTGAATAGCCGTCTGTCTGCAAGGCAACGCACACACGAGAGAATAACGCAACACGCTTCGTGACGGAAAGCTCGGAAACGATTTTATGTTTCTAATGACGGACGAAGTGTACGCGATCCAAGCTCGGTCGTCGAGCTCACAGTATTCTTCTGGATTCCCTCTCTATCCGGCAGAAGGTCAAGGTCAGCACGTCGGATCATCCAAAGAGTTCGGACACCGACGAGGCTCCATCTTCTGGTCCGTCAGTAGTAATAGTGGGTTGGCGGCTCCCAATCCTAGCTCGCAGCGGGGCAAGGGATCTCGCTGACCGACATTGCTTGCGGGACGAGTCGGGGTCTCTTCTGCTCCCGTTCTCACTGGACCCCATGTAAGATAGACCAACGCTCTTCCGATCCTGAAAATATTCCCATCCTTGTCAGGGCAGTTCCCGGAGAATTCGGTGGCTAGCTGCCTGATCGAGTTGTCCCATGGATCAGAAAATCATCGATTGGAATTGAAATCTGACGGGGAAGTTGCCTCGTTCAACTGCCATCGTAAGTTTTCCCCCTAATTCGCTTTCCTCCGTCGAAGTCTTCATGAAAAACGGAACGATCCTCCTTGTCTAGCGAATCCGGAACATTCACCCGCAGATGAGAATCTATCGGCAACGCGGGGGGTACGACCGCTCGCGCGGCAGACTTCTCCTGTTTTCGCCCCGAGACGGAATTTCGCATTCCGCAAGTCTCATTCAACTAATGAATGGGCTGCCAGACCAATGAGATCAGACTCACGAGCGATCTGTTGGGAGTTCACGTCGCCGGCTCGGCGAGGAACACTACGACTGGAAGAACGTCAGATCGTAACTTGTCTAGTTTATTCCTTTTGATTGCTCGGATATCTGTCACTATCGAAGATGAGAGCATGGGGTCTGAGACTTCTCTAGGTATGTATCGAATGTTTTATCATCTCATTCGTCCGTCCTTCAGATCCATCTCAGGGTTGTCGACGGGGAATGATGTCGGTCAAGCGTATAACTACGATATCTTCAGCTTTGCGATCTACGCCGTGCATGACTGGAGTCTCCAAGAAGTAGAGCGCGTCCGAGATGGAGATGGATATTCTGGATGGATGGAGACTGTTCACTCCGAGTTCCCGCTCGAGGAACGTTTATCATTTTTCGATGCGCGACAGCTGTTCGGAGAATCGTTGCGTAAGCTCGACGGCTGAGCGGCGCGGTCTCAGCAGATCTGAAGTCGAATAGTATCGCCGTATTTACCGTGGTATGGTCGAGGGTTGGGGCTCAAGATGCGACAATTGGTCGCTCCCTACGAAAACTACGGATAGCTCCCTTTTCATAACTTTGGGGAAATTATTCACTGTCCGTGTCCCTCTCGATAATATTTCTGGTATGAGGATACGATTATCCAGAAATGATCTTGTCAAATAAGAAAATCGGTCTGATGCCAGGAGCCGTAATTAATTGAGGGATCGATGAGATCAAGTTGGAAGCTTTATTTTCGTGACCTTCTCCTCAGATCGAGACGAGCGCAGTGTTTTTCGTGGTCCCATGCCAGCCGGGGAGAAAAAGCGCCTCCAGTTTCGGCAGCGAACTCCGAGAGATCGAATGAGTTACGACGGGGGTATGGTGGATCTGAAGCCCCATTTCGTAATGAGCAATTGGGTCAGTCTAGATCAGCTCCACCGCTGATCAAATTTGAAATGTGTGGAGAAGGAAGCCGCCCCACATGGACCGATCGTGCGTGCCCTTTGACTGACGAAGCTTGTCACAGCGTCTTATTCAGCGTCCGCATCCGAAGACGGCGTGTTCGTTGCCGTTTATATCGATCGGGTTATCTGGGGTTATCTGCTGACGCCGCGGCGGAAGTCGCTTTCCCGTTATAAATAACTAATCTATGCTTTCTTGATCATCATCATCATCATCCATAGCGCAATGATCTTGATTACTGTAACGATGGATACACCTCACGAATTCCGTCCAACGAGTCTTGTACCTATCTTCGGTGGCTCCTTCCATTCAGAGTCCCTGAAAATAATTATCTAGCTGGAAAATCAGGCCAGCTTCAGAGCAGAACGAAAATGAAGGTCAAACTCATTTCGGAGCTTCCCGATTTCGTCTTGGGAGTTGGTTTTTCACTCCCAGAACGCTCAGAAATGCTCCGCTCGAAATTAGGGCGGACGTCCGGCGGCAAATTGTGTTCACGATCCGATTCTTCCCAAAACAGGACACACTTTTCCCCGCACGGTCCTCGTCGTTCGCTGATTGTAGGTAAGCGGACAAGAGAGCCGACTGGCGCGACGCATGACAACTTCCGACAAGCTGACCGATCCGTTATTTTTGCCGCCGCTCTGAACTCTGATAAATCCCCGCGTGACGAGTTTTTCGTAGGAGACTCTGGCTCCATCGCCTGAGATCCGAGTGGAAAGTCGAGCTATCAATGACTCGTCAGTGGAGAGAAATCCCAGTCTTGGCGAGAGATTAAGGGAGCTTTCTGGAACTCGAGCCTCCCGCGAAATTCGGCCTCGATCTGCCTCCCGTACCCGTTCGGGAAAGACAGCGGCGAATTCCGGCGATTAGGAAGAACGAAATTCTGCCCTTGCCTCCGCAGCTGATTTTGTTCATCCGACGAGATCATCTGTCTTCCGTTGAAGATTCTCATCGAGGACAACCATGGGTGTGGGCTTTCTGCTTCCCCCAACCCTTCGATCGGCCCAATGCAGCACAAAAGAGCCGATGCTCAATTCTCTACGGAACGCGTGCCCGAGAGCGAGATTGTTCCGATATGACAGCGATCTTTGTGGTCGGGAGAGGAAATGCTCCGAGAGGGCCCGAGCCGATTTCCCAAAGTCGCTTGGTAGATAAAGCTCCTTCTGACTCTGGTTCGCTGGATCAAGCAGAAAAGTCTTTCAGGGAAAGGAAAGTTTCGTGAGCTTCCTTGTCTGAGAGCCTGTATCCAAGCTCGGTCTCTCTTCGCAGTGTCTCCTGCGATATCATTTATCAAGATCTTTTCTGAACAAACCACGAAAACTACCTGCTTTGAATCTGAGGGTAAATACCTCCTTAGAATGTGGGAGTCGCGGTGAACTCATGCAGCTTCAGGCGCTTGATCTTCTGACCCCCAAAGCCGTCATTCCGAACACCAGAAATAGAGCTCGGCGAAGTTCGGTGCGACGAACACCCTCGAAACGGATCCCCATGTCATAAGACGGTAAGGGAAAGCTACTTTTTGTTAGACTAGCGTGTACTTCCCAATCCCTCGAGGTGAAAGCGGATCGAAAGGTGCGCTCGAGTATTCGCTGCAACGAGGTTCGTAGTCGAGTGTACTACGGACTACGGACGCCATCCCCCCGGGGAGTCGATCACATGATGAAAAACGCCATCGATATAGCTCGATCGACATGAATGAGCTTGATTGAAGCCGGTACAGGCCATTTAGGCGAAAAGTCAAGAGGGCGCGAGCTCCAGTTGGGCGAAATGTCATTTGGGCGAAAACCTATTTTGGCGAATCCCATTTGGGCGAAATGCCATTTGGGCGCCGAATCGGTAGGATCTCTCATGGGAGGAAGCTGATCACTCATGGGAAATCGACGGGAAACAGGACCTGGTGATCGCAAGAATGAAAACACCTTGTGAATGCGCTCCTCGGCGCAGCGTCCGGAAGTTTACTCTTGGCTTATCGTATTCTCGTTTTCATTGCCATAGGCGACATATGCCACCAACTTTGTTGGCACACGGCGGACTGATGCTTAATCTCGTCAATTTTAAATTACGCATCTTTTTACGAAGACGAGCAGAACTTGTCGAACCACAAGTTACGACTCCATGAAGAAGTTGTGCGCGATACCCATCAGATACTCCACGTGAGTCCTGTTCGAAAAGTCCCGCACGATCTCTAAAATCAGAAAGCGATCATCCTCGCGTTGAGCGCGAATTCTTCGTCATTACTATACCTGTTGAAAGCATTATCGGGGAAGAAGATTGAGAGGGTGCTATGATGGAATTAGGGCTGGAGCTGGCGAGCCGGATCAGAGGAGTCCTCTCTCCAAGATTCGAATAGAAATCGAAACGAGCATATGAAATCCTTCGGCATGTCCAGTCGATCCATTCATCCATTCATCGATCAGCTCAGTGAACGGGTCTTACCGACTCATAAGCCCTTCTCCCGCCAGCTTGAGCTTGATGTTCTTCACGAGGTGGGAGAAACAGCCATCCATCCTCGTATCGGATGAGAAAACGCTGCCCACGGCGTTCATGACAGCTCTTTCGAAGTCCATCACCACGGAAAGAGGACTCACTCAGAGCCGGCCACGCGTTCTTCAGGAGACTCAGCGCCCTCGTGTAAGTTTCAGCGGTCTTGTTCGGAAGCCGCGCGTACGCGACCGGGAGGACAAACTGTGACCGTTCGGATAGCACCACGAAAATCTGGAGGGCGGTCAATGGGAGCTGAATGGATTGGCCAGAATGAAGCGATCCACAAGGGATCCTCCTTAGCGGAAACCGCTTCCCTGGGTCGACCCTTGCGAGCTATAAGTACCTGAGAAAAAGTCGGTGGGGAAAGACTGATCCCATCGACGAATAGCTTCTGGACTAAGCCTATCCACTCTCTGGTGGACTCTCTTCCGAAAATGATTATGCGGTCGACATCTCCTCCACCGCTGTCAGCTACGACGGAATTCTCGAATCGTCCGGGCTCGAATTCATATTCGCGGTAGTGTTCTGGAATTACTATGGAACTCCTAGATTCGTTTGCCGGAGTGTTTGAAATGGCGTTCATGAGGCGGTTTATCATCCTCGCTATGACCGAGCGCTCCGGGAGTCGTCCGAGAGTTGCTCTCGAAGCCATGAGAAACGCTGAGGGCATCACCGACGATGGTGGTTCACTTGTTTCTTCACAGCCCGCCCTACGCCGCCTTAGATCGGCGGGCGTCCCTATCAGCGGTCTCCTAAATGTCTACAAGGCCTGTTTCCTCCCGGTTCTTCGCTATGGCATCTCGGTCTGGGGCGGAGCCCGCAAGGGAACGATTAGGTCCGTTCAGGTCCTGCAGAATACCGCGTTGCGAGCCATGTTTGGTAGACGTCGCTCCGAGTCGGTTTCAGATCTGTACTCGAAGTACGATCTCCTCAACGTCCGGCAACTTGCATTGCTTGCAGTTGCTTCAATGGCCCATAGGGTCAATTTTGGGAGAGCTCCCGATGACATCTCCCCGCCACTCGACGCCGTAATCCCGTTGCGACCCACTCGCAGACCAACGGTATTTGAGGCCCCAAGGACCAAGACTGTTCTTGGCGGTCAGTCGATTTTCTCCAGGCTCCCTGCCGCCTGGCAGTCACTGCCGAGAGACCTCCGAGACATTCGATCAGCTAAAAGATTTAGTTGGGTGTTATCGAGCCGCATTCTCAGCGGCCAGGTTGTTTTATAGGAGCACTTACTTATTCTGCTCGACCTTGTTAATTACTTCCATGTACATTTTTTTTAATATGTGAACTTCAGCAGTGTATAACTTGCAGTTCCATCAATAAACAAAACAACAACAACAACAACAGCGTCGCTTCATGGCTTCTCGGACTTCCGTGGTCTCGACTCCCGAAGGGTCGACCGGATCCGTGTGTGACCCTTTCGTACTGACGACCTCCCCCGGCTCAATAGAGGTGTACGCTCTAGCGCGGCACGGACAAGAAGCGTTCTTATACATGCACCGCCAACTCTGGACACTTCCTCCGCCTATCACACGGTCCCGGACGTACATCCAGCCTCCGTGAATAAGCTTTTCACGCCCTTTCTGAGTCTTGGTGATATTCGAAGCCATTTTTATTCGATGAAATTCCACGACGGATCACAAAACAAATTCGAGCGTCAAGGAACGATGATCACGGCGACTCAGAATCGTTCGAATTTCGATCACACGGCGGTCATTATTGTTTAAGTCTCTCCGACTCTCATTCACGAGACATCCACTCGTCACTGCGCACAGCGGGCACATCCTCGATGCCCCTCTCGAAGGCAATAGAGGTCTCGTCCCGAGATAATTGCCTACGATTATCCATTCTCGTCGAGTGGGATGTTCATAGATGCGGGAAGACAATCTTCGTCGACCAGCCTATTCGGCTGCTGGACGGCATGGCTGAAGCTCCGAAGGAGTCAATCTCTGCGTCTACCATATTAAAACACGAATCACTCTCGAGGTATCTCTCCGATGATCTTCGCGCCCAAATGACTTTTCGCCCAATTGGCGGTTGCGCCCAAGTAGAATTCGCCCAATTGGCAGTTGCGCCCAAATAGAATTCGCCCAAATGGCATTGCGCCCAAATGGCACTGCGCCCAAATGGCACTGCGCGCAATTGGAGCTTGCGCCCTTTAGACTTTTCGCCCAAATGACCGTGGCCGATTGGAGCAATACAATGAAAACACTCCCTCCGTAGTGCAGCGAAGGAACAAGAACATGGCGCTGACTCCACAGAAGCCATCTCGATCCATTCTGGTATGTGCAGAATGATGATGACGGTGCTCCAGGTCGATGGATAGACTGGAGAATCGAATCGATTGCAATTGGCAAGAGTCCACTCAGAGACAGGTCGAGGAAATGTACGGATTCGAAAGATTCCGATATCCCGCCCTGACCTTGCTGGATCCCGGAATCGTCGATGCTTGGAATTCACACGACACGTATGATCTGGTTCTCTCTTCCACCAACCCCTGGAGTGAATGTGGATCGAATGGAAATTTAGAGCACCTACCGTAGCAGCCGTGGGCTTGCGCCCATAAAAGAGCCACCGAACAGTTTCGATCAACAGAGATAATGTTTATTTACAACAAAATAATCTACAACTCCCGACAGACAAGTTGAATCAATCACATTGATAGATTGTTTTAATTATTGAAGATGAACTGATCTGACTGAGATCCCGAGCTTTGACTGTGCCTTCGTTTGTCGGTTGGTCCGCTGGTCGCTCGTCGATGCCAGGTCTGCGAGAGGTCGTTTCTCGGCGATCAACTCCGAGGGAAGAGCACATAATTCAACTTCGAACATTTTAAATAGATAGTCCTATAGCGGGCCAGCTTAACAAATCGTTGTCTCTCTTTTCCTCTCTCTCTCTCAGCCTCAACATTTGTTGCTATTGCGAAACAATTTGAAACCTATTCCCGCGTCCGATAGAGTGATCGTGAGACGCTCAGCCTGCGTCGTTCCTCGGTCGCTGCTGCCGTTGGCGTTGTCGCAGGTCTCCGTCAGGAAACCATCGCTCAAGGGATTCGTTCTTCTAGTGATCTAAATTACAGTCTCTCTGTTGATATCGCTCCGATATTCGTTCGCCGCAAGTCGCCTTGTGTGTGGTGTTCCACCGATACACAAAGAACTTCAAGCATGCACACCTGAATTAGAATTTTGCCGTCTTTCCTTGTCGATACCATTCGTCATCATCTTCAAAATCACCCTTCTTGATGTCGTGGTTGTTTGCGTTCTTGTTGGTGGTCTTCTTGTTGTTACTATTACTTCATCGAGAAAATCAGACGGGATTACGATACGGGTAAATGAAGAAAAAATTCATGAACTATCCGAGGGAAAAGAGGCGAGTCGGGCTTTGCCAGGAATTCAATCCGCCGATACGTGGTCGAGTGCGAGTACTCCGCATTGAGCAACCCAAAAAACGAGACGAGTGCTTTCGTCCCCGGTTCCGTTTCGTGAAACAGATTTTGAGATCTAGCATTCGCCAATGTGGATTCAATCAATCAATATTAACCACGGATACTCCGATAAATTCTCCGCTGAAAATTTCGATGGAATGTACCACCCAATGCGTATATCGCGAAATTTCTCGTACAATTTTTCACATGCGTTACAGGCGTCTCACGCTCCTGGATAGAGCAGCGCGGCAGCTACTGCTGGGTCGGTTTCGCAACGAGGACCCTCTCGGGGAGCAGAGTGAGGGATAGTCCCTGTTTTCAAATCGAAAGCAATAAATTATTGTGCTTCGGATGAACACGTCGCTATGAATTTAAGGTATGCTAACGTATAGTCTCGCACCGGATGTTTTCAGTATGTATCCCGATGTTACATCGTTGGGTTACCGACCCAGAGCCTCTTTGAGGCATGAAGCTCCGAGCTACAAGGTAATTCCCGCGTGGTCCCGCGGTCTTTCCCAGTCCGACGAATAATCCCGTCTATGAACGTCGATATCGAATAAATTGGTGTTGCTGCCGAGGTACTTCGTGTACTCCGGGAGGTTTCTCTTTCGCTCTCCGCGAATCTTCGCTACTCCTGTTGACTGCTGAAACTGCTGCTCCTAATGCTAAGATTTCGCTCGCTGCCAGTTGTGCAGCTCTCCGGAAGACCTCATTCCTGACTCTGGGGTCACACCTCACACGTAAACGACATTGATGCTCTGCTCTCAAAGCGAGATCATCAGCGTAGACTGAACCCGTAGGGTTACAGGTTTGCTGCCACTTCTTCTTTGCTGCTCTGAAACTGAGACGGAGAACATCGTGAGAATGGGACTTCTCGTTCGATTCGTGTGAGTGTGAGTCGAACGCCGTGATAAGCGGCGGAGGATGCATGAGTTCGATTCGCGTTCCCTGAATTAAGGATGCGGATCCCCATAGCTTCCGGAATCGATAGCCCAATCTCGAAACCCCGTGTCGTAATCGTTCCGCGCAAAGAACGTCCGAATGGTGATCATGAATCGGGAACCATCTTCCTCTTCTTCTCAACGGTCAATGAGTTTATGATAGCGCTTCGGACGGTGGGAGTGTAATCATTGAATTTCTCACATGCATGGCTGACCGTACAGTTTCGCGCATCTCGAGCGGAATTCCCTCGCAGAACACAAGAGGACTCGGATCAAGAATGAGCTTCGGAGGTCATGGGATGGGACTGGCAAAATCCCTCCCGGTACAAGCGATCGCAGTCGATCAGACGATTGCCGAAAGGAACTTTCAGACGACGACAAAAGAGAGAGGCGTGGAGATCCCAGCGAGATAATTACCAAATGTGAACATCTTCTGACAGGAGACCCAATTACGAAACTCTACTTAAGGAATTAGCCGCCAGGACTTCGAGTGCTCTCGGGGAGTGGCAGCTTCTCACATGTGTTTGTCTCTCGCCTTACCCCCGAATCAAGCGGTTTGTTTCGCTGTAACAAACATTGACATCACTCCGCTGATTGACGAGGGATTACATGCCTAGTTGGAGCTCTTCATCGAGCGCAGGGCTCCAATAGGGGGGAGGAGAGTTCTCGCCCGGATCGGATGCATGACAGGACAATTTTTTGGGATATGGTGCTTCCGGAAGCCTAAGGGAATGCTTACATCGAGAGCTCCGGAGGGTTCGACTTTAGCTGTCACGGCGACAACAGGCATTACCACAACGTGGTGTCGCTCATGAAGCAAGTATTTGAAAAGCTCGTATGTTGACCATGCGATGGCAGTCGACGGCATCTGGTACATCACTCTGGCTTGGAGACCCTGGAAGAAGCGAAAACGCAGATTTAGAAATGGAACCGCTTATCACTCAATTCGACTATCGGAGTCTTTGGCGTATTGCTCTAGATAACTCACTCTGACGAAACCCGGCAATCCGCAGCATAAATGGATTGTCGACGCCGCGTGCCAGAGACCACGGATCCGCGATTGTTTCGTTGCCTCGAGCATCGTCACCTCCTGAGTATTGAGGAGGGTTTTGCACACGTCCAGCGGTGTCGTGAAAGCAGCGGCAAGTGCTCCTGCCGCTGCGCCGCTGATCATGTGTGCCGACGGATTGTAGGTCCGCGAGGGATTCGTCCACTGCAAGGAGAACAGTCATTCGATTAATCTTCTGGGACAGCTCAATCAGTCCGCAAAGTCAGACTGTGGTCTCAGGAACCGTATTATGAGGACATCCGGACATGCGGAACAGCTCCTGTTTTTTGACAATAGCGTCGGCTAGCCCGGAATTGTGATGGGTGCTCAATCTTCGACAGCGGTGTCCGTGGACAAACACTAATTCAAACAGCTCTATTTCACGGGCAGAAATCGCCCCCTGCCGCTTCTCAAGACTGTCGCTGTTGAAAAATGTAAAAGCGGAATGAGGGTTCGGCGCGGGACGATGTAACTACCGGTCATCTTTCTGTGACCTCCTGCATTGGAATATATTGGATTGGATCCGCTTCGTTCCGGACAAATATTCTTCGAAAAGTAAATAGAGAAAAAGGCAGGAGGGCGAAAATCAGAAACCCGGCACGGGGTATACCCATGGTCAACGTACGACAAATGAGCTATCTTCCCCCCGATTTTGTCCAAACCGAGCTGAGAATCCCGCATCCCAGCCTGTCCCGCGGAAATTTTCGAAAACAGGGAGGAACGAAAATTCCTCAAGGATCTCGCAATCGGAGGATCGCTTCGAACGATTCCGAATTCTCTGAACGAGACCCCTCGATCCTCGAATGCCGCACAGGGCACAGCACCGAATCTAGTCGGACGATCGTCGATCTTGGAGGGTCAGCATGACGCAGACGGCCTGGCTGACGAATGTCTGAACTGAGCTTGGTTATTCCCCCGCCGAAATATCAAGTTTAATCCGGGACGTGTCGCTGACCATCTATTTGTTTCAAGGTCCGAAATCCAACTTGGAGTCTCTTGATGGATTCCGGCGGAGCAACGGCTGAGTGGACGGGACATCAGGACTGAGAGCCAACGTCAAGTGGTGCGAACAGCATTGGGAGCCCCCGTCGTCGCTCCCGAGAGACGGCTCCGAAGTCGGAGTCGGCGATAGTATCCGAATTCCGGTCACTGCGGAGCCTGTTCCAGTGGGGGAGCAGATCCCCCTAGGTTTTCATGAATGCCATTCCATTGGGCCTGGCTGCGTAATCGAGCTCCCGACGCGAGCTTATCCGCTTGATCGGTATGAGCAGCGCGCAGAATAATCATCTGATCGACTCCCACTATCGATGCCCGTATTGAGTGGAGATACCCCCGGTCTACGGTCCTCTTCTCGACTTGTTACCATTCGATGCTAACCAAGCCCAAAGGTCGGGATGCGAGCAGCTATACCGCTGAACCACCTTGACAGCACCTTGGTTGGACATCGAAGTAAACATCGGACTCGCCCACGATTTCTTCATCACGAGGATTGAGGGAGAAACGTCGAGAGTCGAGAACCGCCAATATCAGCTCAATCGAAAATATCTCCTTAGCCTGCGTGAATAGAACATCCACAAAAACTCCGATGCCATGCAACCGTATGAATTCCCGAAATATGAAACCGAATGCGCGAAAGTCCTGCGAGCTATTTGGGTACCCGAGGATAAATGAGCGTCTCCGTGGATAATGTCTTTTTTTGACCCTCTATCTGGCATATGATTCAACAGCACAAGGGTAATTCGAAGCTTTCGTCGTTAATTTGTCGCCGCATGTACCGGCGGTCCGATGCCTCGGGCATTCGGACAGCTTCCGGGCGATAGCGTCTCGACATTATCGTCCGACGTAACAATCGCGATTTCCAGTATTTCTCTTTCGGATTGTAAATTTAGCAGAGAACAGAAAATTCTCTATCGTCCGAATGATCGCTCATCACACTCTTGACATCCGAATGCACAAACAATAGATCTCCACGTCTTAGTATCGTAGATCTGTATTTTTTTCTGCTTTGATCGATTCAAGAACCCTTCACAGAAGGCGAGAAAATGTCGATGGATTCGCAAGAGCTTTGGGGGAGAGTCGATGACGCCTCTCTCATGATCGCTCTCGAATTATTGCTTTTAATTGCACTGTTCGGAGAGAAAAATAACGGACAAAGTTCCCAAAGCGGGACGCGAACCAGCAGTCACACACCACGCCTAAGGGTGATCGTTCCGCCGTGTTCAAATGAGCACTGTGATGTTATAATTGCAGAAACTCTGGGCGGATTCGCCCCAGAAGGCCAGCACAGAAAACGTATCTTTCCGTTTCCGTTGCTCGTTGACGCTGACGCATGACGAACAGCTCGTTCGCGTCAACAATTTCTCGCGATTGATATATTTTCACGACCCTTACTTGGCGCTAAACAAGGACTCCTGTGATCGGGTTTGTTCTCGACGTTGTCGCTTTCCTGTCCCGAAGCCATCGATAATTTAGTCGGGTTGGCATCGCACATCGAGCCACTACTCCATCTGTCCACCTCTCGCTTGAGGGACCGAGAAAAGTGAAAGGTTCGAGACACTCACGACAGCCGAAGGAAACCAAATGAAAGAGACGGATTAGGCTTGCGAAACGGAATCCGTTAGACATGATGCGAAAACCTCCTCCTTCTCCCGCCGTCAGAGCCTCAGCGAACTTCACAACGGGAATAGATTACGGCAACGCAAAGATTCATGGAAGTGAATCTTTTACGACGAGAAAAAAACCTGTTACTTCCAGAAAATTTCCGAATGGTTCCGATAAAAGACACGCTTGTTTCCGAAGCCGGCCGGTCTGCCTGCCCGTTCGCCATGTGGCCTATTCTTTTCGCCCCTGGTGTTGAAAGCGCGTGACGTAAGTTTTCGAGCAAGCTCACCAGTGCTCTCCTCCGACTTCTGCTGCGGAGTTGCCTCGAGTCAGGAGAGCGGACGGTCCCTGAGAAATTTTTATCGAATCCATCGTCGCATCAGCGAATTCAGACAAACTCAACGAATCCATAAACTTCGACCAACGTCACGGAAGCACAGGGGCGCATTACTAGTGTTTAGCGAAACCTTCAACGAACAACAGTTTTTCTTTCGCTATCAGAAGAGCTGAACTGATGCCGATAAAATCGGGAGAAACTCGCGTAGAATATTGGAATTCGCTTGTTCGCTTGCATGTCGCTATTTCGCCCGCATTCGTACGGTCAGGTGACCAATCAATAAACAACCGGTGGAGAACGTTGACCTTCTATGCCAGAGATTTTGAGTTAAACGTTCTGTGGGTCGTCTGTCTAGAAGAATGGTCGAAAAATGCAACGGGAGGGGGCGACTCACGATGACTTTCGGCTGGAGAGAATAATGTGTCAAACCTCCTTGTTTTCGGCTTCTTTCCGCGACAGGGAATTTCGTGCATGATTTATCGGACGATCATAACACGGATTTCGTCAGAGATACAGAATCAGGGAACTCGACATCATGAAACTGCCGGTGAGGTAGCAGAGCCGTCAGCGTTCGATCAACACACAAGAAATCGATTTGATTGACTCGGGGGCGAGCTCTTCTCGGAGGGAACCCGAGGCTATTCACATACTCGTGATGATAACGGATCGGATACGCGCTTGAATAAACAGCCGGGTTTCTCGGTGGTGCTCCACAAGGCGGAAGGGACACCATTTCATGGACGAGAACATTTCCTTTCCATGCAGTGTATTCAGCACAATGGCTGTTTCGTTCGCGGCTGGGAGAAAACGACGACTGCGGACACATGGTCGACATCCCAGCCGGACAAACCGAAACAAGAGGGTTAAAACAATGCTTTTCATGAAGATTACGCGCGTTCTCGTACAATGGCAACCCTCGATCGATCACCGACTGCATGAGTTCAATGCTGACCTGATCTTCACCATCCAGATTATCCATTCATGTAGGTACTTTTCGATATGCCGTCATCTTCAGATGCTCAGTTCCTCGAGTCTCACAGAAAAATGACTTTCTCAGCGAAGTACAATGGAATTGGTCCTTGGTCCCTCCTCAAGGAAGGCCTATGACACAACATGCTTCCAAAACAGCGGCTAAGCAAAATGTTCGCTGTCAGATCTAAGGGTGCGTCCAGAAATTTTCCTTTTGCAAATTACGTTTATTCCATTTGGTGTCTTGATTTCCGCAAAATACCTCCGTTCGACAAGCCGCCGTGCGGGCGGACGGGTGTATACATGGCGGCTCGCCTCGATGCCGTTAGATCTGATCGGTTTTGGCTAAATCCACGGCGTTCCGCGCGCTATACAACATGTACGTAGATAAATATCGAAGACCTGGATCCCGAAGCCGAAATCCATGCAGAGATGAGCTTACAGCCGAAGTCGACGTGGTTTGTCGACCCGCCATCGACGGACTTCACTCGAGTGATTCGCGAAAGAGTGCTTTATTTGCTCTAAAACAGAGCTACATTCTAATCGCGTTACTTCAATCGCCGGTTCGCAGCGCGGCTTGTTCCCTTCACTTGAAAAGTTTGTAAACCTCTCGAGAGTGGTTCCACGTTTTCTCGGAACATCCTAGTTCCGACGGTTGCTGTGTCCGAAGGCTTACTCGGAACGATTGAGCGAAAAATTCGCCGCCACCCCCGAAGGATCGTCGATTGAGAGACGCGGGTCTAAATCCTTCACACCTGAATGGTTTCACCGCTAGATTTGGACTGTACCGAAAACAGGAGTCCGTGAAAATTCTAAGGGCTGAACAGCAGCGGTAATTTGATTAGAAATCGGCTGCGCGAATTTCTACTCCGTGGAATCACATCCGAGAGCACCGGCTCTAGACCGCGCAGCGCCAGGGGGGATTCTCCGACATCGGAGAACAGTGACGGATTTTCCTTGCATGAGGGATCGCGGGAGAGTCTACCCGCGGTCACGGTGAAGCCGATGACATGGATCAGCGTTCAGAGACAAGCTACGAAACATGGCCGCCAGAGGCATACGGACGACGGAGATATACGGGTGCTCGGACGGACAATAGTGCACGCACTCTAGCTCCATAAGTTACAACAATTACTCGGGGTTTCAGACAACGCCCTCACAGAGGCGTCAAGCGACATTCATCAGTCGAACGCGCGTCACCACACCCCTCTGAGACGCGAGCCCAGTCCTCCGGAAGGTTTTGCTCGGAATCCCTCGACATACGGAGGTCCGCCGGAACGAAAATTCCCACTAGAATGTCTAGCCCATGCGGGTTTCAGACCGTCGAAGGGTGAGCGCGCTAGTTCGTCTCCTTGACGCTCCAACGGGGAATTCAACGATACCGACGAGAATCACCTTCGGAGCTGACCAACATACGGGACAGCACCGCTCACTCGGACAGCCAGAAATAAATTCTCAATTTATTGCTCTCCATCTGTCTATCTATCGCATAACATAGAGGCAACAGCTCGAAGCGACCCACGGCCAACAATAGGATGCCCCGTCTTCAAAGGATGCTATCTTTTCGTTATCCTCACACCATTCCAGAAAAACACCCAGCTCCGTACGGCCCCGACGTACGTTACTCGACACCCACCTCGATTCTTACGGAGTTCTGCGATCCGCCGCGCGCGCTGCCGAACTCGCTTGACGTTTCTTATAATCATCCGATAGAAGTCTTTCATGCGACAAGCGGCTGTGACAATGCGGTCAGTTTTCTTACCACGAGCCATCGGAGATTTTTTTCGAATAAAAAAATGAGCCTTTCTATCTTCCTCCATAATCTTCAATAAACTGTCCCCGACCCCGACGTCGCAATCGTCAATTGACGGATGCCGCTCATAAGAGAATGCCGGCATCGATCACAGCCTCCGGTGGTCAAGACCGCAAGCATTTCGCAAAACAGAAAGGATAGTTTTGTTGCGACCCCACCCGGTCCGGATTTCTGGTAGAGTGCAACGCGTGGTTTTCACGCGTTCGACCAATTCTGAACTAAATTGAGCCGCTAATATATAATGAAAGTGTGGATTGGACAAAGGAAGGCTGTCTGAGATCGTCGTCACCCAAAAACGCATCAATCACACGGACAAACGAAGTCTTTCGTCTATCCGTCAACGTTCGAGTTCCGGAAAACGCTTGCGCTCCGAGCTATGTTTCGGTCTGGCCGTCGGTCCGCTCATAAGCTGCCTCCTTCAAGATCGGTGCAACGAATCCAGAATCGGGGAATCCCTCCGTCGACCTTCTACGGGGGGCGAGGGCAGCTTATAACGCGGCGGTCCGGCGCAACTCCCCACCATTGAGGAGACAGACCAACTTCGAATTTGCATCGGCGCGCGGAATCATCGAAGTGAAATGTTTAGTAAGGTGTGTTTTGATTGAATAGTGAAGGCTCGGGGATATCCGCAATATTGAATTTAGAGTTCCGAATCTTAGTTCCGTGCGAGTGTATTCAGTTCAGTGCCGTGCATTCCAAGTGTTCTCTCGGTGCTTGTCCCTTAAGCGGATACTTCAAAATGTCTCTTCCGATGGCGCAGAAGAGTCACGTACTCGATCTGTCACGTCCAAAGAATCGATACACCTCCGATTGATAAACTGATCGATAAAACAATCAGGTCTCAGGGGAAGGAGGTCCGCTCGTCCACCTCAAATCCCCCGCGTATTCAATGATTTATTCGGATTCGAGTACGGTAAATCAAAACTTTTCCAACTTTTAGCTCGTGGTTCCCCTGTGCTTCGCCGCCGTGGCGGTGGAAGCCCAGCTTCGTCAATTTCCGGTGCCGAGTCGACTCGTCTACGGACCCACAGTGCCCATCGCGAAAGCCGCCCAAGAATTGGCCTTGGGCTACGCCGCCTCGATGCCTAACGGGATCGTCACGAGTGCCCCGACGAGTTACGGAAGCCGAGTTTCCAAACTGTCTCGGCATAGTGCTCCGAATCCCACGCATGGAGCCTACCCCGCGTCTCTCGCGGTGTCACGAGCTGCATCACCGATACTCTCGGTCCCGCGATATTCAGCGGCCCCAGTTTACCGACCCGCGTATGCAGCACCCATCGCGGCAGCTCCGCTCGTTGCGGCGCCCGCATTTGCTCCAAAAGTCGCGCCCCAGTATTATGCTGCTGCAGTTCCAGAACAAGTATATGCCCCACAGTCGTATTCTTTCGGATACCAGTCTGTGGACGAGCACGGCAACCGTCAATCAAGACAAGAGCAAGGCGACGCCAACAATTTCAAGAAGGGCTCATACTCGTTCACGGACGTTTACGGAATCTCTCGCCGAGTCGACTACGTTGCGGATCACGGCGGATTCCGGGCAACTATTAACACTAACGAGCCGGGAACAGCTCCTTCAGCTCCGGCAGCAGCTCTGTACACAGGACCCGTTGTTCATAGGAAAGCCTAGGCGCGTTCGCGCAATGTGTGAAAGGATTAAGTCGGCTAATAAACATATTTATTGTAACGGAACAAATCGCTTTTCACCTCCAGCCCCGAGCTAGTTCCACATCAGTCGTTCTGCGTTCTAGCTTACCAACGACGACGAGTCTCCGGGACTGTCACCAGCAACGAATCGTCGGTAAATGACTCGGAATCGCGAACGGTCATGCGAACCGTATACCATTCACTTTCAGCGACACAGAAGCCAACGGATTCAGCTGATGGGTGTTTTGGGAACGACTATTCAATTCATTCGATAATCGAGACAAAGGCGGCAATAGCAACGAGTTACCCCCTCGAGCGACGCGCCTCAATTCCTGAGGGTACCTTATCCCGTCGGACATCGAGGATGTTCTCATGATTCGGTGAGCGTATTCTCCCTCTCTCGTCGGACCGTAGGTCCTCGTCAAGTGAGAAATGAGGAACAATCCCGAGGCTTCAATAGACGACGCGGATCAAGAGTCTCAGATTATGACAACAACAACAATCATTCGTGGATGCTCGGAATCTATCGGTTTCAAATTCGCCACGGTTAAACGCTTCTCGGTCCAGTGCCGATCGCTTCCTGCCGGATTTTCGTCCCTTGCACAAGAACCGATGCCATTGAGCGGAAAGTCGGCCTCCGGTGCCTTTGGGGCCGCCTTTCTGTACGCTCATTCACATCGGCAGTACAGTAAGAAATTATCGGGGAAATCACGCCACGGAATTTTTTGGGACTACCTTTATCAGTAATATCACACGGAACTTCTTGCAGGAGCTTGACTTGAAACCGCGATCCAAACGGCGCGTTCAAGCCTAGGGATTGCTTAATATAAGTTGAATTCTGCAAAGATTATATCCGGGGCATGGCTCGATCCCGAACGGTAGCCGCCGACGGCCAGAAGAAACACATCATTAATGGAGGCACCGTCTGCTATTCCGTCCCGCCTGAATAGAATATCCGTATCGTATAGGTCCACCGAAGTCCGATTTCACAGTTCCTGATCGACGCGACGCTATCACTGCGTATGGAGACGACGAATCTCTCTCAACGGATTCGGTCGGACGAAACGATTGAGGAATGAAAATGAAATCAGCACTGCGGAAAAACGCTCAATTCGATACGGAGTCTCGGTGAACCATATCCAGGGAGAGAATTTTCTTTGGAGAGCAGATTGACGAACGACAGTGTTCTCTTCCAGAATTTTTCGGCGTATCGAAGAGAGCCTTCTGCCGAGTAAGAGTCTCGATCTGGGCGAGATTCTCTTACGTCGGAATTTCCGCCTTTTTCAGCGACTATTATGCCGTTCAAGAATCTATTTCGTCAGAATCTGGCGAAAGAAAGGTGCAGAATATACATCGATATCCCCAATCGTCTGACAGGCGGCGTACTTTTTGAGCGAAAGCTCAGTCGGTCGTTAATCTATCGCTAATCCAAGCCCCGCCCTCAGATATCTACCGAAAAGGACCTTCCCGATTTCTCGGCGCAGATTTCTATCCAAAAAAATCAGAATCAGACGCTCGCGACCAAGGCGCGTCGACGACGCGGTAAAGCCCTTAGACGATTATGAGCGCCATTATCCACTGGACGTGTCCTTAAAGCGAATACGATCCGTTCATGACAAAAATATGATTTCATGTCAACGCGCTTGTCGACCGACGCGCTTTGAGAAAAACTCTTGAGCAGGAGAGAATCTCCCATTCGACAATGGGCGTAGCGTCGTCGAGCCGCAGAATGCGGGGAGTATTCGTGAGCTCCTCGTCGTCGAAGAGAATCGAGCAAACCACGTTTTGTCAGGTCGGAGGAAACGCTTGCAAACGAGAGGTGTAAGAACATAATCAGTGACTTACCTCCGTGAGGAATTCATATGTAACAAAATGCACGCATTGGAAGGGTATGTTCATCGACAGTTGAGTTGTGAAAGACCTATAGAAAGCCTTGACGCCTTCGGAGCGCCAGACGTGCGCAAGGCAGTCGGTGCAGCTCTTGTACGGGGAGTTGTACATCTGCATTCTTTGCTTGACTACTTCGGCTGGGTTCATCACAGAGTCATGCATCAATGTTGCCAATCCTCCTGCTAAACCTGGAAATTAACAGAATTCGAAGTTTTAAACCAGCTCCGCACATCTACAATACAACTCCGTGGCCTTGCTGACTCGAAATAATGAGAGCTCGAACGAGACAGATGACGCCGTTCTCACCGGCCACCGATACAGAGGGAAAAATCTGGGCTTTCCCAAAGACACCCAATCAAGAATTCTCCGAGAGATGCGGAGGATCGAACGCAAAGTGCTCTTCCTCCTTCGAAGTTTACGGAGGTCTCTCCTTCTTCCCCCCGCGAGCGTCTCAGCTCTAACAGCGTCAAAGCTTCGAGAACTCCTCCCGGGAATTCCGACAAAAAAACTGCCCACTGCGTTGATTCAAGGTCTCATGAAGTTTGTATTTGGATTGTAACAATGGAAACGGCAGCCGCGAGAAATACAGTGATGAAGACCGGGGAATCCTTATCCGGTTCTTTGATAACATTCAGAAATTCCGTTCGAGTACCCGTCTCCCCCCTTCGATGCTCGCCTGGAGCGAGTATCGGAGAGGCGATGAGTTTATCATCTATCTTTTCATCTGAATCTATTTTGATAGCCTGTGTTCGGGATAACTTTTCATGAACTTGAATTTTCTAAGATGCGGAAGAGTTTGATAGAGTCTGAATCGGGTAGCTGAACAGAGTTGAAGCGGCAAACGACAGCCGCGGCACTGGACTAGTTATTTCTTCCCGAGTGATACAGGGGTATCTTAACACCACCTGCGCATCATGGCAGCCAAGCATCGAAGCTGGGGGAATAATAAAGACGAATGACTCTCTTGATAAGGCGAAGCAGCCTTGAATGAGACTTACTCCCGAGGGGGGGGACACAGTGAGGTATGACATCTCTCGCATGGTGACAGAATGGAAAAATCATTGGCAAACATTCTTCCTCTGTACGCTTCGTCAGATTGTAGAGGGTCAGAATCACATGCAGACAACGAGAACTCAACACTCACACTGACTGATAGGACTTCTCGCGCCGTTTTCCGTCCCACTCAATTGACGTTTCAATTTCTCGTAAGCACTAAAATAAAGCGCGTGAGCGGGTCCTGACCCCACGACAACAGCGGATATTCCTCTAACAGGTCGGAGAGCACCTTCGTATCGTATCATCTTGTATAAGGCATCCGTGACGCCTGTATACCGAGCGCCAGCGATCGGTCGTAAGGACTGCAACCGGGTCTGTAAGAGAAAGAAAGTATTATACTCAATGAGGACGGCGATCGCGAGAGTCTTCTCAGGAGAAAATATCCGAATTCAGTCCCGGCCATCAAATTCGCCGTCGACTTCTGGAGGCATGCTCAGGCCTGCACTAATCTTGCATCTGCATCGCATTTCCGAATCGGGACTTTGATTGAGCTCCCCTATCCGTAAGTCTCTCTCGAGAGGCCGACAAGAAACTCGCGA